>NC_051123.1:1864726-2237748 GCF_014839805.1 Manduca sexta
GACACATACACATCAAGCATTTATCGTCGTATGGGTAGGCAGAGGTGCAACTAGTGGAACCACTTTTTGCCATGTGTTTCGTCCTATGATGTGATGATGTGATCGTGCCGAGTCTAAGGCCATATCGGATATACTAAGCTTGAAAACCTAAAATCACTGCTCGACGCGGGATTCGAGTTTGGGACCTCAGTGTGCCACCAAAGCAATCACTAAACACTTTTTGCTTGACTATCAACTAACCTTAATACCGAAGATAAATCCATAAGTAATATTAACTACAAAATAATTTCATTTCTATAGGTCAGTGGCAATGACCTTCAAATATTACTGATGACTTGCACATCGCAATTTCAAAACCTAATTCAAATAAATTGATAGAGTTAATGGGATAATGTTAGAGCAAAAAATGTACTTAATGATCCCTTCATATATTTATATATTCATATAGATATGTATGATACAGTGTGTAACACATATGCAATGTTTCGGAGAATTGATTTATTTGAAATCTGGCGGGTTTGGATTTAATGATACTAAGGCAGTGATTAAGTCAACAAAAATGGGTAATCATTGCAACAAAATATACATTGCGAGCGTAGGTATTTACAAATGAACTGAGACATAATTCAGAATTAAGTGCTTAGACTTAACTTCTCCGTATACTGGCTTAATAGTCAAAACTGTTAATGCAAAATAGTCTATATTGACGGTTGAAAGGCGAAATGACTTAGCGACAATAAGTTTCATATATATTTAATATCAACACGTTTTTTATGTTTTTATTACCTATATAAATAAAAAAATAATGTTGCTTAAATCAATTAATCTTTCAACCGTATATTCTAGCTTTGTAAAAAGTAACTCCCTTATTCATAGACGTTATTTATCTAAGGACGGACCATTGCAGTGATAACAAGTCTGTTTCTCAGTGCTGACGGCATGACAGCCTTCGCTGTGCGTAGTCATAGGGCTGTTGTGATTGGCTAATATTGAGATACAACTTGAATCTAGTTGGCTGTCAGATAAACAAAGCTGAGAAACAGACTTGTTATCACAGCAATGCTCCGTCCTTAGATAAATAACGTCTATTGATAAAGGAGTAAATGATTAAGTTTGAACAAGTCATCTTCTTCGCTTGTATTTTTTAAAATATTATGTGACGATATGAATGTTCTGAATGTTTGCAGACGAAGATGATTGGCAACCTAACCTAAAAGCTATTTATTAATCATATAATTTACCGTAACATTCGATTAGCCGCACTTAGCAATTTATAATAAAGCGGTTAATTAATTTATTTTTTGTTAATTGATTTTTATATTATTATTTCTTGAGTCTGAAATTTATACTAACACGGTAGCCTCACACATTGCCCGCTTCTTGATTAACAATTTATTTATTACATTTCCCATTTTAGTAATAACAATAATTATAATTTTAGTGTCTTTTTAAATTGACTTTTTGTTGCCGCCATTTTGTGTTGTGTTTAGTGCAGGGTTGAGAGCGTCACTGGGGCCGTCCTGTATACGCCGAAGAAGGCCACTGCGGGTTTTGGTTGGAATGTCGGTAGTATACAGGGGTAGGGACTTGGTCCAATGCTCATTCAGATGTTGCTATACTCCCGAGTGTCGACATTGGGCCGTAAGAACGGTGAAATCAATACAACCGTTCCACTCAAGTGATGGTAGCGATAATGCGTTATTGCCCGCGAAAAAAAAGATGCCGACAGCGTCTACGCGGTGCGTTATTGTTGAAACATTAATTAAGGTGCGACGACGATACATAATACATTAATTTGCGCTTGCGACATTCTCGGAAACAAGGCTCCGTTATGTCATAAACAGATGGTATTTTCTATAATATTTCATAATCGTTTCCTCCTATGATCTAATAATGTTTCATCGCGAGGAGTTGTTGGACTAGATGCCGTAGTTGTGGTGCGTGTGTGACACGGCTTCGAGGTTCTGAGTTCACTTTCCATGTAGGGCAAAGTGATATTGAGTTTTCCAGTATCAGCCTGGAGTTTCGAATTTCTACCCGATATGGGACGGAATACACATAGGCGGAAAGTGGAGTGTCTGATTGTACCTCTGCGTACCCATTTGGGTATAATGGCGTGATGTGTGTGATGAGTTGTCGCTATGTTCCGGACTAATACCATTCACTGCTGGTTAGTACAAACAGACAATGCAGAAACAAATACGCGAAGCAAAGACCTTTCTAGAATACAAATCTCACTGTGTGCTTCTCGATTTAAAAAGTCATCTAAATGCGTTTAGGGTTTTAAAAAAAATCCAAAACTACAACTTTATTATACAATAAGACGACTTCAAAAGTTAAATTATCTAACATTAGAACTACGACATTTGAGGCCTACATAGAACCTGTTTGTTCATAAACCTAGATGCTCCAGGCGGCTAAACCGTGCCATTTCCACCTAACGGGATTTCATATTGAATTTGTAAGCGTTACAAGGTCGGGTATTTACTGTTTATATGTGGTTAGTATCCATTTCTCTTGATCGGTGTTTGATGGGACAGAACTATGACTATTCACAAATATAAAAGTATCTGGGAATAAGTGTTATTATTTTTACATTATAGGTACATTTTATAGCACAAGTATATATGTATTTATGTAGATATGTATGTTTTATATATTATATGTATCGTCTTATTTTTGTTTTATATAGTTACACCGACATTATCTCATCTTTGCATCATTCAAATGTTGACTGTTTGAAAATGCCTTACGTATTGAGCCCACCCGTATACATCTATTGTGTTTAAATAAATTAATAAAAACTATGAGGTTCAATATTTCGTTTTCTCACTATTACAAAGCCATTTTAAATGATGTTGAAAAAAATCTATTTTAAATTATAATGGTAAAAATTTGAAAAACAATTTGGAATAAAACTTTTTTACAGGTTTTATCGTGGTTTTTTATATTATATATTTTCCCTACGTTTCGAAGACTTTACAGCCTTCATGGTGGGATATTAAAATTTTAATAAATTTTTTCAACACAATTTTTTTAACATAGGTCTAATAACAGAAATATAACATAGAACCGTACAGTTAGGAATCGGACAAGAAAAAAAATATAAAAATATTGTAAGTTATCAACTATCGTTTTGTAAATTACGCAAATAGGAATGTTTAAAACAACATTTTTAATACAAAATGGGTTAAATAGTTTTTGACTCCTTGCATTCTAAATGGTACAATAAAAATTAATTTAAATTTTGAGTTAACTAATCATGATAATAACAATTTGTTCAGTTACAATTTATGCAAGTTGTTTTAAATAGACATCTTTTTATGGACCATGGGAACATTTTAAACGCTCTGAGTTATAGATAATCACCCGAGAGGTTGAGCTCCTCTCGATGGATACTATAATTATAGATAAACATAATACTTGCATCTTAATAACTCTAATATGAGCATGTGAACCGACATTTCCGTAGTTAAGGATAAGGATGGTTTATATTATAATTAACAGTAAAACAAATAATATCATTAGTAAACATGATCTGTGCTCGATAATCTTACTTATTATAATTAACAGTAAATAAATAATATCATTAGTAAACATGATCTTGATAATTTTACTTCTTACTTATATTATAAATGTTTAAGGAAAATGTTTGGATGTTTGTTAGAAGTGTACGTAGAAATAACTAAACGGATATGGATGAAATTTGGCATATAGGTAGACCACATCCTGGATTAACACGTAGGCTACTTTTTATCCAGGTAATTAGCTTCCATGGGAAATATTGGATTTTTTTAAACTGGCATTTTACATAGATGACGGTGGCATCGTGCGGACATTTAGGGTCTTTTGAAACGGTAAATACTTTCCCCGCGGGTGAAGCCGCGAGCAACACCTTGTAGTATAAATATAGCAAACATTTCTGCGTAAATAGACTAAGTTATATTGAATTAAATACTAGACTTCTTAGACAGACGGAACTTCATTCGACCAGACATTCACTGCAGAATATCAAAATGTGGAATAATATAGAAAAAATATCCCCTTACAATAAAAATTTTTCTAGTTACTATTTCGGAGTTTTTTCAGTCAGTTCGACAACCACATTGAGTAACATTTGATACAAATTTTTCTAACATGATTTACTCGACATTAGGACAGCCTATGTTACACAGACATCTTAACCACAGACAATTTGTACCATAAAACGATTGGGCGCATCTGGCACGTCATATTGCTTTGAATTATAACGGCATGTGCACACCGGCGGACCGCTACTGGCCGTGACAGTTACTGGACCACTTGCCTGGATATTAATTCGATGTGTTGAATCGTGATGTAATAGGTATACAGGTAGTTCAGTGATAGGTTAATATAGGGTACGTTATTGCATTAGGCATCTTGTAGCTGCTTCAAATTATTGATACCAAGAATAGATTTAAATAGACTAGAAAAATCAGACATTTGTAAGTATGTAAAATGACGTTCTGATGGAACGGAATTTGAATAATCGCTACGACGAATAAACTTTTTCATTTAGAAAGACCAGAGGTAATTAAGTGTGCCAAATAAGTTTTTGATTGAACGGAATTTTCACACTCAAGAGACATAAAAATCGATACGATTGCTCAACATTATATCCTCGGCCTTGAATATATTTGTATGCAACCAGCAGGAAGTCCCAAAAATGGCCCATAGGGATACTGAAACTAATTGTTAAAAATAATAACTAATTCTTGTGTTTTGATGTTATATAATATGTATAAATAGATAAATAAATAAATCTTATATTGTAAGAATCGATTTTTCCCTGTAACATTTTGCGCCGCAGTCTACATTTTATATAACCAAAGTTATTTTTAATCTGATGTTATAACTTATATATATTTATCGCTATCTATATTCATAATTATTAATATCCGGTAAATATTAATAAAATGGCGGATATATATTTCAATTAAGTTTTATAGAAGTTGCACTAACATTTATTTTACGCTTAATTAGTGCCTATTTTTAGATGTAACCAAACTAGTTCATAATATTACCAGTTTAGAAAACGAATGCGGCTAAAAATAAGCAATTGCGACTGCTTTATTTTTAAATATTATTTCTCTTTATTTTCTCTTTTTTGCATTTTTATGTATCTTTAAAATATAAATGCACAATAATATCAGCTCTGTATTATATACTTGCCCACTGCTGAGCTCGGGCCTCCTCTACTACTGAGAGGGATTAGGCCTTATAGTCCACCATGCTGGCCTAGTGCGGGCTGGTAGATTTCACACACCTTCGAAATTTATATCTCTTCTATAGAGAACTTCTCAGATGTGCAGGTTTCCTCACGATGTTTTCCTTCACCGTTAAAGCGAACGATAAATTCACAAAGAATACACACATGATTTTTTAGAAAAGTCAGAGGTGTGTGCCCTTGGGATTTGAACCTGCGGACATTCGTCTCGGCAGTCCGTTCCACACCCAACTAGGCTATCGCCGCTATAAATGCATGATATAAAAAAATAACCGATACCGGACCCCGCAGTCAACGACAAGAAACCTGCGAATGGGATACTGGAATCCCCCATTTTAGGGACTGCAGGGTCCTTGAGAAAAGTTGGGAGGGACAGCTGGGAAGTGTGGGGGAAGGACAAGGAACCCTCTTAGGACGGGAGGAGGGGAAAAGGCTAGGAACTGTTCGCGAGCCCTTATAGGCCTCAATGTGAATTGGCATCACGTATACACGCTTAAATGTGCGTGTAGACGCCCGCGACAAATGTGCTCCCAAGTATGGGCGAGCATTCGGTGTGGAGACCAAGCGCACAACAATTGCCTCAGGGGGACGTCTTTTTTTTAACTAGGTGACGTAGAAGTCGGCGTAACTGCCTTGGTGGCATAGTTGTACTGCATGCGCGGTACGACAGCGCTCTGAGGTCCTGGGTTCGAATCCCGGGTCGGGCAAAGTGATATTTGGGTTTTTCTGCTCAGTATCAGCCCGGAGTCTGGAATTTGTGCCCGATATGGCGATAGGCTCGCCCCCTATCACATCGTGGGACGGAAAACACTTAGCGAAAAGTGGGTGCCTTGGTTGCGCCTCTGCATACCCCTTCGGGGATAAATGCGTGATATTGTGTGTGTGTGTGACGTAGAAGTCGTAGTAATAAAACATTCCTAGTGTTATTACCGCATATGCAATACTAGGGCATATTACGTTAACGACTGTGCGTAATATTGTAAGACAACTTTTTGCGATAGTAACGATCTTTCTTATAGTGTTTAGTAATAGATGAAATAAGTACTGATGAGTTAAGAATTATAGGTGTTATATGATGTGTGCGTCAGGCTGGCACGACGCCCTTATTTTTGTTGTAATTTACATGTATAGAATTTTATTCTTTATATAAGTATACGTTTTAGATATATATTTTAATTTAGTACATATAATATAATACAAAAAGAACTTATTGGTGGTTATTATTTTATTGCGTTAACATATGTGGTTGTGTTAGTCTTTTTCCTTGGGGTAGAGACTGATAAAACTAACTGCATATAGTTATTGAATATTTTTTTTTTGCTGTGGGATATTTTGTGGTTTACTTATTTTTTTACGATTGATTGTAAAAATATATATTTGGATATAATTTTTTTGCTGTTGAATGTTTTTGGATTACTTATTTGTTACTTATTGTAAGATAATATTACATTTTATTTATTTTATAGTGATATGATGCCGTTATATTTTTGATTTTGAATAATGAATATCTGCCTCACAACAAAATAAGTGACATCATTTTTACAATTTAAAAAGTTTAACATATCAATCTTATATTTAGGTGGAATAAACGGAAAAAGCGCCCATTTGCCATTGATTACTTAAAATCATAGTTTCAACATGATAGCAGCTCAGAGGCGTCTATTTCACATATATGCAAATAACGGATGCAATTCTAAACAAACAACGCAAAAATTTCTTAAGAGGTTTATGAAATTAGCATAATTTTAAAACGGCAATATTTGTGCATAATTTACACCAACTGGCATTATTCTCTCAGTCACGAATTCATCTGACTAATATAACATACAAGAGTTTTGAGAAAGGTTAAAAAATAGTTTTAAATTTGACTATTATTTGATGTTGGTTAGTTTGCGACTCCGTCTACGTCAAAATGTTTTTCCGGGATAAAAGTCCTGCTTGATATTTTCTTGGGATAAAATGGAGCCTATGTTTTAAGTAAGACCTCTAGCAATACATCGGTGAAAACTTTATTCAATTCTATGTAGTAGTTTTTGCGTGATGCGTGTTCAAATATACAGACAGAGAAAAATTCAGAAAACTGTAGTTTTGACTTCTGTTGCTGTTATTGAGACACCACATATTAGTTTATTTTGTAACAAACACAAGTTACATAAACATAACAAACAAACAAGCGAAACAGAAAAAAATAAACTTAAAATTATGTTTGTTACAAAAAGGCACCAACTCAGCAATATGCTGACAGTGCAGCCAGCGCTGATCTTTCGTTGAGCCATATAATGTACAGAGATCGTCGTGTTTATTATATGTATAGATTGTAACGCCATCTATATTTAAATATAATGAATGGCATAAGACATTATTTTAAATATTTTCAATGAACTTTTGTCTCCAAAAGGTGTGAAATGTCATGAATTTTAAACGATGTCAAGGAAGGCGTATCGGTGTATTTTGTTATTATTTTTGATACTTTACATAATAGTTTCTTATCCGTTCTCTGATGAAAACTGCTTTGCGAGGTGGTGAATTTATTTTTCAATCTAAATAATTCTTAACATTTTATGGATTCAAATAGATTATTTAATTTTATTTTCAAACGTTGTAAACATATATTTTATAAGTAAGTTTGCGTCAATTTTTCATTACAAATATTTAGAATTTATAAACTCTTGTAATCTAGTCGTATAATTGTTGCTCTTCTTCTTCTTAATAACATTAAATAATGATCTTGTTTAATGTACCATCTATTTGCTAATATTTAGTAAATCTTTGCAAACTCAGTTTACCGGAGAATCGAAACGTTTGATATACATGAAATCATATCTCAGTAACTAGCCAGTTAGATATAAACCGATTCACGTGTTTTCTCGACTTTGCATCGTGACGTACCGCTTTCACTAAGACGAGCTCACTTTATCGAAAAATATTGTTAACTTGCTGGTGGTAGAATATATTTTACATCTACAGATATCGACCACCGTATAAATTGTTAAAACCCGCCATAGTAGCCCACGTAAGTGAGTCACGTTCGGGGATCAGTCTGTATACATCCTGTACCAACAGGCCATTATAATTGTGTCGACTGCCGAGGGATACTTATCTCTCGTCAGTCGACATTCTATTGGACTCCACTCCACTTACCATTAAGTGTAGTGGGGTATCTGTTCTATGCCCGTAAAAAAATAAACTTTTGTTAGACCGATCTCATGCAACGGTCTGGGTAAGCGGGGTGATGTCTATAAAAATATCAATAACAGGCAAAAAAGCAATATCAATAACAGGATCAAACCAGATAATAGATATAATTTATAGTATATTACAACTTTTCGACATTGTGCTTTATAACCACAGTAATATGAATCTTTTCAGGAAGTACGAAATAACCTTTCGAACTTTTTACTAGAGTAACATTTTCTATAGGCGTTATCAAATACGTTAATATGTTTGGAGTAGGTATTTAATAACAAAACCATTTTAAAAAAATACATACATACTTAGCATCACGCTGTTTTCCTTTTACAGCGGTAGGCAGAAATGTAAAGACCGACATTTCGCTGGCTATGTTGTCTCAATTATAATAGGCGCTCCATTTACCAATGACGAAGCCTATTATTATTATATTTAAATTTCAAAATTCGCAAGATATTCCATTTATGTTATTATGAAGCTTACCAGGCGAGCGACTTGCTCGGTTGTAATAAACAGTTGACCAATTTCATTCATTTTTGTGTGCGTGATATTTTGAATGTCGCGGAACGTTTTCGTGTCGCTTTCTGCACGAAAGTTTGCATACTGCTGATTGTCCATTCTATGTTAATTTACGACATAGAGGTCCGTTAATATACAATCTGTCTATTTATGCTAATTTGAAAGGTTTAAATGCCATTTTGAATCCTTTTGAGATGTCGGTAAGATAGCTTTTAAGATGTCTCTATGAAGTTTTTACTAATAAAATATAGCATGTTATTGGCGTATAGATATTTGCCTCTTATATGATAAAGGGAGCTTGTCAGTAGAAAATAGTCGCGTACTATACATACATAAAAAAATAAAATAAATAAATACATTTTATTTTATTTTTATTTATTTATTTTTATGTACTACATAATATCATTAAGACTTTTCTTCAAATTCAAACCGTGCGGGTTTTTGAAAATTCTTTATCATTATAACCTCTATGGTCGATAGTTCCTATTGTTGCAGATTTATTCAGTGACATGATTTCTGTGATTTATTTCTGGACAGGAGGGTGCACGTGCACCTACTTGCACCCTCCCGGCGCCCATGATTGCTGCTACTGTAATTAAGTGTTCATTATTATTATCATCAGCCGCAGGAGGTCCACTGCTCCATGGAACTCCCCCAAAGATTTTCAGATCGACCTATTGGAAGCGACCTACATACAGCGACCTCTTGCGCTTTTATGAGGTCGTCTGCTCACCTCATAGGTGGATGTCCGACGTTACGCTTGCCAGTTCATAGCCTCCACTTGAGAACCTTCGTGCCCCATCGGCCATCAGTTCTGCGAGCTATGCCCTGCCAATTCAGCTTGCTAATCCGATGGGCTATGTCGGTGACTTTCGTTCTTCTATGGATCTCTTCATTTCTGATTCGATCACGTAGGGAAACTCCTAGCATAGTCCTCTCTATAGCTCGCTGGCCGACTGAGTTTTCTTATAATTCTTATTGTAATTCATTGTTACACAAAATTATTTAGATAAGGCTCCAAAACTTACCCTCTTATTCATAGACGTTATTTATATAAGGATGGAGAGATATTGTGATAACAAGTTTGTTTCTCAGCTTTGTTTATCTGACAGCTTCCTGTTTGTTCAGCTTTGTTTATCTGACAGCTTCCTGTTTGTTCAGCTTTATTTATCTGACAGCCAACTAGATTAAAGTTGTATCTCAATATTAGCCAATCACAACGGCCCTATATCTACGCACTGCGAAGGCTGCCATGTCGTCAGCACTGAGAAACAGACTAGTTATCACAGCGATGCTCCGTCCTTAGATAAATAACGTCTATGAATAAGGGGGTTAGTCGTTTCCTCTTTTAGTGTCTCTATGGTCTGAGCCCTGTGTCTAGTAACATTTACATCATAGACAACAACAATCTTAATGCATGAGAGTTCTAGCAAATTGCAAAATTTCAATAACTTACGACACGCATTTGATTCGCCATTGTTTCGAGCGTTTCGCATACGTATGTTTTAACGCAATTTTTGTGGTCACTTTCCATCCATTGTGGCAGGTGCGAAATATATTTTATTACTCGGTTTGCAGATTCATGTTATTGGTAGATAGAAAATATTGTGTTTACTAGTCGAGTCGGTGCAGTCGAAGTTGTTATTTGTTTTGTAAAATTAATTATATAACGTAGGAGTAATGCTATAATAGACAGGGCTATTTTTGACATTGCGTTACTAAATGAAACCACGTATATATCTTCTTAACTTTTATAATAAAATACTCGAAGTTTAGATGTAAAATAAAAAAAGTATAAGGTTCGCACAAAATAGATATCAATCAAAAGTAATTTTAATGTTACACTCTTTAATGCTACTACTACTACTCTAAGAGTATTTGTCGCGGCGACATCGCATTTTCAGTCAAAAACACACTCATGCACACGCCATATTCCCACTAAACTACATAATGAAAAAAATCAGAGAAGTAAAAACATAAATTTGATGAAAATATTTGTTATTAAATGATGATTTTGGCACAATGTCAGCGTAGGTAAAGTCGAGTATGTGGTTTTATTTATTAACGTAATGTCAAAATGACTGTATATAAGGTTTATTTTAGAATGTCACAATTTATTTAAAAGTACCTAATATTAAAAACGCTAAAAAAATATGGCGTATAATTTTTATACTGCATCGTACACATATTCCAAATACAAAATCGAAAATATTAATAATACTTTTGTAAACTGTATTCTTTGTCACATAACTAAGGTTGGTTTTACCTTACTCTAACAATTTGACCAGAACGATAAATCTGAGTCCGTGTATCGTAATAATATCGTACGACATACTAGCTGATATCAAATATTAATTAAGTTTGTGGATTTCGAGAAACTGTGAATAACTTAATATATGTCGTATGAACCCGGTAGTTTGTTTTTAAAAGGTGAAGGACAGTTTTAATTAACTGTCGAATTTCAATATAGATCGTCTAAATTATTCTTTTTGAAGATAGCAACTCATTAATATTCATATACACGCATATCTAGCCTCTACACGAGTATCTACTAATAAAATGTTGATTCTTGTTAAATATAGTGTTAGTTCATAATATTTTCTTCGAAGGGTAACGCGTTTCTTTTTTTTTTAATTACGTCGACATTTCAATAGTTGTATTTTATAAGGAATATTTGCTTTATTATTAAAACTATTATTTTATTAAGGCAGTATTCATACAACTTGGAAGCACATTAAAATTGTTTATATCAACAATAAATACTTAAGGGCCTGGTTTACAAGTTTTAAGTATATTTATTATATTTATCGTATTAAACAAATAATGTAGATGGAACTCATTTCATTACCATTTATTTGGGAGCAGAAATTACAGTATGATTTTTATATTTGGTCGGCTTTTAAAAGTGACAAGTAACATATACTTAGAAGTTGTAAACCAAGCCCAAATAATTTTAATCTATTAAATAACTAGCTGACCCGGCAGACGTCCCGTCTTAACTATGAATTTGCAGCGCACATTCTGTCAATCGCTGACAGTTATTTCAAACGATTGACAGTTATATAAAATTAATATGTTCGTTAAGTTTTCTTAAATTTTCTAATTTTCCGCGCAATTTTTTGAATTGTCTCTTTCATAAGCACCTTCTCCTGACAATAACAAACACCACAAAAAAAATAGTGAAATCGGTCCAGCCGTTCACGCGTGATGGCGTGACCAAGGGAAATAGGGATTCATTTTTATATATATAGATTATCATTTGTTATTTAGGTACATAAACTACCTACTGGTGGTAGGTTTCTCACATGTGAGAGTATATAAGAGAGAATATGGAGTCCTCCTGGGATACCACCGCACGTCACTGTTGTGTTTCATTTTTATAGATTTTATTCTTCTACTAAACTTAAAGTTCCAAACATCTCCGGGTGAACCGCGCTAACACCTCATAGACCTGATATTAATCTATAAAAATGTCGTAAGTATTCATCAAAGCCTTGACATATACGAACACTAAATCCTCTCTAATCGTATTACAGATTTCGCCTTGATATTAAACGTAAACCACAATTTTCGATGCAATTCAAATTAACGTAAAACTTTATCATTTTGTCATTATGTTTGTGACATTCAAAAATGTACAAACACAGAGCCTGATGTGGATGTTGGCATAAAAACAATAAGTCAGCTGATATAAGGAATGGTTTCGTTGCAGCTTTCTTAGCAAGCGTTAGCAGGCCACTGTAAATAAATTCTGGCACTACTATGCATATGACGATGCATAGGAATTGGCTGGATTAAGAAATTAAACCTGCTGTCGCACCCATCAGGTTATTGGAATTAACATGAATCAAAATCAAATCAGCCTTCAAGTTGCAAAGTCTTCGACATATCGGGAGAAAAGTAAAATATTAAAACCGCGATAAAATTCGAAAAATAGTTTAATTTAAAGGCTTTTATTCTTTAAAAATGATCATGTCCGGGTTTTAAACTTTGCGTATGGTGGTCGCTATCCGGGCGGATATAAAATATATCCTACCGCCAGCAAAGTTCAGAAACACAATTGTAAACTAGCGGGATTGCAGTGCGTTTTCCTTCATCGATAGACCGTAGCATGTAAATATTAATGATGTAAAAATATACCGTCAATACACCATTACTGTTCTGTACAGGCATATTCTATGTTGTATCACTTACTTTCATATATGGAATGGCATAAGACAGAAAGGGATAGAACATGGGTTAATAATTATTTTAATCATCATCATCATCAGCCGTAGGATGTCCACTGTTGAACATGAGCCTCCCTTAAAGAATTCCAGATCGACCTATTGGAAGCGGCCCGCATCCAGCGACCTCCTACGACTTTTATGAGGTCATCTGTCCACCTCGTGGGTGGAAGTCTGACGCTGCGCTTGCTAGTTCGTGGCCTCCACTCCAGAACCTTCTTGCTCCAATAATTTTAATAACCCTACTCATAGTATGAGTATTTTACTTTATTGTTACAAATAAACTGATTGTGAAGTATATGAAATAGAAGTAAATTATGAAGTTCTATTTTTTTTGTATACAACTGTAAGCCACCTATATATTGCATCATACATTCATAGTTCATACGTTCGATGCGTTAATTTTGACACAAATTTTTGTTTTACCATCTCGGGTCACATTTTTTTGTGTACGTTATTTTTGATGTATTTATGATAGTTCCGTGTGATCTTCATGTTTTCGCGGTTAAGTAAAAAACAAGTTTTTTAATATCAAGGTGAAAAAGAAAAAAATATTCATGCTTTATTTTGGAAATTTAAATTGATTTATTATTTTAATGTGGAATTTATTTTAATTTGAGCTTTTTATTGAAATTAAAATGTTAAAATATTTTTAACCAAGTTCAAAAAAAGGAAGAGATTTCCATTCGACTTTTTTTGTTTTTTTTTTTAATGTTTGTTACCTCAAAACTTTTGACTGGATTTTCTGTGGTTTTTGAAGGCGGTATATTTTTTTCTATAGCTACGTTTTCATATAAATATTTAAATACGCTCATGTCATAATTCAACGCGCCTTTGAATATTTCTGAATGAGCCTACTAGGAAAAATCTTGCATCATAAAACCAAAAAATGCATTCAAATACTAAAAATCTGAAAAAATATCCGACTACTTTGGTTGTATTAGGGTACCACTGCAGTACTGAGGTTTCGTGTTCGCTTCCCGGGACGGGCAGAGATCTTGGATTTTTCTACTCAATATTAGGTACGCTAGAATTTCTGCCTGATATGGCGATAAGCCTTTATCACACCATGGGACACAATACATAACGCGAAAAGTGGGTGCACCTATTGCGTCTCTGTCAACCCCTTTGGAGATGAAGGCGAGAGTGTGTATGCATAAAATTCCAATATAGATATGTAGATATCTATAGATAACGTCATTTTCGACAGCATCCCATTTTTACAAACATTTTCGCCTTGCTGTTTCTAAGGAATTGTTTTCGTTACACACCTGTCGGTAATATGTTTGGAAGATTAATTTAAAAATATATGCAGTTGTATTAACATATGCACAGCTTTCGCTTTCACTTTTTATGGTCCAATTTGCATAGTTAAGTAAACCATGCGATACAGAGCGATAGCAATGCGTGAGTGTACTCTTATATTAAACAATAAATGGCTATACGAGGGGTCGGGTAAGCCGATGTCTAATTCTGAGCATGCGTAGTTGTGTTCTTATTTGAAGGACATCGTTTCTAGAGAAATTGTATGCTGAATACATTTAGTTCACTTCCCTTTACTCTTTTTTTATCTAAATAACATCTACCACTAAGTAATTGTACAAACGTTACTGTGTTCTAGTGAACCTTAGTAAATAAATGGTGTAATATTTCGTTGAATAGGTCTTTAAAATATGGTAGCTATCATCTGTTGTCCTAGCATGCGAGCGAAGCGCGTTGTTTGTCAATTTGATGTTCTGGTTAATGTGGCTGCTGTGCATACATATTTTTATATGACGAGCCAATGATATTATAAGTATAAAATTATAATAGACAGATATGCCATTAGCAAGTGTAAAGTGAAGACTCGAAATCGTCTCAATTAGGAGGATTTTATACACTAGAAAGAAAGGATGAAATTTATTGTTGGAAAAAATAAAAAACATAAAATCCTACATAAGATAAGCATTTATACCACCAACAACGGGCCTCCCATTCAGCTATATACTGCAATACCACCTATGAGACACTAAACGCCAATGACGAATACAACTGTCTTTTTAATCGACTTCAAAAAAGAAGAACAAATATACGAAATAAATGATCGATTTCAATTAGGCACCGACAACAAAATTGGCGTTAGGTTGTTTTTGAAGGCGGTTTAATTTATTGTTAAACGGTTTTGTTCGTACTTTTTTAAATACATCAACTCTTTTCACACGACATAACAATGACAATAATGTGTATGCGCATACGGATCTAGTACTTTTTATCAGCCGTTTTCAATAAACGATCCCAATCTCAATCCGATTATGAGAATGAACCAATCAAAAAATCTCATTCGTGGGCGTGTCAAAAATACTTTGTTTTGATTGGTCCATTGTTGTGATAGATCGAAAAAGCGATTGGGATCGTTTATTGAAAATGGCGGTAGGTATATTATTAAATTTAAAAAATTTTTCGGATTTCGGATTTTATCGCGATTTTTATATTTTAATTTGCTCCAGGTTATTCCTCCGCCTATAACCGATAGCCTACACGTTATAAGGGAGAAGCAAAATCATTATCGGCAAGTAGACAATTTGCGGTCGCAATCCTGCAGAGAGGATATGAAACAAAATTACTCGATAACCACACCACTTTGGTGCCGTGTAGTATAGTTTCTGATTTTGTTTGGAATGTTGCTTCCTACACATTAAGTGGGGGAATCTTGCAGAGCAGCAAATATTTCATACGACCTGGATGAGATGGAGGTATTTTGATTTACTTAGTTCACTATGCGGTGTCAACGGATTGCACTGTCATAACATTTTCTTGAAGAAAATAACAAAAAAAAAATGTTTATTGAAAATAACATAATGTGTTTTACAGTTAAAAATAATGGTTTAAAAAAACAAATTTCTGCAAACAAAAATAAAGTATTTACCAGGGTTACCCAAACTAGGCCATGCCTGTACCTTGGGATACCATTTAAAAGTTTTTTACATATATTTTTATGGTATTTTATTATATGGTCATTATTTTTATGTAATAATTAATAACTAAACTATACTGGGTGCTGGACTCAGATATTTTGAAGCTGTTTATGTCAAACTTAAATATTTTTGGAAAATGTTTTCAAACTCCATTTGTTTGTTCCAGGTGTGGATAGCGGGTGCGCGCATTTCAAAATGCTAACAAATATTGGGCCCAGGGCCCATCAACAATCAAAAATGTGAGTACATACATGTATATGAGGTTTGTAAAATCCATTAAAAACTATGAACCTAAAACAAATATATACGGACTTATTTTATCAAATAAAAAAAATATCTCTCGAAAATTGGCTTACAAATGTCAGACTAATCGGTTTAAATACATTTAATATTTACATATGAATTAAGGACTTTCTTGTTTATTAGAAGTTAGTTAAAAAATACCTTTTTGCAGAAATTTGGTGCACTAGTACTACATTGGCTGATTCAGGATACTATCGCCCATACACTAGTGATGTTTCGTAAAATCTTGGGCAAAATTGATTTTATAATGTTAATGTATTTGCCACTGATCGATTTCTATGATTTATTTACTAAAATGAACAACTCACAAAACATTCATCGATGCCTAATTGACAAAAGGTTTCAAACAAAAACCCAAATGTTGTTTTAATTACGATTTGTCACAGCATGCATATAATGACATTCATATATGATATTCAATTCCACTTTTACAAATATTTTGATTGAACTTACTTTATCTCATACAATATGAAGTCACAATACAACAATTTACTTTAGTATGTATATATTGTATAAAAATAATAGCACTGTATTATATACTGGCTACTGCTGAGCACGGATCTCCTCTCCTTCTGAGAGAGTTTACGCCTTAGTCTATCATGCTGTCTTAGTCTAGGTTGGCAGACTTCACATACCTTCGTAAGTCCTTTGAAGAGTTCTCAGGTTTTAGCGAATAATAATTATCGACAAAAACTCTTGTCTAAAAACAATAAATTCTATATAATATTAATACTATGACTTAAACTTAATTGGTGTTATATGAATAATTTTAATTAAATTTGTTTGACTCTTATAAAAATAAGTTAGTCGCTTATCAAATTTTATTGTATTTATTACTGTTCAATACTCTGAATGGTGACGTATTTGAATGATTTTAAGTTAAAACGCAGTTTGTTTTTCTATTGAGAATGTCCTCGAAATACCAATTAACGTCATTTAAGACAAAAATGTCAGAGCGAGACCGAATTTTTTGGCAATATTTTTTACGATTAAAACACGTGGAACCAAATATACTTAGAACAAATTTTTTTGCTAACTAAAAAATAAAGTGTTCGTAAATCAAATAAAAATTTCAAAGGCGTTTTTCGTAGGTTCGAAATATACAATCTCTGACAGATTTTTAACGATTATTGTGATGTATAGACGAAGTAAACAGGGTTGTTTTTATATTGCGTTAATAAATGGAACTACATATTTCTTCTTAAAAACAATACTTTGTTATCACTTATTCTACCCAAAACATAGAAAAGTGTTCGAACACAATAAACATTAGTAGATAGTAGTTTTAATTTTACATGCCCAAGACCACTAATACCGTAGCTTGCCATAGAGGCTCTTCAGGGCAGTGCGAACGTTTGGGCGCCCGCTTAGTTTAATGTAGGTATGGGCCAAGAGGGGCCCCAAAAGCTGGCGGGGCCCTTATCACTGATACGGCGGTAGCTAGGCCCCTGTGCCACTACTCGATAAATAGAATTTATCGGGTTATAAATACACTTACACACCAAATTCTAGCTAAGATATAAATGAATAAAAATCTAGAATTCTAGATCTTAGGCGCAAATATTTGTTATTCATGGTTGATTTTGATACAATTTTAGTAGAACTAAAGATGTGGTTTAATTAAACAACGCAATATAAAATAGGCCTCTTTATATTATAGTTCATTAGGTTCAATATTATTTACATTTATCCACATTGATAAACATCCGAAATAGACAATGCAATGGACTCCACCCAGATTCTTGCACATGACAGCATAGAAAACATAAATTTACGTAACTTATTTTCACCAATCAAATATAGAGATTTAATTTTATTAAATATTCCGTCGGTAATTGCGATGAAAACTATAATAAAATATTTATTGCAAAAATGCATACATTAACTGTTATACGATTTCTAAAATATGAAATCATCGTTAATAATTATAGTTAGAACGTATTAATGTTTGAATGTAATATATTTTTCATTTTACGAGCTTATGTACTATTTTATTTTAAGTTTGCCTCTGTAGTTAATGATTACTCGGGCTAAAGAAAGGTCAAGCTATATTTCACCCAATGCTATGAACACGATGATCCTGTTTAATAATTTCTAGTAAATTATTTGACAGACAGCTAATGTAGATAGTTCTCATTTTATTCCTATATATTTGGGAGCATAGATTAGAGTGTGACTTAAATATAAGTCGCACTCAATGGCAATGACAATAAATATTGATAAAAAGTAATTTTAATTTTACGCGCCCTTATGCCAATATTACTACTCTAGAGAATTCGTCGCAGCGGCAACATCACACTTCCACTCAGAAATACTCTCACGTTCAAGCCATATTCGCATTAAACTCAGAAATCTAAACGAGGATTTAAATATTCGTTATTAATGGATCATTTGGAACAATGTCTGTAAAGGTGGAGACGAGTATGTGGTTTCATTTAGTAACACAATGTCAAAACGACTCTGTATAGGAGTCATAAGTAAAGGCGTAACTGACAACAGCTTTCAGCAACTAATTGCAGTATTCATTAAGTAACTTGAAGTATAACGTACACGTAATGTGTTATGTGGTTCACGACGTAACTGATTACTTAGTTACAATGAATGGTGTGCTAATATGAGAGTTGTGTCCCACGACCATTGACAAGTGTTGCGGTAGAGGCCTTAGGGGGGTGAGACGGGGACCTTTATTTGGCATCTTTATGGAACTTATAGTTGAGGAGATTTTTTAGTCCGTCCGAGGCTTCGCGTCTATTTTTTTGCTTTATCCGGAGATTTCACGTCGGTCTTTTGCCCAGCTTGGGCGTCGCTTCAGGGTTTTTCATCACACGGCGTCTCACGTCAGTTAAGACTATTGAAATGTATGAAATCGACAAATTCGTTTTGCAATAGAAAATGTATTGATTTTAGATTGGTGCGGTATAGATGGTGGATAGTCGATTGCAATTTGATCGCGTACTAGACCTCTGATATGTGAGATTCCGACAGTTACAGCAACGTCTATATCTGACGCTGAATGAGCACCATTGAGTCCTGGTCTGTAGGTTCCCAGTTTAGAATCATAAGATTTAACTTCATAATTCAAAGACCGGTTTTGCTTCTGTTAATAGATGTGTTACCATCAGACGCTTCTGGTGTCGAACAAACGGACCTACTTGTTCATTTATTGATATACGAAACTGTAAATATGTTTATGTTCTGTGCCAATAATGTTAAGATTTATAACCTAAAGATGATGTTAAAATGAACACCGGAGTCCAGTAGAGCGTGCTTGTTTTTATCAATGCAATGCTATTTACCCAACGAAGCACGTAAAGGAAGGAATGGTGGTGACTGGCGGATTTTCTAATAATACTAGAGATCCGCCCCGACTTGGAACTGGTAGCATTTTTTATCTATAACCCGTTGACGATGATGACACAAAATTACCCAAAACAAGAAAAAAATCGTTGATCTGATTGTTACCAAACTTTCTTATAAACTGCTGGGCTAATCTGAAATTTACCTAAAAATATTATTAAAATCACTCCAACCGCTGTTGAGGTCATTACATTCACACATTTATTTTTATATATAGATAGATAAATGCGAAAGTTTGTGAAGATGTTTGTAAGAAGATAAAAATTATTTTAACAAAAAATTAAACCGCCTTCGAAAACCACACAAAACCAAAAAATAATTTCACATAACAGGTATATATTGGATACCAATTTTGCAGTCGGTGCCTAATTAAAATTGCTATATATTAATAAAAAAAAGTCGGTTAAAAAAACAAAAACAACTGCACGGATTTGGATGAAATTTGGCTACATTTTATCTCGAAAAAGAACACAGTGGTAGTTTTTTGAGAAAATCGATCACATACAGACCGGCAGCTTTTGGAGTCTTTGTTTTATAATATTATAATGCAAGTCATCGTCTGCCTCGGCGGCATAATTGTATTGCGGTATGATATTGATATTGGGTTTTCCTTCTCCGTATGAGCTTGATCTGAAATTTGTGCCTGATATGGCCTTAGGCTCGCCCCCTATCACGTTATGGGACGGAATATGCATGGTGAAAAGTAGGTGCACCAGTTTCGCCTCTGCATTCTCCTTTGGGGAGTAAAGGCATGAGTGTGTCATCGATCTGTGCATGAATAAATAATAGTGCTGTTAAACATTTTATATAAAAAAGGAAAGTAAACAAATATGGCTCTAAATCAATTAGAATAAAAGCAAAATCTTAATGCAGTCTATTTATAAAAGTTATCACATTTATTTCCTTTTAAAATATACACATAAATAATCTAAAACTGACTTAGTAATAACTAGAAACAATAAAAATAGATTCACACGATTGCATATAAATAGTATGGACTTATGCAACTTCGTATCTCGTTTTGGCCTACCAAAAGCCCCTAGGCTATCCATAGAATACGTCACACGGATTTCATGACTTTTTAACTTCTCCCCTCGTTCTTGTTACACGTGGTCACATTTGCGGGATTTCCCCTTGGTGTGACGTCACAATATTGCACATCTATATATGAATAATGAATCCCTATTTCCCTTGTTCACGCCATCACGCGTGAACGGCTGGACCGATTTCACTATTTTTTTTGTTGTGTTTGTTATTGTCGGCAGAAGGTTCTTATGAAAGAAAAAATTTAAAAAAATGTGCAGAAAATTAGAAAATTTAAGAAAACAAAAATATTAATTTTATATAACCGTCAATTGTTTGAAATAACTGTCAGCGATTGACAGAATGCGCGCTGCAAATTCATAGTTAAGACGGGACAACGTCTGTCAGGTCAACTAGTACTTTATGTATATAGCCAGAGATTTAATATATTTTTAAGTGATTACATTTAATGTTCTGTATTTCAGTACTGAAGATTAAGCCATGGGATGTCACTGTACCCCTTGTCACAAAATGTCACTTCGTTGAATCCCTCTTAACGTGTGACGTAACTTATATATGGCCTCTTACTGTATATGCAAAAATATTATAGATATTGAATTCTGTTTGATTGCAAATCAGAAATTTGCATTTAGTAAATGGAGTATATTTCGCTTGCATACAAATTATTATGTATGATGTTACGCAACTCAGACGGATCATTTTTATAATTGAATCAGAATTAGAAATTTCTTAATTATTTTTTGTTTGGATTATCGTATAAAGACGATTAAATACTGCTTAGTTATGGTCGTCTGTAAACTCTGTTATTTAATTTGATTTCTCACAAGTTAACGCCTGTTTTCTTGAAGGAAAAGGCAAAGTTTGAACAAGTGTACCTACTCTGCCGTATTGAGCCAAAACGGCAGATACACGAATTTGCTATTTTGAAATAACTGATTATTATCATTAAAATCGCATTGCGGAAATCATCATCATCATCATCAGCCGCAGGTTGTCCACAGCTGAACATGAGCCTCCCCCAAAGTTTTCAAGATCGACCCATTAAAAGTGGCCTGCATTTAGCAACCTCCTGCGACTGTTATAGGTCCTCTGTCCACCTCTGCGTAAATACCACTTTCCATTTTCAAAGATCCTTCAAGGCATAGCGCTGTTGCCCGTTTCGCCTTCCCCTAAGGCCGCCTCTGCACGAATGTCTGACTGAGGTGCTTTGTACACCCACTAAGTTTACGGTGTATAATCAAAGT
This sequence comes from Manduca sexta, assembly GCF_014839805.1. Taxonomy (NCBI): domain Eukaryota; kingdom Metazoa; phylum Arthropoda; class Insecta; order Lepidoptera; family Sphingidae; genus Manduca; species Manduca sexta. The sequence continues at coordinate 1,886,811 of NC_051123.1, forward strand.
CTAAACCAGGCTTAACAGTTTAAAATGATTTCTACAGATGGTAACATGCGAGAGTCAGGGCGCGCCGGTCGGGTTCAGGCTGGGCGCCCGTGACCGCGACGATGAGCCGCGTCGCCGAGCCCCCAGCGTCTCCTCGTCGGTCTACAAACAGAAGATCGACGCGCTGTTTGATGACAGCCGCTCTGTGGCCAGCCTGCCGCAGTATCCCACCGGATTTGGACAGCTGGAAAGAAGGGATAGTAAGGTAAGGATGTGAGTGTGTATTAGCTATAGGATAGCATTTAATGTACTGAAATCTCGACGTCATGGAGCAATAGCCGATGATTAGAAGAACATTCGTACATTCTACCACATACAATACGTAGTACACATATTTATACTCGACTGTGGAAAGATATTATTGAAGTAGAATCTATTTAGTAGCATATTAGATGTAGCTTGTTTTATTATATATTAAGGATACTTACGTGATCTCCGATTTAACAGACATCATTCTTATGTCGCCTGATTCAGACAGCGGGAAATTAAGTAGCATTCAAAATCTAGGTTAATCAGTAGTCAAGTATGTGTTATAATTTTAATTATATATTACATTTATATGTTAATTTGCAACATATTCAAATAAATATTGTTTAGAATAACACTAAAAGTAATTTACCATTGCCGAAGCTCAAAAAAATTATATTGTCGCAGGTCAGTTCTTCACACGACAATAAAGTGACGATATACGAAGATGAAGATGGTTATTGTCAGAGCAATGACACCAAAATCAATAACACGGTCCAAGACCGTATCGAAAGGATGTTCGCGGACATGGCAGGGGAATCCAGGCAACCAGTGGATAATATCGGAATACATGTCTTCAGTGTCCATTATCTTGGCTCCACGCCTTTACAAGACAAAGTTACTAGCCTCTCCGGCCTTCAAATTCCACTCAAAAAACTATACTTCGCGCACCGAAGAAACTTCCACCACAAAAGTGCGTTGACAGGCCGGTTAGAAATATCAAAAAGTGGCCTCAAAGTAAGATACAAAGGAGAAAAAGGCGATTTAGAGCAACTAAACCCTTTCCCAACTATAGCAGTATGGTCGGCTGTCAAATTCGTAGTCCAACCTTCAGAGACAAATGATAATGAACTATGCTACGCGTTCCTACCACTCATCACAGATCCTGATAACATAGACCGGCAAGCGCTATTCAAGACGTTAGAGTCACCGGACAACAAATACATCCTCTCACACAACGAGAACTCACATTCGCCACTTTTCGCTGTCGTGATGAGGAAGATCGGAGTTGCTAAGCAACTGGAGTGTCATGGGTTTGTATGTCAGACGACTGAGGATGCTATTGTGATAGCGGCTACGTTATACAAATCCCTAATGTCACACATGAGCCGTCAAGGCCACAGTGATAAAAAGAAAGTGAGGAATCGAAACGGAGTCAGCTGCATGAGCGTCGGTAGTAGTATGTCACCGAATGATATTGTGATGCCCAATAAACCACCGCGGAAGAAGCCGAGCACGTCGTCAATGAGCGGCGATAGCGACAAAGCAGATGGGTTCTCAGCCAGCGAGTCGTATAATGAGAAACACAGGTTAGAAAGGACTAAGAAGATCTCGTCTGAGAGTCTACCTTCGCCACCCCCACCTCCGTCCATTCCACCCGCCGAAGGCAAAAGAATCACAGTGGAAGAAGTTAAAGCCAAACTTGATTCGATTAAAAACAACGATACCAGCGGTAGTGACACTCATGATTCAAGAAAGTCTGCCGCCAAAAGCTGTCCCCACCCTGCTATTAGTAAGCTTCAGAGCCATCTTAATTCCAATAGCGGGAGCGAATCTTCCGTGAGGACTAAGGTTTCTGAGAAAATAGAACTCTTTAAGGAGCTAGAAAGAAGAAAGAATCTACAAAGACCACCGACTTTACCTCCGCCTATACCATCAAAACCTTCAGAAGCTCCACCGGAACCCCCTAAGGAGCCTCTAAGAAGAAATCAAAGCGGACGGAAATCTCTCAGCGAATCGGGTGACATACTGACTAAAGTGGCCATCCCGCGCTCGGGCAGCTTCCTCAACGCGGGAGGGCTGACGAGATATAAATCGATCGGACACAGGTATGTTGAACAACTCTCATTAAAACTTAATTGTGATAATACATTTCCTAGAAATCCACTGCACGCTTGAAAGGCATCATTTCCTTTTTAATAGAGCACGTGCCACTGACATCTCATTCAAGCCTGATGCGTTTTCACATGATTGGCTGGCTTGATTATAAAAATAGCGTATGTCGAGAAGTATAGAATGCACTTAGTGGGGTGTTTCGACACCTCGCATGCACGTAATTGTGCCAATGCAACCGCATCCGCTGCATTCCTCTGCTCCGATACTTCAGGAATTTTATTTTTACTTGCTTCCTTGGATAAAAAATAGTTTTATTGGATTGCTTTATTTAACGGAATAATCAGTATAATGATTTATGTTACAGGAACAATGGAAAGAAAGGCGGCGGTTCGCCGCTAGGGTTCAATGAACTTTTCAATGAATTCAAAGTTCAGGAGAACTTGCACTCGATGGATGAGATTCTAAACGCCATAATAGACGCAGAAGGGATGTCGTTCAATGATTTGAAACCGATATATAAAGAGTTCTTGCTAAAATTAGCAGTAACGTTAACGAAAGACGAGATCTTTCAGCACAGTAAGGCAATTATGAAAAAACAAAAGAAAAAGATTCTAAGAAGAAACAGTACGTTCCAAAATAAAAGAAGGAAGATATTCAAAGGTGCCAACGGGCTCCGGATGGTTTTTAGGCTGCCGTTTGGAAAGGAAATAAAAGACAAAGACAATAATAAAATAGGTCTTACCGCGCTAGACTTTCAAACATTGGCGAATGCTAAAGAACCGATTTCAGAAAGTTCAGTTTCCACGTCTAGTTATGATATGCGGCAGTTTCACCCCAAAGAACCGATGCTGCCACCGCCAAAGAGACAGGTGACGAGGCAAAGGAATTCTAAACGCGACAAGATCGTTCACGTATCGAAGCGAAACGGAAAAATTTCTAGACCGGGAGAGAGGACGTCTACATCGGAAGATTCGGATTTTCTGACTCTAAGCAATCGTCTCGGCGGCCAGAACCGGAATAGTTCGAGTGGTTACGTTTCGTGTTCGGAATGCGAATCGGAAAGCTGCATCGATAGATGTTATTGCTCACTTAAAGACGATTGCAAATCGAAATGCTACTGCTCCGCCACCGAACTCAAGAAGGAATCATCGAAAACAAAACTTTTAGCTAAAAGCAAGAGCTGTAAAGATTGTTCGAAGTAAGTAATTTATACATAATGGTCATTTTTTGGTTTGTTTTCCTTGTATTTTGCATATTTAATGAACTTAACTTTCTGCATTAAAACATAAACCTAATTGCGAGCGAATATTCGGTAACTTCAAGTCAACAACCTCATTGCGTAAAATGTGCAAAGAAGTTATCAGTCTTTTTCCTAAACATGGAAATAAAAACCTTATAACTCGGTTATTAAATTTATGTAGTAAATCAGACAACCGTTGCAAAATCTTTTGAATATTAATCAATTTTGACATAAGTATTTTTCATAATTAAATATCAAAATGAAATAAATGCATAAATTATCTTGCTCAGTAGGACCACATTACAATAAAACATTCTTCAATTAATTATTTGTTTGAATTGCGATGGAGCCGTCTTGTTAGATGATTCATAGTACGATACAAGATTAATTAGTGGACGTTACAAAAATTTTAACAGTTTATAGCCAAAAATTTCTCTGCTTTCATTTGTCTTCGTGCCGTTTATCTCAAATAGAATTGGACAAAGTGAGTGTGCAGCTAATTACGTTTGCAGTATCGTCTTCACCAGCCAGTGGAATTCGTGTCTTGTTTATTATTATTTATGGTTCATTATAACAATATGTTGGATGTAGAAATGAAACGTGTGAAGAGAATCAGAGCGTAGCGCGTCCGCGGCTAGTGGGCGCGCGACGCCTTGTGCGCGCATGTGAGCAACTGAACCAAATTAAAATTATTTACAGTTGAATCCGTAATTTCACTAGGATCAGGTTTAATTGCAGATATTTTTGGTGCATTCCAAGTTGCACCACTAGTCGATGAATTAATTTGAGTTTCTACATTAGATAATTATAAAAATTATTACTGAGACTAACGTAATATAGATTGCGTTGATTTTTTTTATTGCTTTAAATGACGAGACGAGTTTGTCGTTCGCTTGATGGTTAGCGATACGACCGCCGTAAACAGTAGAAACACCTTCGAATAAGTTGAATTACACAGTACTGTAGTATTCCACAGCGCTTGCCATCCTGAGACATGAGATGTTGTGTCCAATGTCCTTCAAATCAGAACACAACAGTGACTACATACTGTTGCGTGGCGGCAGAAATAGACATTGCGGTGGTACCTACCCAGGCAGACCCTCACATAATATGAGAGACCTTATCACCAGTAACAGTGATTGATTGTCGTTCCGTTTCTGCTTGGCTCTGTTCTAGCGGTTCCTTAAGTTTCAATCTTTGATCGTCTATGCCATTATTGCATTTCTCTTTACACTGGGAGATGTTTTACGATGGTTATTAATTAATTAGAATATAAATTGACCTGGATGCTACAACGATTACCACTAACTTATCATGTTAATATAAATATTTTATATCAAAAAGTACTTGTACAGCTTTCTTTCCCCACTTAACAAGATTCTTGCAAGTTCTTAATTGGACCATTAATAAAAATTAACTGCATATTTTTATCACTTGAAGTAATTTGGATCGTCCTTTCTGATGTCAATTAAAGTCCATATTTTCGCGTATTAAGATTACAACGTAGTATACTTTCTCGATGACCTTGATTTTATTGATACTTTTGAGGCCATATGATTGAGCCAAAGTCGGTAATTGGATGCTGGAACCATTAAGTTTTTCATTACTTATCCATTTTGGGGATTGATTGATCTTAGTACCAGCTGTTTGTAGATATCTACTCTTTGGATCCGATATTTTTCATCAAAATCTATGAGGATCATTAAATTAACCTATCACTCATATCACTGTTTCAGAGAATACTACGACGGGGACTTTAGCTACTGTTCATGCGATTCTGAGAGCTGTGCTGATAGTAATAAGTGCTACTGTGTCGGCCCGAGGAGAGGTGTTATGCAGAGCTCTCAGAGCTTGGAGTATCTTCGCAGCCCTTCGCAAAGGACCTACTCTGAGAGGCTGAAGCGGTACGAGGAGTATGACGGAAGAGGTTCTAGGACTAGGTAAGAATAGAATTAGAGAAAAGGGAATTGGGAACTAGAGTGAAACTGTGGATAAAAACGGAGGAAACTTAAAACAAACAGCGACTATGAGCTCTGTTAGGCAAGGCTCTTATGATCTACAGGTCAATTTGGATTTGTAAATATTTTAAACCGAAATCGGGGAGCATATGAGTTTTTCTAATTCGATTTGATGGCATCTACTAGTGCGGATTGATTTCAAGCAGGCGATCGGTTGTAAAAATCGAGTTAAATTATTCTACAACATACTTGAATTTTTTTTACGCCGATTTCAATGAATGAATTAGGGAAATCTGGGCGTCATTCCGCTTATTATCAGGTGCAGTAGATTCATTAACATTAGATATTTTAACCATGGACTTTTACGATGTTTTCAGGTCAAGCGCGACCGGTCACCGTCGTCGCGAGGAGCGTGGCCGACGAGCTCGAAGCTCCGACAGCCTCGCGCTGGACTACGAGCTGCTGCTGCAGAACAAGGCCAGGGACACCAGGAGCCGCAACATGCAGCGGCTTACTGGTCAGTTGATTTGTCTCTTGATACGCTTTGTTCTATATCTTAGACCGTGCAAATGACGTTTGTAAATTGGAATGGGAATTCACAAGACTATATAGTGTAAAATAGCCTACTCCTTTAACAGTGGCATAGCTTGTTATACAGAGGATATACGCACATTTATTGGAGTCCATTCAGCGCCGGATTTATTCTTCCTTAAGTAAATGTCACTCAGTTTGTGCCGCCCCGCATATCTCGCGTCCGGATGCCTATTTCGTGGGAGCAAAAAAGATTCTCAGGTTGGGCACAAGCTTATGTTTAGCGTAAGGGCTTAACCCTTAGGTGCCCTTAAAGCTCGAGGCCCTGTATTATTGATACGGCTGATATAACCGTAGCAATGCCTCTTTTTGTTTTCTATATTTTAAAATAAAGCTGTATACTATACCTAGGGTTACAACACTTGAGGCAAATATCCGCTGACATCGATTGTTACCAACAATTTGGCAATTATTCTAGACAAGATATTTAAAAAGCAGCTCCTATTTTGTTTACTATATCCCATTATTGTTGTATACTACATGGACCTTGTTGAGACTAGACGGAATTTCCGTGCTTTCCGGCGTTTTTGCCATGCCTATTGTAATCAAATCTAACAGCTCATGTGATAGGACCCTTTCATTTGATTTTATCCGTGGTGCTATATAACTAGCTTATCTAGTTGTAAACGTCCCTATCCTTGAGGTTAAATCGCCTCCTTACATCATGATTTTGTCACCCGCATTGCTATGGAGGGAAGTGGACAATTAATATTTCCAACTCCTCCCTATCTTTCTATTTGATTAATTTCGTTGCGGGATAATGACATATTTTTTGTTTTCCCTGAGACTCGCCGAGCTTCACTGCCCAGTGTCATAAAATGCGTGCCACTGCTGATCCTGGCTTACAGGAGTTGTTGTGGTAGGTGTGAGGGCGGGAAAGTCTCTATATCCCATTATTGAATGTAACAGTGAATTTATAAATTATATAATATTTATTAATTTTTAGTCCGAAGTACCGGTGCGGGTTCGCACGACGCTCTCAGCGTGAAGAAGTCAGCCGAGATGGCAGCCCTTTTCGCCGATGTGCGGTTATCGCAGCGTACGGACGTGCGCTCGTTGTCCGGCGCGCGCGCACCGCACCCCCGCCCCGCGCCGCCGCCGCTGCCGCCCGCGCCGCCTCGCGCCGCGCCGCCACTCGCCAGGATGTTCGACCACCGCCCGCTCAGCAGAAACGCCAGCCTTGAAGATACCCTCGGGTATCTGCCTTGATTATACTTGAGCGATTTTTTGAAATTATAAGACATTTCATAGTAAAATTATGAATGAGTATTTACTGAAGTATTAAGGCTTATTTTAAATGTTGATAAAGAGGGTAAATCTACTTTTAACACGTTGAAAAAATCACAATAGTTTTTTGTAGTTGATGTAACAATTTCGCATCGGCATTAGATATTACTAGTGTTGTATAAAAATCGGCGGACAACGGCTTGGCTGTGCCTTTAATTACGCTAAAGTTCTTGAGCGGCGAGAGCTCCAACTATTAGGCGGAAGATTACTCGTTTGCTTATATATAAAAAAATGCTTATAATTTCAAAAAGAACCTCCATCTCAACAGAGACGATTATAAATTGGTATGAGTCAAACAATATACAATGCGACGTGAATAATAAAAACAAAATGGAGGCCGGGAGATTTTTAAGAGGAGATTAATTGTGCAATGTGTTATAATATATCTCAAACGTATACCACCTTATTAATAAAATAAGGATTTAAAGTATATCGATATGTCTAAGTAAAACTATGTATGTAGTTATTTATTGTTGCAAATAACATTTTATACATAGGGTGCAATAATCTTGAGTCATATTTTTAATTAAGTTTTTTATTTTTCTTAAACGTTTTTTTTTACTGTAGATTATTGTAAATTGAATTAAGAACACTTTAATTATATTTCCTTATATTTCCTATTTTTTATTTTCATTCACTAGATATTTTAAACATAGAATCATTCCTGTTGCATACTTCATATATTTATAATTGTATAAGTAAGCATATATGTATGGTGTATGATATTTTTGTATGAAAATTGATCTTCATTTGTAACTCTTGTGCAATACAGTGCAATATTTTTGTTATAATATAAGTCTTGGCTAAGTCGCCTGGTGCAATGCTGTAAATAAAAATTAAATTAATCTGAATAAAAATTGTTTTTATTTAAATCAAATTCATAGAACTAGACTGCCGGTGGCTTAGTAGTATTATATTACAACTGACAGCACTGGCTGAGGTCTCGGGTTCGATGCTCGGGTCGGGCAAAGTAATATTGCGTTTCTCTACTTAGTATTAGCCCGATGCGGCGATAGGCTCGCCTCCTATCACAACATGGGACGGAATACACTCGGCGGAAACTCAGTGCACCGGTTCCGCCTCTGCCTGCCCTTTGGGGGATAAAAGGCGTGAGTGTGTGTAAATTCAAAGAAAAAATATGACAATTCAAATAACTGTGCTGAAATGAATAGTGCTGAACCAAAATCCTCATTTACAATTTGATTAAAGAAAGCTTATAGAGTTATGAACAAATAAATATACGCAATATTTATACAAATATTTTATTTTTAATAATTATTTTACAAAACAAATCAGATACATCGGATTTTGTCACTGGGAGTTCACGCCGGCACACAGTTGCCTTTTAAATATTATCTCTACAAATATAAATCCTTTCAGAACAAAATTAGCTTTTATCTTCTACATGTTTTGGTTACTTTTTATTTAGCATGACCATTACTCTATCCGACGGGAAGTACTTTGTCCAAATAACATAACGGTCACCAGAATACCATACATTAACTATACCCGATGATTCTAGAAATTATTCATGTAAACCTCTATGGTGGATTGTTTACGGAGTCTAATAAAACAATGTAGAGACTAAATAAATGAATAAATCTCCGATGTTTATAAGAGCAGGTATGCTGGTAAATATATCAATTCTAAAGTAGTCTTATTTTGTAATATAACGACGAGACGATTAAAGATATTATTTACCTAAACTTTTAGAAATTTATCTTTAATCAGCGTTCCATCTCTTTCCTTTTTAAATATGTTATGTAAGAAGGAAAGGGACAAAAAACTGATTTAAAACAAACCAGACCATACTCTTATGATCTGAATACATAACATTAAAAAGCAACATAGTTTCGGCGCAAAAACTATAACAAAATTGCAACCATATAAAACAAATAATCAACCATCTTGGGTCTCTACATATGACTACGTTTAGTAGACGAGTACCTATCAATTAAGGGTGGTTAGTGTTCAATATATAATCACACGACTATTGACTGTATTCAAGAAATAATCCTTTATATATTCCGGCTACATGGATCGAGCTCAGTAGAGTAACAATAATGATTACGGCTTTCTATTGAGTAAGGTTAGGTTAGGTTGGGTTGTAATTTATAAGAATATTGATAATGGCTAATGATAATATAATGGATGTGGGCCGCTTCCAATAGGTCGATCTGGAAATCTTTGGGGGAAGTCCATGTTAGGCTGGACATCCTGCGGGTGATGATGATGATGATCATTGACAATGGCTACTGGAGAAGTATTTTCTTTTATTTATATTTGGGTGGCTCACAGCTATCAAAAATAAAACATATAGGCCGAAATGAATACAATAGATAAGCCAATTACGAGCCATAAATATGTCACATAACACTATTTGTACAGCGCATTAGTCTTGATATCAATATATTGAACACTAACCCCTCTATTTATACAGTAATAAAGAATAAATTAAATAATGAAAATCCAATTTAGATAACATAAACCTCGACAGATTACCTACAACAATAACATGCATTTAAACTAATCAATTATAACGAATAAAGGTACCGTCTCTATTTACAATGTTATATAGTGTATACTGTCCATTGAGTATTTATATACTAGGCACTGATATATAGTGCACTTATGTTAACTCAGGTAAGATATTTCTCAATAGAACTTGCAGACAATAAACATTTAGACCACGAACTTTCATAGTACGACAATGGATACAAATTCAGTTACTTCTACACTGAAATGATTATCTAATTTGATTCGTTTGGTGTTCAAATTTTTAAAATACGTAAATTGTTTCGGTGTAAGGAACAGGCCGATACCATGACTCCTAGATTAGAAACAAATATTTCTCAAGTATACGAACATTGATCAAATATTTGTTATTGGTAATCAAATTAAAAGCCCTAATTATCGCTCCATGCGTCAGGAGGCTGGCAGTATAAGTATGTTTATATTGTTCACGAATTGTATTGAAAAATACGATATGGATTGTGATTAGTCGTAATGTCGCTTCATTTGAAAGATTTCAAACAAAATCTTCAAAACCGTGCGATTTGTACGTTTCGAAGTCTTCAAGGATATCCTAGTGTTATAGACTTTAATACATAAGTATATCGTCAATTCGTCTACTCTATTATGGCATATCAGTAGGGACGGACGGTTCCCAGGCGACCTCTCGGTATCGGCTCCGCGTAACTGTGACGGAACTTCGTCTGTTGCCTGTCGGCGAGGTCCCGGTAATCCCTGTAGTCCCTATCGTAGTACCTGTCCCGGTCTCCCTCCGCGTACGACTGGCGCTGATCCTCCAAGAGGCGGGAGCGGCTGAACGCCCTCTGCCTGTCGTTCCAGTCCCTTCTCCGTTCTTCTATCATGGGCTCTATGATCTCGTCTTCCTCGATGCGTCTGTCCAATTCCCTCCTCTCTCTGTTCTCCCTGTATCTGTCAAAGTCTTCCCTATGAGGCTTGGGCTCGATCCTGTTCAAGTACTCCTCAGTGCCGTACTCGTAACGCTTGACGTCATCACGCTTCCTGCCGACCCGCGGGAGCCTCTCAACCTCCCTATGAGCCAGTTCCCTAGTGTCCAGTTCGCGTCTCTCCTGGTCCTTGCGTCTATCCGGCTCCCTGTGACGCTCGAGATGAGAGCGCTCCGGTTCTCTCCGGGAGCTTAAGTCCCTCCGCTCCTGACGCTCATCCCTCCTTTCCTCCTCGGGGGAAGAAGTCGAGCGACTGTTCCTCTCTAGCATACTTCGCCTCATCGCCATGTGCTGTTCCAGCTCTCTGTTGAACCTTTCCCTCTCAAGGTTCATGAACTTCTCCTTGGCTACATTGAACCGGTCTTTTGGTGATGCATCAGCGACTTTCAGGCTGCCTTCACTCGCGCCCCTTTGAAGTTTTCCGAATCGTCGGTCCTCGACTCTGTCTATGCTCCTGTTGGAAGGTTTGGCTTCAGCGATGTACCGTCTCCTGTAAGTGGTGTCGTCGGCAAACTTTTCCGTTTTGGGTTTGCGTTCAAGCGACTCGTTCCGGAATCGACGTTCAAAGGTCTGATCGCGGAAGGGCGCGAGCTGGTCGCGGAACTGTTCGGCGAAGTCATCGTTGTAGGCGCGGTCGTAGCCAGGCGAGAGGGCGCGGCGAGCGGGAGACGCGCGGCGAGGAGACGCAGCGCGGCGCGGCGACGCGTCGAACGCCTCGTGCATCAGATACGCTGTGCTTTCGGCCCAGTCTTCCTCTGGAAACAGATACAAATATATTATTTTCTTTCCATACAATGTACTGAACGTTTAAGGTTTTCGAATTCAAGATAGCCCAACAGAAGACAGCAAAATACAGAATTTAAAAATATAATGGAACCCGTCACTCGAAGATATTGACTGTAACACAGAAGTTCTCACATTTTACTGTTTGAATATTCTAATGTAAACAAAGATATATTTAAAAAAGAATAGTGAAATCTAATTTCCATAAATCTGTGTTTGTCAGTCCTAAAAACATATTAATTGAGACTCTTTGACCGTCTGGTCCAGTTCGAGCTGTGTAGGCACTTTGCATTCTTGACCCATTGTCGGCACTTAGGTAACGGTACGTCACCTCATCTCCTCACGGTTTTTACTAAACTTGTTCTTACGAATTGACATAGATAACCTGTCGCACACATGCGTGGGTAGGGCTGGCGCTTTCAGAAATTCCACATTGATAATTTTTGTGTTTTTTTATACATTAACTGTTGTGAAAGTATATTTCATGAATCTTTAGAAATGTTGTTTGACAGTTAATTCTCTGGAGTAATGTAATTTGTTTAATTTGGATAATTTACGAAAACAAATGAGCAACAAATTCACTTCAATTGTGCAAAGTGAAATAGTATCTAAATGTTCTTCGACAATCGACATAATCAGGCACTAGCAATTATTGAGGAACATAAAAAGGAATTCATACCATTAAAGCATTTAAAAACTGGCAACCCTACAAAGCTATCAACGACAATCATCAGCAAAGTGCGCGTTTTAATTGTGTGGGATTCGGGTAAAGCGGCAACACTGTCGTTTTCATATTGTTGCCACGTTCCACTTTTGAACCACAATATTATAACAATGGCGAAGATATTCGTTTGTTTTTCGAAGGACACAAAAGTTGGCCACCAGTTCGAAAGTCTTTACAACTCGTTCAGTGAGTTTTTGTCTGAGACAAATCGATAAATATGACATTTAGTACTCTCTTAGTCCGCTAGGGGCGCTGTACAATTCATAACGCCTCTGTAAATATAATTGAAGCACCACACGCTACGATATCTCTGCTCAATTATCACGAAATAGAATTTTGTTTCATTCAACGATAAATCTCAAGCTAGCTCAGCATACTATACTTTCAAACTGGCATCAAGAGAAGAATGGTACACGTTGTTCCGTCTATATGTTCGTGGTATTTTTGATCGAAGAGTTATTCCCTCAATTTGACTTTGTGATATGTTCACTTCATTTAACCGGTAGTTTCCCATAACAGCGTTTACTCTCCACTTATACGTTATGAGTACATGCAATAACCTCTATATTGCAGTACTAAGCTCAAAAGCGGTATCTCAAATAAATCTAAATCTTGATTTTTATGTCGTCAGATAGCTTAAAGAAATATCCATCCAATGAACTTACCTAAATAACGGTATCTTGTTTAGTACTTGTTAAAAAAACCCTTAAAAGAGTTTCTCTATCTCAGTTTTACATATAAAACTATATTTACAAAACTTCGATTATCTAGAAATAATCTCTGACATACCGCTTTTGCGCTTAGCACAGCTGTATAGAGGTGCACCGCTCTCAATTACTTATAAACAAAAGAACTAAAAAAGTATGTATTTAAAAAAAAACCATACGTTTTAATTAGCTCCTCTTTACGAAAAACTATTAGTCTCTCTCACGTATTGTCTTGGGAATCCTAAATTGGGACGCTGTGGGATTCCCATTCAATGAAAACAAAGGATAATACTTGCATAGTTTTTGTACCATCTATGGCTTTTATGTTTTGCGCCTTAAAGGTTTAAGATTGTTGCAGTCAAGGATACATCACATAGTAGAGGTAAATTTGTTCTACGTGAGAGTCTGTATGTATTAATACTATTATAATAGCAGTACAATAATTGTTACTAATCTGGTGATCGGAGACGTTATTAACACCAGGGCTGAGTGGAACGTTTATGTAGGCTTCACCTGTCTTACAATCCAATACTTGGGATTATAGCAACATCCGAGTAAGCATTGAGCGCGCCAACCCCGTACGCCAGCGGTCCTAACACACAACACTTAGTATGGTGATAATATTTGAAACGATGGTAAAAACTGAATTGAAGTAAATAGTTGGAATTACTGATGTAACTGATGTTGTAATTTATAATAAATCAATAATCTAGAGTATTATCAAAGATCGCTAGATCAAATTGATAATAAATTCCCACAACTATGACATAACTAAAATCTAACAAACGTATTTTGCAACAGATTATTCATTGTATATTCAATGGACCGCCCATGTATGCCATGAAGGCGTTACGGTATTTATCTATGAATGTAGTGGCCTTATTATTGTGGGTTTCATTGAATTGCTAATTTTCGACACATACTCACGCCTTTTAGCCTTAAAGGCTAAGCAGGAGTGCAAGTTGTGCACCCACTTTTCACCGCGTGTATTCGTGCCATGATGTGGTAGGGGGAGCCTATCGCACTATTGAGAAAAATTCATTGTTCTGGTTTGATACTGAGTAAAAAACAAACCAATATTATTTTGCCCAGCCCGGAATTCGAATCCGAAACATAAATGGAAATCGTACTGCGTGCCCGCAACACACCTATGCCGCCAGGCGCTCATAGAACAAATTTAAATTTGGACCTATAGTTATTACTATTACTATATACTTTAATCTTCATTATATTTAAGTAATTTTGTTTACGAGTAATATGGACCCAGCGAAAGGGTTAACATCAGGCAAGAGGCCAGTCATAAGATCCAAGCAAAAGTACAGTAACTTGCTTTAAGAAGTTTTACATCGACCTCACATTCAAGAAGCATAGGAGTAAAACAAGAGAAAAAGATTAGTTAAGCCGAAGTCCCAAAAAAACCTCTTTGGCTTAGTCTGAAAGTTAGCAATATACCGTAGTCATCAGTAAATAAGGGTGAAATTTTCTGAAAGGGTATTTGACAGTATAGGTATGGAGAAATGTTCCAGAAAAGAAACCCGACAATATAGGTACTAATATGCATAAATGCTGTCTGCAAATCCTAAGTATAATTAGATTTAACACGAATTACGAAAGAGAAAATCAGTAAAGAACGGGTTATAAACCCTTCGCCATTGGAAGTCAGTTTCATAGACTTAAATAACATGCTTTGTGAATTTATCGCTCGCTTTAACGGTGAAGGAAAACATCGTGAGGAAACCTGCACATCTGAGAAGTTCTCTATAGGAATAACGAAGGTGTGTGAAGTCTACCAATCCGCACTACAGCGTGGTGGACTAAGGCCTAATCCCTGTCAGTAGTAGAGGAGGCCCGTGCTCAGCAGTGAGCAAGTATATAATACAGGGCTGATATTATTATTAAATAACATGCTTATGACAAAAAATAGGAAAGTGACACCAACTGTTACTCAAACTATTTCCGCGCTCAAACAAAAAGTCAATGAATGAGAGCTATTAGCATGTACGTATTACGTCGCGCGTTTTCTTTTCGTACATAATTAGATAATTATCGAATAGAGTTGTCAAACTTTTTGTTTACTTGCTGGTGGTAGGATATATGTATTCGTCCGGATAGCAAACACCGTACATATGGTGTTAAAAACTGACATAGTGGCCTAGGTGTTACGTGTAAGGTTGGTGTTGTCAGTGGCGGCCCTAAATGTCGCAAGGCTCCAGGCGAAAGCAAAAAGAAACAGACGCGAGGCCCCGGGCAGAGTAAAAAAACGTTCCCCTGTTTTAACAGTTTCGTCGGTAAGAACGTAAAAAAGGTCCTGCGAGGCACCGCGCGAGGCCCCGGGTGGTTGCCCGGTTCGCCTCCCGCAAAGGCCGTCTCTGGGTGTTGTAGTTTGTAGTTATGGGAGTCCCAGCCCTATCTTATATGAATTAAACTCAAGGATGGTACTGGGTTAGTATGAATTTTCAAAGTTTTAGAATACGTTAATACACAGCGGCGTACTTAGGTGGTAATAGTTACAATTTAGTGGTCGTGCTGAATTAACAAAGGCGTAGGTCGCTTTTATATGGGAGGCATGGTGTGACACAGCGTTCTCGTATAACTACGCACGTGCACTTACATAGCAGTACAAGTGTGTGTCCCTACATCGCGTTCCGGTATCATCCTATATATCCTGTATAATTACTATGGAATTATACAATTGTTAATACGAACACAAAAGTTTAAATGTGATTTAAAATTTGTTCACCTAATTTTGTTTTTGACTGTTAAACGCAATACAACTACCATAGAATCACTCAAGACATTGTTTAAAGTCCTCGTATAGCTAAACAAACAGATTAAGTTGGAAGGTCGTTGCTAAATACATAGCATGTTAGGTCATCTAAAAGTATGACACAGTAATATAGCCTTTAATACCGTGTCATCTTCATTATCCAACTCGCAGTTTCGTTCGGAACCTGTTATATTATTTTAGTACGTGACATAATAAAGTAAAATATATCAAGACGGATAAATTCTTTGCAAATGAGTATTGGATATAATCGAGAATAAAACGCAAAAAAGCGGTTTGTAAAGATTCGAATTTAAAAAATGAAGAAGCAAAGGTCGAAAGGTATACATCCAAAACTAACAAGCGGATAAATAATGAAAAACGATAAGCGATTTTTGTTAAGTTGTGATAGACGTAATTAAAAGAGTGTGACATAGTTAAAGCAGATTGTAAGCACAGAATAAATAATATTACATAAATGATTTCTACTTAAAACATATTCAATTTTGCAAGATTCTATCAGAAATTTAGTTTTGTAACTCCAGACGTTTCAAAAACAAAGTCATGGGCAAAAAGTAGCGATAAATAAGTTTGTGATTTAGCGGTCGCCCAGGTAAAACCGGTCATAATAATACCAAACGCAAACCAGTGATGTAAACAGTATCTCAGCACGCACCGTTTAGGGTCGCCAATTATAAAAAAAATAGGGACGTGATTCAAATCGATTCAATTCTTGCTGAGTTGAAATTTGCGTCTCAAAATTATCTCATTTTGATCAACAGTAATTTTATAATTTGAATAGAAAAATATATTGCAAAATGCATTTTACAAAATTCTTACAACAAAGCAAATTTTATCTATTTATAATTATGTGATTGATTAATAAAAAATATCAGTCTTTTTAATCGATAAAGGAATTTGTAAAAAAATTAATACGATTTGACAACCCTATAGTTGAGTGAACGACAGGTCACGACAGCATGACGCCATCGGGTTATAGTGTTTTTTACTCTTGTATGAAAATGCTACGTAGTTTGTGGCTTAGGTGTCAATTTAGTGTAAATTCACCCTTATTGTTACCAAGTAAATCTTTATAGATTTAAAAATAAACTGTAATACGACGCAAATAATGTACCGAACACATAGTCCACTTACTTTTATGGGTACTTTTGCCTTAATTTCTTAGGTCTTGATAAGACTTAAAAAAGTAAAGCTGCCGTTATAAGTTATAAATATTTTATACTTATTAATACAACCAACACATAATCTTGACTTCGAATTTATATATAAGATTTGTAAGGCAAGTACTAGGAACTTTGAGACACAGGTAAGCATAAAAATAAAATCAAAAACTGATGCCTAACTAGAAACTCGTCAATGTATGTAATAATACAGTGAGCATGTTCTTTAAACCGTCCAATGTCTATGGCGCATTTTACGTTAACTTATAAAAGTAATTACATTATTAAAGTACTATTGTGCCCTGAGATAGTCATTATTGAAATTATAGCATAGTCTCAATAACAAACAAGGAAATAACATTTTTCTTGAACTATGAACGCATCATTTGAACAAAAAACTACATCATAAAATTCTTGTACCACTCTGTAATAGATCACAAATAGATGTAACAAAACATCTTTAAATTGCTATAATAATACAGTAGTAGACTAAACAATTTCGTGATGATTGTTTTGTTGTTAAAAAAAAGGTAGGCAGAGGTCTAAAAACTCTTTCTGATTCAAACGACTAACCACATACCATCAAAAGTAACAGTTCCTTTGCCTTTATAAAAAAGCGGCTTGTCAAAATTCCCGCCAAAAATCATAACCAAAGAAGTATTTTTTATTGTACGAAAAAGGTAAAGGTTTTCAAACATGAAGTTTAGTCAGCCATTGCCTTATTCAAATCAATTAAAAAAAAATATATACATACCGCTAGTGCTGTGGTTATCATGCTGCCTTGTGTACTCATTCCGCTCGGGAGAAGGTGCCAAATCACTGCCAATACCCGAGCTGCCGCCAGAAGACTCAAGTTTGCGTCGTGCATTTACACCCACGATATTCTGGTTGAGGCATCTTCTGGTGTCGATGTTGCTGAGGTTCCCCTTCTGCCGGTGTACCGTGTCGTAATCACGAGGTGGTAGGAGAATGGGACTCTTACCTGGAAGAATTTTGAATTTAGAATTATTAATTTATTTTTAATAATCGATTGCATGGAAATAATCGGGCCAGGAATGTGTTGAGTAATAATATTCTTAATCGTTACATAATTGATTTTTAATGATATGATCGTTTGAAATAAATATATTGGGACGTATTATTTTAATTTGTTCACAAAATGTTCATAAATTAATGCCTCTTTTTTGTAAAATAATGTTATTGGGTTTTTGATAAAATAAATTAAAATTAGTGACTTAAGTATCTATTTCAAAGCAGTGCAAGACTAAATTAATACCAACAAATATTATAAATAAATATAGACATTTACCTACAAGAAATGTATATTTTTTAAATACAATAATAAGCATTTTATTTCGCGTACATTCTTTCCCATGACTTATAATGATTTTGAACACGTAATTTTGCACTCTTTATAACAGTAAAATGCTTTAATTCTTCCAGTGCGAACTTATAATTTTATTGTCTTTGTTTATATAAGCTAATCTAATTAAGTAATAATTGAATATTCTCATGTACCTTGACTTATCATAAGTGCAACTATGTTCGCCTACGTGATGAATAAAGCATTTTTATTTTTTTATTTTTATTTTATTTTTTTTAATATCATTATAATATTTTGTTCAAGTTTAATTTCGAAATAGGCTTAGTTTGAAACATAAAAGCATCACGAGAATTCATTAATATAAATTAAAAGAAATAAAAAACTTTATTTTTTTTTTTATTGAATAGTAATTTTTTAAATCACATTAAAAATTTAAAATTGGAACTAAAAATAATGTGCATAAATATGTACGTATCAAGCGTCTACATACAAACCAACTACGTGCAGTAAAGCGGCTACCTACGAAAACTGAAAAATCGACTGACCTAAACCTTTTTTACCTGTCGACAACTTCTGCTTCAGTTCAGCAGCGAGACTGTCATATAAATTGGCGACGCATCTCTCCTCATTGCTTCCAGAATCTGATTCTCTGGACACTTCGCTCCCTAGGGAGGAGTCTGGCGGCTTCTTGGATGGCAAAGCGCCCCGCATTTGTAGCTTGCGTTCTATGTCCGCGAATTTCTTCTGGTTCTCTGGTCGTTCGATCAGGGCCTGGAGGTGCGTGTACAGCATCTCAGCGGTGTGGTCTGAATCGCATCTGTGGGCAAAAGGAATTTGGTTAATTCTTATTTATGGTGGACATTTTGACGAGCCGTAATAAAAGGTATTTCTAAATATTACATTTGAATAATAGCATAATTAAAGGGTTGTAATTATAATTTATAGTTGACTAGGTGTCGCTCGCGGCTTCGTCCGTTTGGAAAGCCTTTCTCGCTATAAAAGTCTCTAAAATACACAAATATAAAAAAATAGGTTAACAATTTTTTTTTCCCACGAAAGCAAATTATCACAATAAAGAATAGCCTATATTTCAATCCAGGACATGGTCTAGCCGTGAGCCAAACGGCCAAACCCGTTCAGATATTTCTACATTTACTTTTAACAAAGATCTTTAAACTTTCGCATTTATAATATTAGTAAAATAAGAAGTAAGATGACAGTGACCGTTTTGAGCCGAAGTTCGTAACTGGTTAGTGGGATGCTCTTAACATGGTCGCTTAATTTTCAAGGGTTGCGAGCAGCGAAGGCGTTCACTCAAAAGTCCAGGGTGTTTGTATTATCCAGGTCTTGCCAGGCCAACAAAAATATAGTAAGGTTAAAAAAGAATAGGTCCCCTTCCTTGAAATACCCAAGAAAACAAACACTTGAGTAGTAAGATCTACCACTCACATTAATTATTTTCGAGAATATTCAAAATCTGATCGTGTCCATTATTTAAATTAAATACTTAAGTAAAAGCTTATCTCAATGAATTTCTACACAACTAAAGAATAGCTGGGAAGTATAAAATAACTATTCGGGGGAAAGTGGCGCCCTCGTTTTGCGAAAACAAACCATTATTAATTAAAAGCATTTGGAGTTATAATTTACTACTTTTACTCACGACAGGCATTTTAATACTTTCCTATGTATTGTTTTTTAAAAGATTTATTCTCTCATTCGCTTTAGATAAGGTTCATTCGTTAAAACTTTTATGGTTTGGCCAGAAAAATAAAAAATCTTGCAATAATATATGGATCTAAATTCTTCTGGCAACGTTTACTTTGAAAAGAAAACAAAATGGCGCCGCCAGAGCAGGTTTTTGTATTCCTGGTGGAAATATAAATGACGTAATTTTGACTCGGTAGCAGTTTTGTATTTCAGATTTCTTCTGAATTCTAGTATGCCACCGTGTAGTAGCAAGCAGTGTGCTATCATTAATGTGATATAGATTGAAGAATATTGCACCTTATGTAATGAGACTTAAAAGATAATCTCTTACATGACATGCGAGTGTTTCAGACCGAGATTAATTTTAACAGGAGATGCTATGGTTTATTAGTAAGGAAGCGTATTACCCGCCTTGTCATGCAATTGTAAAAAAATATGCATTATCTATATATAACAAAAAAAAAAATGTATAAAAATAGACTTAGTAAAAAATTATAAAACGATTTAAAGGCTTACTAAAGGTTAAATTAAAAAAGGAAATCATTTAAGACACGACCTCGTCGAAACGTGTCACCCAACGGCTTTGTTGTGACACGCCGTTGGGAGATAAATTGTCGAGCAGTTTACTTATTACCTAACAATACGGTTTAATATGGCACGCACACAGACCGAGCGACTATTGTCAACGTTTATTGTTCTATTTTTGAATTTGTCAATTTTATACAAATTTTAAATTTGTATTTAAACTTTTTCGAATTCCACCAGTCCTTGCATGTTTTTTTTTTATTTTTTCAAGATCAAGTCATGGTTCCGGCCTTTAAATGTAATAAAGAAGACGTATAAGAAGACAGACTAGGCTGTATGGCTGAGAGCCTTTGCCTTCTCCTTAAGGAGTAAATCAAACCAAAAAAAATCAAGGTCATGACATCTCAGGATGGTCAGCGCAGTAGACTGTCAAACAATACTTTGTAATTCAAGATGTTGGATGGTGTTTCTACTGTTTATGGGCGGTCGTATCACTTACTATCATACGAACGGTAAGCTCGTTTCGTCATTTAAAGCAATAAAGTGTTCTTAAAGTTATAATCAGTACACATTCTTCAACAGATGTCAGATCTAAGACGAGCTGGCTGTTTAACATTTATTATGTAAGGATGATAAGTTGTTCATTATGGTTATGCGCTCTACATATGAACTTGTTTATGGCTTATTGTTTGGTAATTTGAGTATTTCGTCTTTGTAATGTCGAATTAGTAGTACTGGTTTGCCTACGATGTGTTGAAACTGTGCTTAGATTACCAAGATTAGGTATTAAGATCTGGGCTTAAATCTTTTAACCTTGTCGCAGGCAACTATAATATGATGAATTGTTATGTTTACGTCAATGTTTTATAATTTAATTTTTTTTTTTTATTTAATTTTTCTCATTTTAAGGGAGAAAGTTAAAATATAAAAACCACGATGAAATCCGAAATATAGTTTAATTTTAACTATAATATGCAATGAAATTGGTTAGTTAGGTAAAGCCAAAACTAGAGAGTTTTAAAAACCGAAATACCTCTGAGAAAATCCTAGACCTACTTGATCCTAAGGCTTCATAGTTCAAAGCCCTTTTGTGAATTACATTAACAAAAACTCCTTAACTCTCATTCCAACTTTTAATTATTTAGCAAAAAGCCATTTTAAAATATCAATACTATACAAAAAATTTGAATGTATCATCTGTTTGAGCGAAGTAATCTTTAATTTACCAGTTATTTGATGGTTAGTACAAACTGTACTTTGTCACTTCTCACACCGAAAATAGTGTATAACTTGACGGGGAAAATAAAAACCTGCTTTGGACGCGCTATTATTGTTTTAACGTTATAAGTATTCTGGAAAGTAGTTTTATATAATATTACATGGCGAATTTTTTTTTTATATCGTACCCCGCAGTCAAAATTATAATAATATCAACCCTGTAGTATATACTGTCCCACGGTTGGGCATGGGCCTCCTCTACTAATAAGAGGGATTACGTCGTAGTCCACCACGCGGGCATGGAGCGGATTAGTAGACTTCACACACCCTCAAAATTCCTATAGGGGACTTCTCAGGTATGTATGTTTCCCCACGATGTTTTACTTCAACGTTAAAGCAAGCGATAATTCTCAAATACACAAATGATTTTAGAAAAGTCAGAGGTGTGTGCCTCGGGTTTTAAACCTGCGGACATTCGTCTCGGCATTCCGTTCCTCACCTAACTATCGCCGCTTACAGTCAAAATTATGCTGTTTAATTTAAAATAGAACTCACCTCTACATCCTAATATCTATTCCGTAAAAAGTAAAGAAAATGCACAACACATCACTACAATTACCAAACTTTTCAATTAAATATGAAATTTTATCGATCCTTTACCACCAAATACAATAAATAGAATGACAGTGTAACACAAAGCCAAAGGTATTAAAGTCATCTGAACAAAAAAAGATAAAAGCAACAATAAGATCGTCGAACGAAACTATAGGTTAACAACGGAATGTTGACATTTTGAAGCCAAGGCGATGTCGGTTCATTAGATACAAGAATTCAACTTATTAATGCATGTACGTATGTGTTATTAAACTTAGTATTAATACAAAATGTGTCCAGGATTTTATATCGTTCTAATGATTATTAGATTTTACATATACGAAAGGAAAGCCGGCAGGAATTAGGTTATGTGGACCGTTCGCCAAGTACACAGCATTCTATTCAAACGCCTCCTTAGATCATGATTTAATCACCAGCATTGCTATGGAGGGAAGTTGACAATTAATATTTCTAACTCCTCCCTATCTTTCTATTTGAACTTTCCAGTCGTTTCCTTCCACCTTGGAGGGCCAACGGTGCGCTTGTCAGTACCTGATCTCCACTCGGGAACTTGTTGCCCCTTCTGCCGTCAATTCTTTGAACTATGTGCTCTGCCAGGTGCGGTGATATTAATAGAATAAAATTCGTGATAATATCACAAACGGACGTCTGATTCATATTGGCTGAAATCAACCGAATGTCAAGGTCTCCAATAAGATATAAATTTTTACGATGCATCGAAATAGATGTTAATTTCAGCTACATTAGAATTAGTTGAGGTTTGATATAGGAATTCGCATATCGATATGGTATATTAATTCAAGGTATTGGGTCAAATATTTGCGCCAATAAATGCAATGTCTGGGTCATATTTGCACAAAACTCAAATTAGTTCAGCCTATTTGTAACAGGAAGAAGAGAATTAGTAGCGGATCTAAGGAAGGTCGCAGTCATGATCAATTTGAAGGTAAATCTTTAACTTTAAATCGATACCTTAAAGAATTATTTTGACCGTATATAATAAGTTGATACTAATCGATAAAATAAAAAAATGATAAACAGTTTTGTGCGCACTTCACCACCGAAATGGAACATAGGGCTGTCAAAAACGGTATTTTCATGATTATTAAAAATATTTCCGAAATTCGGCACAATTTTGAAAGAGACAAACGATCCGTATTAAACAGAAACACCGTTACTTTTAAATAAGAAACGGAAAAGAAACTCACAATGTTAATTTCTTGGAATTTCGCAAGTGTGCGTGTTTGTGTGCTATGTCGGCTCCGATTTCATATTATTTCCTAAGAATTCATAATATACAATATTTCGAGTGAGTCGAATGAACCTTTTGAAATTAAATATGTAAAAGTAATTAACATCAACCAATAAATTGGTCACCATGTGTCAAGTTATCTAGTTTTTATTCAACTTCAAAAAAAGGAGGAGGTTCTCAATTCGACTTTATTTTTTTTAATGTTTGTTACCTCAGAACTTTTGACTGATTGAACCGATTTTGACTACTTATTCCTTTTTTATTTTTGAAAACTGGTACTTCCCATATGGTCCCATATAAGTTTCATTGTTGTTGGACCCTTGACTTCAGAGATATATCAGAAAACTCCTAAAATGTTGTCGTCAAGTATGATGTCCTGATTTTTAGTAACACAATCAAGCAAAAAATACAAACATATTAACAAAAAATTATACCGTCTTCAAAAACGACTAAAAATACATGAACAAATGTACGAAAACAATGTTTATTTTTTATTAGGCACCGCCTCCAAAATTGGTGACCAATAAATAGGTAAAGTTATTTTTTTTGCTTGTAGTGTTTTTTTTTTTTTTTTTTTACTTGGCCAATGCAACATTACTCACTCCACTCGATGGCAAGTGGAGTGACGTCAAACATGTCGTCAGTGTTATGGTTTGCACCACATCACAGTATGCTGAGTGGTCACCTGTCACAGTTACAACTAGCAACTCTGTCGTGCTAAGCTCAAAAGCGGTATCTCAAAAAAAAACTAGATTTTTATATCGTCAGATAGCTTAAAGAAATACCCATCCAATGAACTTACCTAAATAACAGTATCTTGTTTAGAACTTGTTAAAAAAAACCTTAAAAGAGTTTCTCTATCTCAGTTTTACATATAAAACTATATTTACAAAACTTCGATTATGTCGAAATAAGGTTTCCCTGACATACCGCCTTTGCGCTTAGCTCAGCAGCAATGTTATTTTATGTTATTTGTATTTGTTGTGTTGCGACTGTGACAAATATATATTTTTTTTCAGTAGAGTATGGACTGACGAGCAAAGATAATCCCTCGCCAATCGTCATAATTATGTCGGCCTCTTTTTAACAGACATATAAAGTTTTGCATTAGTAAGAAATAAACAGGCATATAAAGTTTTGAAATAGTACTAAAGAAATACAAATTTTCTTTTTGCCCTAACAATAAGGTATTTAGAAAACATGTCAGAAAAGTCCACAACTCGTAAACGACCATACGAACGACACTCGTAAACATTAATTTTCTCTTCATAGCTTATTAACGAACCATTCAATAACTCAGCACCTCCGTGGTCATTAGCAACGATAATAATTTTATTCCAACGAAACTGGCACGCGACAAACGGTGAAAGTGATTTTTTATTCATTTATAATCTGTACATTTAACTGTCACTTTGACAGTTCCGTCGGAACAAGTGCGTTCGAAATTTAAATGTTAATGATGTTACTATTTAGGGAAATAGATACTTAAATCGATTTGAACACATTGATATTTGAAATTGGCTTCGGTTTTTATGCAACGCTTTTGTATTTAATTACGATTTTTTTCGACGCGCTTTAGTTTAATTTCAATTGTCTTTATTGCATCTTGATTTACGAACTTATTTGCCTATAATAATATGAAGCGCGTATACCGTGTAGTCTTTAGACAAAATATTATATTTTGTTGATTACAAATCCAATGTATTGAATCGATACAAAATCGTTTTAGTGAAAGGACACGAGTTGTCATCAAATCTTCGCAATAAATGCGACAAGTTATTAGGTTTCTATGTTTTTGTGTAGAGGTCGTCACCTTTGAACTAGAAACTCGTAGAAAGCGATAAACGGTAAAATCCTTGCAAATGTAATTTTTATCGATATCGATAAATGTGTTTTAATGAAAGATTTCTAATTTATTGTGTGTGAACTATGACATGTGATACATGAAAGTAAATGCTCCAGACAGTAGAATAAATATTAATGAAAAATAGATTTGATAAATTACATTTGATGGTGTTGTGCGAATAAATGTTTTTGTATTTGTATAAAGGAAATAAACATAAACATTTTTAGAAAGTAAAATCTCGGTACTGGCAAATTATTTACCTTCCTTAGGGTTTTCAAACTTCTATTTATTGTAATTAATGTATACTAATATGTAAAGCGGAAGATTTGGTTTCAACGCGCTTTCAAGAACCACCCAACCGATTTTGTTTTTTTACTAATAGGAAGCTACGTTATTCCTGAGACTGCTATAGGCTATTTTGTATTCCGGAAAAAGTTTTACACGCGGACAGACCCACGAACAAAAACTAGTCATTGCATAAAAACAGGAGCCAACGGAAAAAGCTCTAAAGTCTTTTCAATGGAACTGAAAAATATTTCAACAAATTTATTAACATTCTAAACTTACCTTCACCTCTCAACCAACCAATCGAAAGCATTCACTACAACCAATATTGGCCCCAAACTTACTACACAAACCAGCCAATACGCACTAAAAACTGGCCCAACGTTGGCCCCATACGTAGTTGGATGCCATAAAAACGAGGATATGCTGGCAATGGCGTTGAGGTGAACCGGACAGCCAATCGGGGTCAATAAAGTAAACATCGTAAGTCAGCGCGTGGTATGTGGGGGTTATAAAGTTTTTCTAATGTACAGTCAGGTACGAAAGTATTTGAACAAATTTAAAACTTCAAATCTAAAACACGTATAAAATATTGCACTAGGATCGTATTAAGGATGCAATGCTTTTGAAACGGGAACATAAAACAGTGAAAAACATTTATAAATAGTTATATATTAACGTCGAAAATTCGTGTACATGACACCTCATTATGATTTTCATAATTTTAGCAACAAACATTTCCTCTTCATTCAAATAAACTATAATAAGACGTGGAGTAATATATTTCAGTCACAACAAAAATAATATTTGTATTAAATGTGTACAGACAATTTGACATTATGAATGCCTCGGTATCGTAATTTATTATGATACGTCTGCAGTGCTGAGGTCTAGTGTTCGATCCCCGCGTTGGGTTTAACGATATTGTTTTTTTTTACTCAGTATGAGCCCGAAGTGTACAATTTATGCCTGCCATCGCGATAGGGTTATCACATCATGGGACGCAATACGCATGGGGATAGGTGCGTGCACCAATTGCTTATACCTCCCCCTTCGGGTATGAAGACGCAAGCGTTCATGAATTTGTCGATTTACCTTTATGTCTTACTGTACTGCCTTATACTGGAAATGTAACTATGTACCATATACTTGTAACTATAGGGGATTAGTTTCTGAATGGGATGTTACTCCTCAACATCATACCGTTTATTACAATGCTGCATCCTTCCAAAAAAGGGTACACTTTTATACGAGTGTCTGGCTGGTTGGGTAGCGTAACGTGTTCTTCTGCTAAGCCAGCACTGTTGTGTTCCGGTTGAAGGACATTGATAGTATTTAAATGTTTTAAAATACAAACATCTTATTGAGATTAGCCACGCAGGAGATATTATAGTGTACAAGTATGTGCGCAATACACAGGTGCACTTTCAGTTCCTTTACTCTCATAGTCTGTGAGACGGCAATCCGACATGACCGGAGAGAGATCAGGGGCAGGACAGCTTTACATGCTTTCCGAGGCACGGGGATATCACACCGCCAACTTCCTGACTCCGAGCTGCGACTGAATTTTTTTGATGGAAAAACCTAGTCACAATTATTTTGACCCAACCCGGGAATTGAACTTTGGACCTCAGCACGGTAGTCATACCAGGACCGTGTACGCCACCAAGGCAGTCGATAAAAAGTATTGATGCTGCTTCATTCTTGCTATTAGGTAAATACTAACCAGCAACTAGAATCAGCTTTACACATCCAACTAGGCTATCGTCGTTTCAAATGTACTCTCTGATTATAACACAAATGGAATCGTAATTTTCCACTACTCACTCTGAATACTAATTAAAGGTGGTCTCTTTAACAAGGACTTTATCGCAGTCTCGTTAAGGGATATACATGCTGTAGGTTATTGGCCCCATCGGATCAAGGTGTAGATTCTTGAAATTGATCGACATTTTTACTTTAATTTATTATTATATAAAGTAGATGTATACAAGTGGATTCAATGCCTGAGGTATTTTCTTATAGTCAACCTTTGATGCAGAGATGAGACAATGAATTTAATGTGACCGCTTTGCCGGTCTAGGGGTAGCCTATTTGGTTTGTTATCTGTGAAGATATGGGGACGATTCCTAAGTCTGACATGTTAATAATGGAAGTTAAACAAATAAAAAACATGCACTTGAGTTGCGTTAAATAGGAATTAATGGCCAATATGGCAGTCTAGTTTATTACATTATGCATTAGTTGCACTTATATTTACATCTTCTGTAGTGTGAACATACAATGCCCAGGAAAAAGTATTTTAGTGAAGTGAATCAAATATTAAGTTTCAATTTATTTGAACTACACATCTGCCTACCCCTGAAAAGGAAAAAAGGCGTGACATATGTATGTAAAATTATATGAATAATTACTCATTTAACGATAAAAATAACAACAAATTTTAAATAAAGAACACAGCCGTATCTTTTCACACGACAAATATCGAATGCGTTCTAATACCCGCTAATCTTTTAACAGCTATTAGGTTTCAAGAACAAGTCTGGCTAGATTTTAATCAACAGGATGTTTCCTTGATACCAGCCAATGGCCATGAAACAAGATCATTTTTCTTAACCTGCTATTAGATATTACGTTGGACCTAGACTTGCCCGTGGCAATGCACGATTCAGAACGTGAAGTATTCCTAAGTGTTATTTTATGTTTTTGCTGTATACTGTGATTAAGTTGTGTACAATTTTGAATACAATAGACGATAAATCACTTGTGTATGTTTTGTGTACATCGAATTAAAAAGTTAAATCTGTTTTAATGGTATCTTTAATTGCATATTTTGCTCGCGGTTTCGTTTGGATCAGTTTTACTAGTATGAAAGTGCTTTATAGAGCAATTTTGCGTTGTACATGAAACCCGTCACTCGCTATATAATAATATATGAAAAACCAACAAAAATATCATAATGTATTATTATTGCAAGTAGGTTTAGTCGAATATGGCATTTGCGCGGCGGCTAAAAGTACGCAACTGGAATTATTAAAACACGCCTATAATCAAATCACCAATTTAAACAATCAATTTTATTATAACTTCTGTGCTATTGTGTGTTGTGTTCTAATTAGCATACGCAAATTCACTGCTACCAACATAATAATATTAATACATCGCATAAAGTCAATGATAAAAGAAGTATAGAGGATGGGTAATATGGTCACGTGACATGCGGCACATTTCATGAACAAAATGGTGCCGACTCCGCCCCTTACAATAGTGATATGCTAGTACCGAAAATTTTGTATCGACATCGAAGAATTAAGAGAGACAAACAAGCCCAAAAAGATCAAATACGAAAGGGGTTAGGAACTACCATAATATAAATATAACAAACCATAATGTAAACAAACACACTGAAACTGATTTATAAGTAACAATTGTTAAACAAAGCAGTACCTGTTGTGACAAACATCCAGTTGTGTTTGATATATATTTGTATGTTGCACTATTCCTTGCTAAAAATTTAAGTTACAGATTAAGATATTTATTTAATACATGATAAATGGAATAAGATAGCGTAGCCAGCAATTATTTGGTTGGTTTTATTTTATTTTATTATTATGCTCTTTGATCGAGAAACATAACTATGGTTCAGCAAACTAAAATCAATGACCGTAAAAATGGTGGTTAAGATAATCAATTATAATAATTATTTGCAATAACAACAATATGATTATGTATCTATTTCCGTGCATGCAAAGGTTGCTCGAAACATAAGACCGCCAATTGTAAAAATATATCTTACATTTCATCTTTATGTTGTTTCTTTTATGTTTATCTATTCTTTTATGTAACAATTCTAATTTTATTCATAGCAATATATTAAAGTAATATTAATATTAGGTGAAGTATAATAATCATTACTATTTTACTTATCGGGAATATTGTTGGAAAACAGTTATCTTTACTCGCGTTAATTAAACGTGTGGTTTATGCATATCTTCTCAAAATGTAAAGAAATATGTATTTGGTGTAGGATTCCAATCACGTCGCTCAATATTCTCAATTCATTTTGCCTTGGTTTTTAAATTTGTTGGTTATCTTAAAAAATATTCTAATTTCACTTAGTTTGTCGTTCTGAATAATACAATATTGATGTGTGCTCTAACATTCTTTCAAAGACAAAAACCGTAACTGATAAACGGGCGTCTGTTAAAATATCGATATCAATAATTTCTAAACAAATCCACCCACCCATCCCTAAGCTCGTGTGTAAACAAACATAATGATTTTAATGTGTATAAATCACGCCTAAAAGGGTCCAAAGCTTAACAAACCAGATCCACATATCATTTTAATTGATAAAAACACATCCAAAAAAGTAATTATACAAAGATATTTGCTAATTTTCGGTAAAAACAGTTACTAACCTATGAAAATATATTTCGGGGTCTTTCTTGCGTGAATTTGATTTGCATCCTTTCACACAACACTGAGTCATTTTCGAAACTTAACAAATACACTAATAAACACACTGAACAATTGAGAATATGATTATATTACTTTAAATTCAATATTTATGAAGATTTGTTTACATCGTCTGACACTACATGTACTTGCCGACTGGCCAGCATAAAATGGCGTTTCTGCCGCAAGGCGGTCCCAGTGTGTTGAAGTAAACGAAATAGTGCCATATGCGAAGAAAGCAATTATTTTTGTCTTTTTTTGTTGCGTTCCAAATAAGCTTTGAGTAAAAGAGATAGACATACTTAGTCTGGCCATAAATACTGTTACACTTAATTATAAAAAAATATTACATTTGAATTTCGAATCTGTCATTTTTATACGATTGTTCATTGTGTTTTCTCATTTTGGCGCCAATACATTGTAAAATATTTTGCGATATTAAAATGGTGTGGGGTGATAAAGAGAACCGAATCGCTGTGATAGCATTACACAAAGTAGGTATGGAGCCAAATGCAATTTTTAAAACTCTCCATACACTTGGTATTAGTAAAATGTTTGTGTACCGGGCTATTAATAGGTACAATGAGACCTCCTCTGTTTGTGACAGAAAAAGATCTGGCCGTCCACGTAGTGTTCGTACGAAAAAGGTGGTCAAAGCAGTAAGGGAAAGAATTCGAAGAAATCCTGTCCGAAAGCAAAAGATTTTATCTCGGGAAATGAAGATAGCACCTAGAACCATGTCGCGTATTTTAAAAGATGACTTAGGACTTGCAGCCTATAAGAGACGCACTGGCCATTTCTTAACTGATAATTTAAAGAAGAATAGGGTGGTAAAATCGAAACAACTACTGAAGCGGTACGCAAAGGGAGGTCACAGAAAAATTTTGTTTACGGATGAGAAAATTTTTACAATTGAGCAACATTTTAACAAACAAAATGACCGTATTTATGCTCAAAGCTCTAAGGAAGCTTCCCAATTAGTCGACAGAGTGCAACGTGGACATTATCCGACTTCAGTGATGGTTTGGTGGGGTGTTAGCTATGAAGGAGTGACTGAGCCATATTTTTGTGAAAAAGGTATCAAAACATCGGCACAAGTGTATCAAGATACCATTCTTGAGAAGGTAGTTAAGCCCCTTAACATCACCATGTTCAATAACCAAGTATGGTCCTTCCAGCAAGACTCGGCGCCGGGTCATAAAGCTCGGTCCACGCAGTCTTGGTTGGAATCGAACGTTTCGGACTTCATCAGAGCTGAAGACTGGCCGTCGTCTAGTCCCGATCTTAATCCGCTGGATTATGATTTGTGGTCAGTTTTAGAGAGTACAGCTTGCTCTAAACGCCATGATAATTTGAGTCCCTAAAACAATCTATACGATTGGCAGTGAAGAATTTTCCCATGGAAAGAGTGCGTGCTTCTATTGATAACTGGCCTCATCGTTTAAAGGACTGTATTGCAGCCAATGGAGACCACTTCGAATAAGCTTTTTATATTTTTAATTGTTTTATATTTATGTATTAAACTGACACACTGTAAAAGTAATAAATGTTATTTGCAGTTAACAATTTTCTTTTTTCTTTATTACAATATTTATGGCAAGACTAGGTATATATTGACAATTCTGCGTCGATTTCCCTAACATAAATATAACTTATTCATATAGCTAACTTTTGAGGCCTGTCCTCTTTATATTTAGTCATTGCATAAAGTATAGTTTACGCGTCTTCGTCGTCGGTTTTGTCACGATGTTGGCAACACTGCCTGGCCGGGACGCGGCGAATAATCGTGATATGTCAACATTCGCATAATGCCATACTATGTTGTAGGCATAGTGATTGGTTGAGGGATAGGAATTTCGCCTCTTTGGTAGTGATAATAATTACTATTTACGGTCAATTACTCACACAGATATCATGTTCCCCGAGGAGGTAGGCAGAGATGCAACTAGGGCGTCCGTCCATTTTTGGCCACGTGTGTTTCGTCCCATGAGGCGAACGGGGGCGATCCTATCGCCATATTGGGTACACATCATACTCCCGATAATAAGCAGAAAGACCGAATATTACTTCACACGGGGCAACTTCAGTACAATCGGTCTTCCCAGTAAGGCAATTATTTTGCGGTATTTTCATCTCTTATTACATATAAAATTATTTCATGAGGTTTATACTCCTAGAATCAATACGTATCAAGAAATGAATGTTGGAATCTCCAACTGATATCTATATATAATATACAAAAGTACTGTTTCCATCTACCTACACGGAATAACAAACGCGTTGTAAGTAATGCAGCGTGGACTGAGGCGAATTTCCATTGAAATGCTTACATGATATGTATTGGCCAACCATGTAGGTATCAATGTGATTTGAGTGTCGATACTTCGAAACTGACAATAACATGGGAAATGAAAATATCAATATTTGACGACATCCTAAGATCTCGTGAGATCCTAAAATCTAATTCTAAGATACACTAGTGATTTTCTTTTTGATACGGGCCAGGCAGGTAACCTGATGGTAAGTGGGGTCCAAGAGTATGTCGACTGACAAGAGATGATTACCCTTCGACAGTCGACACAATTATGCCGGCCTGTTGGAACCGGATATACACAGGCTAATCTCGTAACGCGACACATTTACGTGGGCCAGTACGCTGTCGTGCTAAGCTCAAACGCGGTATCTAAAAAAAAATCAAATTCTTGATTTTTATGTGGTCAGATAGTTTAAAGAAATACCCATCTAAGTAACTTACCTAAACAGTATCTTGTTTAGAACTTGTTCAGAAAAACCTTAAAAGAGTTTCTCTATCTCAGTTTTACATACAAAACTATATTTACAAAACTTCGATTATCTCGAAATAAGGTTTCCCTGACATATCGCTTTTGCGCTTAGCAGTATGGCGGTTTGTAAGAACTTGTGTACTTTGGTGGTTATAAACGTGTGTTGTGAACTTTACAACCGCCAAGGTTGTGTATTAATAGTTTTTACTATTTCTTTGTATCCTGGATGACCACCAATCCTTGAAACGTTCGCCATTCGATCGGAAACATGCAAATTGCGTAACGTAATGGAAATAGTGAATTATGGTACTTGCAACGAAGGATGCACCACCGGCAAGATGTCGCAATTTCAAATGTCAGGTGAAGAGGAACCTTTGTTTGCGTTTAAGGTTTTTCTGATATGATAATGAGTCTGAGGTACTAGGTTTGATTTTTGGATAAGTGAGAGTTATTCCAAAACGACCGGATTGTTATTTAAATATTTTATTTTCCTAATGATTCCATCCCAATCCCTCTCAGTAGTAGAGGAGGCCCGTGCTCAGCAGTGGGCAAGTATATAATACAGGGCTGATATTATTATTATTATTAATGATTCCATCTATAATATTTACAGTGATTCTTTTAGTAACTAGGTTATATTAATTTGATTCTCATGGGATGAGGAGGGGGGGGGGGTACCACTATTTGATTCGTAATTCGCCCCGATGTTTTAAGGTTTATCGTCTATAGTCTGTCAGTGAGTCCAACGTTCTAGGTTAGGTGGGTGACATGCTCACCCTTTCGAGACTTAAGATTAGCAAAGTTACGATTAACTATTAGCGTCTTCTTTCCTTTTAGGGTTGAAAAGCGAAAGTTTTTTTGAAAATTGATGGAATGATTTTTGATTGACTTTTCGGATGACCAACACAGCCGCCTCTGACCATGAAGTATACACAGTCTTTGAAACGTCAGGAGAAAATTAAAATAATAAAAATCCGTTAAATAGTTTCATTTCGAAATCGATATGGATTAATTGTCTTTGTTTTCTTCTAGATGCCTTTCAGTTCTTTAGTGTGTCCACCCGACACTACTGGTCAGTTATGTTACTAAAGCATAATGGGTTTTTAAGGGTTAAATGACACATATTATAACATTTGGTATTTCATGAAACCAGAAGACTAGGAACGAAATTTACTTATAGAGTAGCATTTATAGAGTCTACACAACCAGCATCTCGTTAGAGTATGTAAATTTTATTGAGCCCCGCGGAATGCGGTCGCGGTAGTTTGTATGCAGTATCTTCTATGTAAATGCTTGAATATTTTTAGAATTCTTGTGAGTTTAATGAAATATGACAATATATTATATACGTAGATATTACTTTAGTATATAGCTAATCATAGGATATTCGTATCAGCCCAGATAGCGACGGTAGGTAAGGTGTAAGACCCGTCATAGTGTCCCAAGTTAGTGTCTCGCGTTCTGGGATCAGTCAGAGTAGATCTTCAAACAGGCCGGCATAACTGTGTCGACTGGCGAGAGATGATCACTCATCAGTTGATACTCTATCTGGACCATACTCCACTCACACTTCAGGTGCAGTGAGGTCACTGTCTTGTCCGTAAAAGAATGTCTAATTCTAATTATTGATTGCCAGAGAAGTAAAACTACAAAGTACTAAACATTCGGTCAAGTCAAGTATATTAGCTTCTTTTATCCCTTAAAATTTACGACATTTGTAGTATTTCATTCCGGAATAAAATCCGCGTGGATCCTTGAGAAATAGCTAGTTAGCTAATAAAACAAAAGAAGGACAAAATTACGTACCACGTTGTAACCTACATACCATTTAAGAGGAAAATTCGTGAATATATGCAGAGACATTACACAAACCAAGGAGTGTCGTGCCAGTACTTGAAAGAAAAATAAAGATTATTTCAAAATCTTTATAAAGTGAGAAAACAATCAAATCAATCGCCTCGTAAGCGAAACGACCGCCCATAAACAGTAGCAACATTCGATATTTGAATTACAAAGCCTCAAGTGGTACTGCACTGCGCTCGTCACCGTGTGACATTGTAACCAGCATAATTACTTAGCGTTAAGAGACTTAATATTATGTCTCAGGATGGGAAGCGCAGTGGAGTGCCACGCAGTACTTTCATAATCCAAAGTTATGTATGTCGTTACTACTGTTTATGGGCGGTCGTATCGCTGACTATCAGGCGAGACGCATTTATCTTGTCATTTAGTTGCAATAAAAAATAGTCAAAATCTTAAGTTTGTCTCTAAATGTAAGAATTCGTTGGATATAACCTGTTTAAGATCTGAAGACAGACGCTTGACATTTGAACTGTGCATGACCTTTGAATTAATGTCATAGAGTCGACTCAAACGATGATGCGGAATAAACGGGTACAACTCGTAAAGGAATTTTTTTAAATTAAAAAATGGTTAAAAACCTCTTCGTCTATAAATATGACGTATTAAACTATTACATTTAAATAAATTGAATGCAAAATGTACTTGTCTAGTTCCATATTTTTAAGAAGAGCTTGCGCATGAGAGACACGTTTTAATGACTATACAATATAGTGTGCATTATACATCTACATTCATCCCGCTCCTAGCCGAATTTCGTGCACGTCGGCCAATTTGTACGGAGATCAGCCAGGTACGCAGGAAATATAGTGCGTAAGTGTGTACGCAATACACAGGAGCAATCTCTGTTCCTTCACTCTCATAGTCCGGTGGGACTGCAATCCGACATGACCGGAGAGAGATCAGGCGCAGGACCAACGACTTTAGGTGCTTTCTGAGATTCGGGGGTACCACACCGCCAACTTCATAACTCCGAGGTGGGATTATGTAATTTTTAGGATGGAAAATCTCAGTCCTAATGTTTTGACCGGTCCTGTATTTAACCTTGGATCTCAGTAACTATGTGGGATGGACCCATTTTCGGCGATAGAAATCCAGCTCACAGATGTCATCCCGTCTCGGGACAGGAACAGGTGAGGATAGCTCCTCCTTTTCGCTCGGCAATCCGACACAAGAATGAATTGACATCCGTCAACAGTAAGAATTTGTATGTTCTGAAAAGTTGGCGGAAGTCTCCTTAGATCTTAGGGCACCGTTCTGACGAGAGTCCTGGAATTTTGTCTGACGTTCCATTGTTACTCTACTATAAGACATCTAATAAGTCATCAAGATAGTCGACGTAAATACTTGAGGACAAGATTTCTTGCTGCCAAATCATTATGCCGTGAAAGAGACCGTGAGACACCCGCTGTGCTATCTCAACTAGAAAATCGAATGCTTTTAATTACGAAACATTTTCTATGGATTTACTTAAAAAAGTCGAAGCACGCGCTTGTAAAGATGTTTGTTTGGTGCGGCTTCGTAGTATTAGATCATAAGAAATGTGATGCAGTAATGGTTCCCGTTAAATTTGTTTTGACAATAAAGACTTTTTTGGTCAGAGAATTTATATTGGCGTAGAGGGAATAAATCCTCTTTTAGATATTTAGTTAACTACTCAATTGTTAGGTCAAAAGAATTTTAATAGCACAGAGTATATAACAAAAAAATAACTCTTAGAAATATTTGAAATAAGAACAATACCTCAATTACTTGATACTGTCACACACGCCAATCGCCTTGTTAAAAAAAAAACATCAGTACTAACCTGTAAGCGTGGACATGCACAGGGCATCCAGTGAGTGGGTTGTAAAGCAACAATACGCATGCCACCACGTCTCCTTGCACCACGGCGCTGGTGATGCTGCCGTGTGGGATGAAGTGCTTGATTGTCTGCTGCTTGCCCTTCGCCGTCACATTCTGGATGATCTTCAGTCCTTTGTGCGACACCTGGTGGGGTTTAGATAAGCTTAATATTAATATCAGTCAGTGACAATTTGGCGTATCAGTGCCGAAGTCACCGATTTTATTGTAATAAAAATGATCAGATTTTTTTGTCAATTCGGATGACTCGGTGACGGTGACGTTGTTACCGCACATTCGAATATCGTACTGAGATCTCGGGCTTAAATTTCGGGACGGCAAAGTCATATTGGGTATTTCTGATGAGTAGATAAGTACCAAACCGGAGGTTGGAATTGTGTGTGGCTCGTAAATTAAATAAGTAACTGACTCGCCTCCTAAATGAGACCTAACATGCTGGCAAAATGAGGGTGTGTTCTTCTGCTTTTGCCATAAATGAAAAAAATCATGATATGTCCAGTGTTCGATCAATTGACCAAATAAATACCTACTGAGACGGTACTACTTTTGTGTTCAAAGAAAAAAGACGATCTATGCGGAATGAACGTGTTCTCTACAAACACATCGAACGTCATCAGAAAGTAATATTTTAAAAAATCAGGTAACTAGGCTAAGATATTATAGTTATTGACCGATGAGATAACAATTTCGAAGGAAGCAACATTACATAAATCCATTACATAGGCACGTCGTTACTTTCAACGACCTTTTTTCGCAATGTATTTTATGCACTAAAACCGATAATTAAATTGTCTATAAGAGGTTAATTCGCATCGAAACTCGTAAAGAAATGATTGATGCGGCCATTGCGAATACAAAAACGTATTGTTACAAGTAGAATAATTAATTATACGCGTACTTTGTGAAATTAAAGAGCCCTATTAAGGTATGATAGCGGTAATGAGCCATCAGAATTTTTGAATTAACCGGTGTCACGATAACGTGGTCAAAATTACCCTTCACACGCATCTTTAGACTGATATATTTCGAATGATGGCATTGACACGAATGAAATCACTTATTAGTTAATACCAGTCTGTCCACAGATTTGTCATCAGTGCAACTTAAAATCATTCGCCCTTATTGGTAAATGATTGCCTCCACCAGTGCCAGAGGAATTTTGGCCTATTCATCTTTTGGCAAGTAGATATCTATTACTTTTAGTTCGTATAAAGTTTCATCAGCTATTGTATAATTATATTTTGTTTTATGATGTTTTTTCAGTGTATTTTCTACTTAAAAGTTTTCACCAATTATATCACATGCACCTGTTCATTCTACAATTTAATCTTTTGATAGATTGGTAGATCAACATGTTCTAATCTCTTTCATTTTGTTTATCGGATCAACAGACATACCTGTAGTGTGACCTTGAATGGTTCCAAGTCTCTCGCCCTCTCTTCCAGCAGTCTGATCGCTGGCAGCGCAAACTCCTCTCCCCTCAGGCCGCGTGACTCCTGCGCCCCCAGGAACCACACGTAGTAGGAGGCCTTCTTGATGTCTTTTTTCAAACGTAACGCCATTTTGACGGAGCTGTTATGTCATTGTTGATATTCTGTAACAAGATTTTGAGGTTAGGAATTGAGAATGGAACCTAGTACTATGCTTGTTAAAGATGACAAGATTTATTACTTAAGTGGATTATTGGCGGTTTAAGTTTTCATATATATTTGGACGTGACTATATTGAAAATGTTACTTCAAATTGACATTTACCGAAACCATTGTTTATGAGCGACGTACCCTCATAATTTAATTTTAGTGAAATTATTAATAACAAGAAAACATTTTCGAAATAATAACATTTTATAGTAGCATCCGTGAAGCAATTGTTCTTTTTAGCAAAGATTTATCCATTTTTTCCAATACTACTCTTTTGCCACGTCACAGCTCATTTGAATTCCTTCTCAAACATTTTCTCGTTTTTGAACAAAGTATAAGCATGTAAAATTGCTTCAACAATTTAAACGAATACAACACAGTTGCAAATATCATGAAGCTTACCATCAGACCTAGATCATTCGTAGCGGTAAACTTATAGAACTAGGATGCACCGTAAGGCAAATTTGCCACTTCATTACAGATAATATGTACTTAGCGTCAAATTGAATGAGAAAATCTATCGCGATACCGCCTCCTTCGTAAACCTTATTAATCATCGTACTAACTGCTTCTAACTTTGATTATGTTTTCAGATAAAAGCTAACCCCCTTATTCATAGACGTTATTTATCTAAGGACGGAGCATTCCTGTGATAACAAGTCTGTTTCTCAGCGTTGTTTATTTGAGGGCTTGCTGTTTGTTTGTTGATAACCAACTAGATTCAAGTTGTATCTCAATATTAGCCAATCACAACGGCCCTATGTCTACGCCATGCGAAGGCTGCCATGCTGTCAGAACTGAGAAACAGACTTGTTATCACAGCAATGCTCCATCCATAGATAAAAAACGTCTGTGAATAAGGGGGTAAATTTATACATAATAAAAAACAAAGTCCCCTTTTCTGTCTGTATGTTATTGATTTTTTCAAAATGTACTGAACGGATTTTTATGAAATTTGGTGTGGAAATAGTTTAAGACCCTGGGAAGGTTATAGGCTACTTTTTATCCCAGAAAATATATAGCGGGACTTTTATCCTCTAAAACTCCTTCACTTGGGCGAAACAGATTGAGAATACGGGCGTAACCTATCATCATGATAAAGAGTATTCCAGAACTTTACCCCCTCTAGAATTCGGCATGAGTCAATAATTTTTCCAGTCTTTGATAGTGTTCATTAACTATTGTGTTCGGAACGGTAATAATTTCCAAAGGCAGGGATCCCTAATTCTAGAATCATTACTATGTTTTATGGGGATTATTTAATGACCCAAGAATTAAGTCTTTAAAAAACCTTTGTGAAATGTGAACCATTTATTATGCTACACTGATAGTAATTTGAAGGCTGTCTGTTACTTTCTATGGTGAAATTACCATTTTACAATTTAAATTCTATAGATGCGCACGATTGGCAAATTTACCATAATATCATTACGAAATAAGGGCAGTGTACATGACCAGGTTTCGCGATTGTGAACTTGGCTTTTGAACTCGAAGTAAACGTACGGATTGTTTTATGAGGCGACGGTTTTTGAATACAAATGTTTGTTTAGTTGCAATACAGTTGTTAAAGTTAACATGATTATTATTAGTGTTTATATGTTAGTAGCATTTGCTTGCAGCTTGGCTCGTGTGAAAAGTTTTCCCGGTATAAAATAGAGCCTATATATTTACTTAGACCTCTAGCAATATATTGGTGAAAATTGTATTTAATTTAATGCAGTAAATTTTGCATGATTCGTGTATAAACATAGGAACAGACTAAAATTCTAAAAAACTGTTTTGCCTTTCTGTTGATCTAATAAAGACGCCCGAAAATACAGACATGGGCTTGTTACAATATTATTATATGAAAAGATAAAGTTATGTTTAGTGAATTTTGTTTTGTAGAACATATACGCTGCCTAAACTCAGGGAGATGATAAAAGTACATTGCATATCAATTTATTCATTTTAGCACAACCCGTATCAATTTATTATTGGATTTAATAATTTTAAGACAATAGTTTTTTAAATTGTGTTAAAAAAAAACAGCAACTGTTATAAAATATAATACAATTTACAATCTGTATCATATCAGATAATTTCTGTTGATGAATTAACTAGATCCTTGGATTCAAATATCAAATCTCGCAC
Organism: Manduca sexta; assembly: GCF_014839805.1. Classification (NCBI taxonomy): domain Eukaryota; kingdom Metazoa; phylum Arthropoda; class Insecta; order Lepidoptera; family Sphingidae; genus Manduca; species Manduca sexta. The sequence continues at coordinate 1,927,155 of NC_051123.1, forward strand.
CAATACAAAAGGTTCAAAATTCTCTCACGCACCAGTTACTTAACATTTAACCTTGAGTTACATTTAATTGGTGGCTAACAATTAAAAGAACTGTCGACAGTTATTTCGCAAGTTATTTTGAATGTCTTTCTACGCATGCAAATAATTTACGTAAAGCCAAATATAGGAGAAGCGGTGCTAGCCTAGTTGGGTGTGGAACGGACTGCCGAGACGAATGTTAGCAGGTTCAAAACCCAAGGACACACCTCTGACTATTCTAAAACCATTTGTGTATTTGAGAATTATCGCTTGCTTTAACGGTGAAGGGAAACATCAAAAGGAAACCTAAGAAGTTCTCTATAGAAATTTTGAGGGTGTGTGCAGTCTACCAATCCGCACTAGGCACGCGTGGTGAACTAAGGCCTAATCTCTCTCAGTAGTAGAATAGGCCCGTGCCCAGTAGTGGGACAGTATACAATACAGGGCTGATATTATTAGTATATTTTACAAATATGGGATATAAAAAAATCATTAATAATGAACTCTACAAAATGTTTATCAGTATGCAAAATATGCTTGAAATACGTAGCTAAATTACGTAAGTATTAAGAATGAAATATTTAATACAAGTATTAATGTATAAAATAAGATACCAATACCAATACAAACAAACCACCATATTATGTATACCAATCTTCTATCTATTCTTCTATCTTCTATCTATACTTATAATAAATCTGTAGAGAGGTCAATTCTGTACATGAAATATATTTCCAAAATAACTATCAGGGGGTGATTAGGGATCGATACTGATGCCAAAAATGCAATTAGTAAAATTTTTGTCTGTCTGTCTGTCTGTCTGTCTGTCTGTATAACCGTTATAGAAACAAAAACTACTCGGCGGATTTTAACGAAACTTGGTACAATTATTTGTCATACTCCTGTGCTGGTTATAGTATACTTTTCAACACGCTACAATTAATAGGAGCAGAGCAGTGAAGGGAAATGTTGGGAAAACGGGAGAAGTTACTCCATTTTTAAGCTTCCGTCGCGTGTGCAACCTTAATGGTTAAAGCTACACAGAAATCATGTATGACGGAAATGTTCTCCTTAAAATTATGTAAAAAATATCTCACGACAGCATATGTCTATCTTTTATGGTTGACTCACAATAACACGTGTAACTCCCGATAGCTTAGCAGTTCGAAGCTTTCTCATTATATTTGTCTACTCTTACGTTTATAACACTCCCAGTCATCCCTAATTAAAAAAGTTAACATTATTAAATATTCCATAAAAAGAATCATAGAAATCGGTATAGAAACACCAAAGTTATACATGAAATACGCTAATAATAAGCCATCACGCGTGAATACTGAATCATGCTATAAGGATTATTTTTGTATATATATAAGGTCGCGAACGCACAGGCAGGCGGCTTGCTTGGCACCTAGAGGCTATCGAATCACCTAGCGAGTAGCTTCGTAAAATGAACATTCTCGAACGTTCGCGACCGGCTCCATTTTTGAAGTCCGAAATCCACGCGGGCGAAGCTGCGAGCGGAAGCTAGTTATTAATAAATTACCAACACAAACAATATTATATACATAACTGGACTAACACTATTTATATAAATATAGAGAAATAAGTTTAAAATATAAAATAATTTTGAGAGAAAATAAGAAATAAAAGAATTTTTATTATTTTTGTTGTTATTATGATTATATGTATATGTAAGCATTTTTTATATAAGAGGTATGTAGAAGTGTATTAAAGCACCCTAACTTTTTCTTTTTTATAATTTGGTATATAATCAATGTTTTGTCTAATTATATCCTTGTTTTATTGATGAAAATTAATGTTTGATGAAAATAAATCTTAAAAATAACACCGCTTTATTTTATTTATCTATATAATTAATTAAGCTGAAGAGTTTGTTTGTTTGAACGCGTTAATCTCAGCAACTATTGGTTCGAATTGACAAAATATTTAGTGTTGGATAGCCTATTTATCGAGGAAGGCTTTAGGGTATATAACATCACGCCATTAAGAATGGGAGCATCATTAAAAATGCTAAAAAACGGGGAAAATTTATTCCTTTTGAGAACTTCCATTACGTTCACTGCGTAAACGGTTACGCAACAAATATGTATAACCGAATTGTTTCTCGTAAAAAGTTATAAAAATATATTTTAAAATAACGTCCCCGCCACAACTGTTTGCTTGTTTAAACGCAATAAACTCAAAAACTACTCAACGCATTCCGGTGAAATTTGGTATGAACATAGTTTGAGACCCTGGGAAGGGCATAGACTACTCTCTATTCCAGGAAAATATATATCGGGACTTTCATCCCGAAAAACTCTGCCACGCGGGCGGAGCTGCAGGCAATATAATAATATGTATCTATCAAATAATTGTAATGAAGAATTAATGATTACTTTCTTACGCCAATCATCGCCGATTGAAATAATCAAGTTAATTTGATGAACGGCTTTTTTCTACGTCGAATGGGGTCACTATCATCAGCCATATAATTATGACAATCATCAAAAGTTTACAAAAAATTTTGACCACGAACATCAAAACGCGATATTAAAATTAACTGAGCTGATGACCCGAATAACTTGTTTATATGTCGACGAATGAAATGACAATTAATTTTGCGTCATACCATCACGCTTTTTTCTTTTATGGGTAGCTAGTAGTTGAACATCGCCAGTTAAGTTTTATGTAATATCGCTAGATAGGATATATTTTATATCTGTCCGGATAGCGACCATTGTACACAAGGTGTAAGCCGCCATAGTGGTCCAAGTAAGTGTGTCGTGTTCTAGGATGAGTCTGTGTATATCCGGTTCCAACAGGCCAGCATAATTGTGACGACTACCGAGGGGTAATCATCTGTCGTCAGTCGACATTCTATTGGAACTCTCTCCAATTACCATCAGGTGCAGTGGGGTCACTGTCGTGCTCAAATAAAAAAGAACACAATATTTGGTATAGATCTTGGATGAACTTTAAAGGTATATTGGTGTTAGCTGATTTTTTATAATGACAACGAAATCCTTGACGGTCAACTTAATTCTACAATCTTCATAAAAATATAAATAAAAACCTTTGATTAAAATGCAATATAAGAAAAACAAACTAACAAAAATACGTAGTAGGTTTTTCTACTCCAAAAAAATAGCAAACACATGGATTATTGATAGGGGGCCTTGTTTACAATCGGGCATTCTCAATGATTAAAGAGTATAGAGGATGGGTAATATGGTCACGTGACATGCGGCACATTTAATGCATAAAATGGCGCCGACTCCGCCCCTTACAATAGTGATATGCTAGTACCGAAAATTTTGTATCGACATCGAAGAATTAAAAGAGAGACAAACAAGCCCAAAAAAGGTCAAATACGAAAAGGGTTAGGTTCTACCATAATATAAATATAACAAACCATAATATAAACAAACAAACTGAAACTGATTTATAAGTAACAATTGTTAAAGAAAGCAGTACCTGTTGTGACAAACATCCAGTTGTGTTTGATCTATATTTGTATGTTGCACTATTCCTTGCTAAAAATTTAAGTTACAGATTAACATATTTACTTAATACATGATAAATGGAATAAGATAGCGTAGTCAGCAATTATTTGGTTGGTTTTATTTTATTTTATTATTATGCTCTTTGATCGAGAAACATAACCATGTTTCAGCAAACTAAAATCAATGAGTGTAAAGATGGTGGTTAAGATAATCAATTATAATAATTATTTGCAATAACAACAATATGATTATGTATCTATTTCCGTGCATGCAAAGGTTGCTCGAAACATAAGACCGCCAATTGTAAAAATATATCTTACATTTCATATTTATGTTGTTTCTTTTATGTTTATCTATTCTTTTATGTAACAATTCTAATTTTATTCATAGCAATATATTAAAGTAATATTACTATTAGGTGAAGTATAATAATCATTACTATTTTACTTATCGGGAATATTGTTGGAAAACAGTTATCTTTACTCGCGTTAATTAAACGTGTGGTTTATGCATATCTTCTCAAAATGTAAAGAAATATGTATTTGGTGTAGGATTCCAATCACGTCGCTCAATATTCTTAATTCATTTTGCCTTGGTTTTAAATTTTTGGTAATCTAAAAAAATATTCTAATTTCACTTAGTTTGTCGTTCTGGATAATACAATATTGATGTGTGCTCTAACATTCTTTCAAAGACAAAAACCGTAACTGATAAACGGGCGTCTGTTAAAATATCGATATCAATAATTTCTAAACAAATCCACCCACCCATCCCTAAGCTCGTGTGTAAACAAACATAATTATTTTAATGTGTATAAATCACGCCTAAAAGGGTCCAAAGCTTAACAAACCAGATCCACATATCATTTTAATTGATAAAAACAAATCCAAAAAGTAAATATACAAAGATATTTGCTAATTTTCGGTAAAAACAGTTACTAACCTATGAAAAGATATTTCGGGGTCTTTCTTGCGTGAATTCGATTTGCATCCTTTCACACAACACTGAGTCATTTTCGAAACTTAACAAATACACTAATAAACACACTGAACAATTGAGAATATGATTATATTACTTTAAATTCAATATTTATGAAGATTTGTTTACATCGTCTGACACTACATGTACTTGCTGACTCGCCTGCAACAAATGGCGTTTCTGCCGCAAGGCGGTCCCAGTGTGTTGAAGTAAACGAAATAGTCCCATATGCGAAGAAAGCAATTATTTTTGTCTTTTTGTTGCGTTCCAAATAAGCTTTGAGTAAAAGAGATAGACATATATATTGACAATTCTGCGTCGATTTCCCTGACATAAATATAACTTATTCATATAGCTAATTTTTGAGGCCTGTCCTCTTTATATTTAGTCATTGGGCATTCTTTACCCACACCATCTTATATTAAATTGATGTTTGATTTAATTGTTGGTAGAAGGATCGGTGACAAGGATTTGAGTTTCAAAATAGGGGATATTACATTCTTGTAGGCTTTGAATATGATGATATGTCTCAAGTTGTCTTGAAGAAGTCTTTCATATATCGCAGAGGACCACATAGGTCTCAAATAAAACTAGATTTCGGAGTTTTATCACAGTTTTTATATTGTTTAAATTTCACGCTACGTTTCGAAAACTACAGCCTTCATAGTCACGGGGTGGAGTAGTAATGATCGTCAAAAGTCAACGATACAATAACTTCTTACATTTTTTTTAAATTTTAGCTTTTAACAGTCGGATACAGACAGAGCTCACAGTGCCTTGAACCACGTAGGTTGACTACTTAGGGGACCTAGCCATAAGGTGCAGTAAATGACCGTCAAATTACGTTTATAGGTTGCCAATTGGACTATTGCCAAAATGATTTTGTTTCCAAAACACAGATTACTTTCTGGCGCTGAGAATATAAAGTCTTCGACGAACATTTACCGTGCCCAGAATCTGAAGATTTTTAATAACATTTCACCAAAGAGCCTACCTACAATAGTAATATACAGGCTTCCTTATAAATTAACTTGTGTTAGCGTTAAGAAGTGATTAAGAATTGCTTAAATAGCTGTCAAAAACATCACCGGTTCCTAGTATAAACCTTATTAAGAGGCAAGATGGCGGGTTTTGACTTACAGCTGATCGAATAAATTTGTGTTTTAACTAAGCATAGCTTTGCGAAATTTTTATATGTACGACTGTATAAAATTCTTAGGAACGCGGACGATCCGGCCTCCATAACATTATGCAGAACTAGAATTCGTTTCGTGGACGCCTTAATATTAATAATAATACAAGTCATTACTTCTGCTCATTAATATCTTTATGGTTGTGTTATAAAACTACTTATCCGACAACTTTTACTAAGTGCCACTTGTGAAATAAAATCGAAAAACGAAAAAACTTCATTAAAATCGCCACAATGATTGACAATATGTTTAACGGTTCAAAACTAATGAAGTTCTGAATTCAGTCAAGCTGGTTAAACGATTTTTTAAAACATAAATATTGAGTTAACAGGAATTAGTGTTAAACCATAGTTTGGGCGATGGGTATACAATGATCCTACCAATAAATTATATTAAATGTGAATTATCCCTAAAATTTTCAAAAATTATTTGTGGTTGTTTTTTTTTTCATTTAAAAAATTACTCAGTCACAGTTTGGAGTCACAAAATTGGTGGTAATACGTCCGTACCTCGGAAAGCACTTAAAGCAGTCTTGCACCTGATCTCTCTCCGGTCATGTCGGATGGCCGTCACACTGGACTACGAAAGAGAAGGAACAGAGAGTGCTTGTGTATTACGCACACACGTGTGTACTATAATATCTCCTGCGTACCTGGCTGATCTTCGTTGAGATTAACCACCGTGGTCGAAATTCGGCTAGGAGGGATTCGCAAAAATTTTAGTAAGTCAATATTAAATAAGAATCATTATTAAATCGATCACAGGTTGATAGCATATCATCGCTGTTTATTCACAATACGAACAAAACAAAACCGGTATAACTCAGATTAAGTGTTTTTGGTATTACAAACACGATCCGTGGATCTATAACGGTTGATAGGTGCCCATTGCTAGTCCAAAACTGTGTTAATAACACGCCATCTATACTTATAACACCGAATTTCAAAATTTATTGATTCACATCGGGGTTAATATCTGTTTTGCATTTATTAATAATTGTGTCGTACGAAACGGGATTTCGTAATTTTTATTTTAGGTTAGATTTTTGTTTTAATTTATAAACGTGACGTCATAAATGCATAATAAGGGTCAATATCCATTATAAGTAATAGATATGAATTTCTGACATTAAATTAAAAAAATACAGACATACTCGCCTAATTTCTTCTCTCGAAACTTGGTGGTAATTTTGCCGTCGCAAACTTATGACTTAATTAATTTATTTATTATCACTTCATATACGAATGTACGAGTATATAGGACGTAATGCCATAGGCATTCTCTACCAGTCAACCTTAGATTAGTGATGAGATAAACTTACTGGTAATTAGCTGTCGCAAATATCTGACTAATCCATTAAACGAAAAAAAAATACACATTCGTCTAGATTATTCCTCACAAATCATTGTGGTAATACAAAACAAGTAGAAAAAGGTTTGGTATTTTTGTAACTATGTTCTAAATAAGAATTATAGTCCTATAACTCGAATAGATTATGTTCTAAATGATGTTCTAAATAAGACATAACCCAAAGTATCAAGTCGAGTAAATTATCTTGTAAAAACTTGCATATTTTTAAATTAAAGTCAAGATTCGTAAGCGACTATTTTTTAGATACAGTTTTTTTTTTTTTTTTTTTATTGTTATAAGTAAATACAATTTTATGTTCTTATGTACTATTACAATGCCCTACAAAACTACTTGCGCAGTTTGTCTGCAGGAACATAACGAGCCTTTAACTTATTAATAACATTATCATGCCTTCAAATCAATGTACGTACAATAATAGTACCTAATAAATGCTATGTAAGTTATTGAACATATATATTATATATATATATATATATATATATTAGTTAACGGATTGTCTTATTTATTTCTAAGTCTACAATCTTTAACACTAAGTTGAGATCACAATTGTTCAAAACGTTAGTTCGTCTTTCACTATTTAAACTGCGTGGTATGAAACCCTTTTAACTGGTGATACAGGTTTACTAGTTATAATCAAAAACATTTTATTATTAAGATTTTTAATTGAGTAAAAAAATAAATTAAGTTATAAAAACCCTTATAATTAAAATATTCCTGTAAGTACACCCTGATATCCTGTATTTATACCCTGATCCCCTGTATTTATACTCTGATACCCTGTATCTACACCCTGATACATTCCATTTATAATCTGTCACCCTGTATTTATACCCTATATCCTAAAATAATACAGTTTTTCAATAATAGGAACTAAGTTCATAATGCGTACAATTTACTTCAACACAGATGCATGCACGAAAAAATCGATTACAACACCCATATAAAATCGATTTCAAAACGCAACCAGGCTAATTTTCCATGCTTTTGCACAAGGCGAATACATTCACAAATCTATATACGAACATACATTCTACTAGCTTGTATTTTTTAGTGATTTTAAGGCGTTTTTCACACGTTGAATTGAGAATCTCTTTCTTTTTTGAAGTCGGTTAACACCAAAACTATTATAAAATACAGACGTATGCCGCACTTATTTGTAAGCCGGTTAATATCCAAATCTTAATAGCTATTAATTTGAATTATAAAATTCAAATTTCTTGGTCAATTTATAAAGATTTTAATTACATAACATTACCGTTTCAATCATGTTAGTTGCGAACAATGGGTCGTTATGTAGACCTGCCAACACGAATGGTATTGATTTGTACCGTTGACCTCAGCCATTGTGAGTGCGAACGCTATATGATTTTTTAATAACTTTTTTAATAGTATATAAAGCTGAAGATTTTTTTTTGTTTAAGGCAGTAATTTCAAGAACTATTAAACTGATTTTGATTATTTTTCACTTTTTTCACTATCATAATATTTTTTTCTAGTGCTGTAGGCTACTTTTTGTCCCTGGAAAATATTTATCCCGGAAAAAAAATCACGCATCCATAAGCCGGTTTTTAATAATTCAAATTTTAAAAATAATACAAAATTAAAAGCTTAATTTTAATGTCTAACGTTCGCGTAAACATAAGAAATCATTAAACAATACAAAATTTATTATACAAAAAATACCGGAAAGAAATAATACCATATTAAAACAATTTAAATAGGTGCAGACGATTTATTACGGCAAATACATTGTTACAAATATTAATGAATAGAATAACCACGCACCCAATCTTTCTCGAAAAAAACTTCAGTTATTTGTCACGAACCGCGATTCGTCTTGGAACCCTGCGGCGGTCGCACTCACATCATTATTTTTTATCGACATTTCTAAGAGTTACATCACTAGCCCTATCTATTGTGCAATGGACAATCACTAAAAATCAAAACTTTCACTATATCGATAAAGTATTGATGGAACGTAATTAAGTCGTCCAAGCCCATTTTGCAAAGGAATTTATTGATATTTAAAATCGATTATCGTAATCGATTTACCGTTTTGTATGAGTTGATTAATTGGTTAGATCAAATATTGAGAAATGATGGTTCAATCAATAAACTATTGTTATTTTAATTACTGTGTGTATATGCTATAACATGATTTATAATATATATTATTGCAATAAATTAAATTTTATTCTATTAAAATTATTTTTTTGTTATATATTCGAAACTATGAAATTTCGTTAGTGAAGTTTAAAAAATGACGGTAAAAAAAAACTTTTGTTCAGTTTTTTTTTTTACTAATTTAACACCATGTTTGGAATAGCATCTAAAATGGTTTTTAAGAATTAACACAATTAAAACCTATTAATTTCTAAATACCATAACAGGTCTGTTAGTATCATAGACTACGCTCCAAAAGAGCTGATGACAGAGAAGTTGCGCCACAAAAGGAAGATACATCACCAGTAAATACTACTTAAATGATTGATGATCACAACTCTTCGGGTGAGGAAACTTGTCAAATAAATGCATGAAATTATGTTTCTACACTAATTTAGTGTGAAATATAACCATTTTTGCATAGAAATATGTTTCTATATGATCTAAAAAGGTGTTTGTAGCCATCCTTAAAGTTACTGGTGGTAGGCTTCTCATATGTGAGAGTCCGCCTGGGTAGGTACCACCGCAATGTCTACTTCTGCCGCCAAGCAGCAGTCTGTAGTCACTGTTGTGTTCCGGTTTGAAGGACATTGTACCCAGTGTTACTGCAGGACATAATAAGATTTAACATCTCAAGTCTCAGGATGGCGAGCGCAGTGGAATACCAAACAATACTTTGTAATTCAAGGTTTTGGGTGGTGTTTCTACTGTTTATGGGCGGTCGAATCACTTACGGTTAGGCAAACGGTAAGCTCGAATGGTAATTCAAGCAATAAAAGAAATCTTAGATGTGTGAACTAAAAAATGAAGAAAACATTATGTCAACCTATAACTTCTTTTTTCTATATCTCGAATTTCTAAAGTCGTCAGCGCTACCACAATTTTGTCACAAAAGCTTGTTTTTATTAATAATTATTATATACACATGCACGCCTTGTATCCTCGAACGGGTTAGCAGAGGTGCAACTGGTGTATTCAGCGTGTGTATTCCGTCCCATGATGTGATGGAGGCGAGCTTATTGCTATATATTTTTTTTGAGATAACAAACAGCTGCTTAACAAAATTTACAAATGGTTGTTACTATTATTTGCGTGTTGTTGTGTCGGGCACAAATTCCAGACTCCATGATACTGAGCAGAAGAATCTGACGTCACTGCCCGATGGTTCGAACACCGGGTCTTCAAAGCGACGTCCTACTGCGCACACAATACAACTATGTCGCCAAGCCATAAAATGTATTCCAGGAACATACTTTTAACATCTGATGACTATTATAAAACTCAACAATTTCTAAATAACAATTTGCAACTCAACGACGCTCATTGAGTAAGGAAATAAAAGTGAACTTGTCGGGTATCTGGGCCACCCGGTTAGAAACTTCTCACAACGTATACAAAGTTGTGCGAACGCTTCATTATTAGTCATTAGATTATCCTCACGCCTTTGCTTTTAAGGGGTAAATAGATGTAAAACTTGTGCGTCTGTTCTTCAAACTTTTTCCGTCTTATGTGATAGAATTTTGCAAAATTATCATAATTTTAAGAAAATTCTATTTGTAAATTTAGTTGTAGGAGGAAATCATTAAAAATTGAGCCACGATATCCTAAACTATAAGTGCTTCCTTCAAACTTAAGAATGGAATTTTACGCGGATACACCCGCAAATAATTCTTGTGGTAGGCCTCTCGTATGCGAGAGGCCGACATGGAAGATACAAACGCAATTCTATTTCTACCGCCACGCAATCAGCATGCACTGTTGTGTTCCGGATTGAAGAACATTGTAGCCAACATAATGTCTTGGCATTATGAGACTTAACATCTTATGACAAGCATTTAGTATCACGCAGTACTTTGTTCATGGTCTGTATGGTGTTACTGCTGTTTATGAGCAGTCGTGTCCTTTACCATCAGATGAGTGGCATCTTCGTCTCATTATATGCAATAAAAAAGTGTGATATTCATTGACCTGACGTCGACATTTCTGTCTAGATGCCAAAAAGTCGATTACGTTTACCTTAAACTGTGACCTCACAACAGTAAATCTTATTCCTTATTCAGCGCGCCTTGCTAAGTACAGTTGTACGCTGTTTTTGTTTTTACATCTCGTGTGCATGAAGCTGTTGGACGACCGGGTGACCTTAAGGCGCCGCGCAGACGCTTTAAACTTGTCGGGAAACACTTATATGAACATTGATGTGTATTCTATAGACACGAACGTCCATATAACCTTTTTGTTCAAAACCTATTTATTCACTTGAACAACAAATAATTTTACTTATTTGACTTATATTTTTTATTCAAATCCAGGTTTACACTTAGACTCGAGTTTTTTTATCATGAGTGCCACTCCGTACACAACCACAAGCTGTCAATATTGACTATACTAAATTCAGATTGAATGTATTGCAGTTCAATTTCGTTGAACACAGATGTTCGGAACTCCAAATCTAGTACGTAGTACATATATATCGATGTGTATGAATAACTAGCTTTTAGTTGCGGTTTCGCCCGTGTGAAAGAGTTTTTCTAGAGAAAAGTTCCGCTATATATTTTTGGAAAAAAGTATCTTGTATTCCAGGATCTCAAAATTTTACACAAGTTCATTATAAAAATTCTATATTTATCCCATGCGGGATTACAACGGGACCTCGCATCATAACTAGTTAGCCACGGTGTTGGCCTTACCTAAGGTATAACGTTACCTCGCATTCCGATGGCGGATTTAATCAGATATAATGATTTTAATTTACCTCGGTTACTGACAACCTAGAGTTGTTAGTAGGATCTTTGTGTCCGCCTGTATAGCTACTACCTTACACATGGTATAAGCCATAGTGACCTAATATCGTCAGTCAACACTCTCTCTCTAAACTTCCATTTCGCTTATCATCAAGTGCAGGGTATAAAAAAAAGCATGGACTATCAAGATGGAACTCGCCGGTTTGTTCCCCAGAGACTTTTGGAAGTTGTGGCTTTAGCCTCAGTCTGGTTGACTTATAATCCATTTTGGTTTTTGATTACGGAGGTTTATAATTAAAACGAGTTCTTACACTAATAAATCAATCATTCAAGCTCTATAAATTATCACAAGCACGCATTTTATCCCTGAAGGGGTTGGCAGCGGCGCAACTGGTTTGAACCCTTTTTTTTTCTTTTCGCGGGGAAATCACTTTAAGATCCCGCATTAGTCCAAGGAACCAAGGCGGGTATGTCGGGGTTGCCAGCACGCTATGCACGTCGGCGAACCGACTAAAACCCCGCGGTATCCTTCATCGACGCATTAGAGGCGGCTCCGGGGTACCATAAGGCATTACCTCAGATCTCTACCGGAACAACCTCTGCGGTGTACTGTGTAAACAGTCCGTCTGTACATTGAACCCGGCTAGCGTTTACAACAGCGGCGAGGATTAGCGCACTAATTCATCTCATTTCAGGACCGACTTACAGGCTCGAAAGTATGTCCAATGCCCTGATGGGATCCCCATTAGTCGCCTTGTACGACAGGCAGGGGTTAACCGTGGCGATATTCTTTCGGGCCCTCGTCCACAGGGCTGTGGTGCCGGGTCAGATGTCATCACCTCGGCGCCTCCTTCTGCTTAGTTGGCGGCGGACGGGATCCGTTCGCTCTCGATCTCGCTCAGCGCTCTCCTTCTGCGACATGACACGCTCGCAGAAGGAGACTATCGCCGTCCATGATCTCCTACTGTCAACCATGGTGGCAACCAAAGTCGGCAGCGAGAGGTCTTCCCCGACGACTAAGCAGAGAGCACTGCGTTCTTCATCCCAGGCTGGACAATCTGCATGTGTGTGCTGAGCCGTATCCTCGCGACAGTTACCACAATGATGGCACGCGGCAGTCTCTTCCTTCCCAATCCGACACAGGTATGAACCAAAACAGCCGTGATCAGATAGCACCTGTGTCAGGCGGATTGTAGGTGCACCGTGACGCCTATCCATCCACTGGGCGAGGACAGGGCGCACTGCAGCCACGGTTCGCGTTCCTGCGCTTGGGCTCTCCAGCCTGGCTATCCATTCCTCCACAGCCAGCTTGCGAAGCGAGACTAAGTAGGCCTCAATCTCTTTTGGAGCTGGTCTCTCTCCCTGAGAAAAGATCTCTTCCCGCCAGTGAAAGGCCGACGCGAGAACCTTTGCCTCCAAATCCCAGGGCGGAGTGCCAGCCAGAATACATGCCGCCTCGTGGGATATCGTGCGGTAACCCCTGACCATTCGCTGCGCCACTACTCTTTGCGGATGTCGCAAAAGGGCGATGCAACGAGAACTCAGGGATTCAGCTCAAACGGGAGACCCGTAAAGGGCCATAGATTGCACAACCCCCACGAACAAACGTCGGCAGAGCATGCCGGGACCATCCAGGTTAGGCAGCAGTCTTCCCAGTGCTCCTGCCGCTCGTATCAACTTGGGAGTCAGTTCCGTGAAATGAGCGCAAAAATTCCACCAGCTGTCAAGAACAATACCGAGGTACTTCATCCGCGAACCGATGGGAATCCGCGCGCCCTCAAGTGGCCCCTTCCGAGGCCCATGAAAGCAAAGGGCCTCAGATTTATCAAGAGCCACCTTGAGACCTAACTTCCGGATTCTACTTACTACGATTCCCGCACCAACCGCGGCAAGCAGAGAGGTCTCCTGGAAGGACTGACCGGCTGCTGTCACAAGTGTGTCATCAGCGTAGCATACGACACTTACTCCTCGAAGAGTATGACCACGAAGCACCCAGTCGTAACCGATGTTCCATAGGAGAGGGCCGAGGACTGACCCTGTGGAACACCGCACGACACGGCTCTTCGATGCCACCCATCAGCGCCCGGGTAGACTACGTATCTGTGCAGCAGGTACGAGTGCACCAGACGCCGCAAGTACGGTGGCACCTCGTAGTACTGCAGTGCAGCTTCAATGCAGGCCAACGGCAGAGTGTTAAAAGCGTTGGAAATGTCTAAAGACACTGCTATAACAACCCTGCCCCGAGCCACTGCGTCCTCTGCTAGAGCTTTCACCCGCAGAACTGGTTTGAACCCTGACACCTCAACACTGCATTCGCACAATGAAACATCTACGTCACCGATGCGGTCGGCAAAATTTATCACATTTTTAATATAAGAGTTGGAAAATAGACAAATCTTTGTAAGAATATCATAACTATTATATACTAGCTGTGCCCGCGGTTTCACCCGCGTTTTTCCCGCGTAAATCGCGATCCACGAGAATTTCTTTAAAATTAATCATTATATTTACTTAAAACCATAATATACGAGTACTATTAACCTAAATCTTTCTCAAGAATTGCACTATCTTTTAGTAAAAACCGTACAAAAATCCGTTCAGTAGATTTTGAGAAAAACGATCACATACAGACAGACAGCTTTTAGGGGCTTTATTTTATAATATGTATAAATAGATAGAACATAGATAATACAGTCTTGACATCTCAGTAATACCGTCAGAAAATCTATAAGAAAATCATCCGCCATAGAAGCATATTCTAACTTGCTGTATAATAACTTAATCAATGATTCCCTTACAATAGCGATCTAGGGCGACGGTTACACGCACAGGGCCGGGTTCAGGCTGTCTAGACTTGAACCTAGGCTTTGAAATCACACTGAACAGATATGCTTTACTTACTTATATATAACACTAGTTGACCCGACAGACGTTGTTCCGTCTTAACTATGAATTTGCAGCGCGCATTCTGTCAATCGCTAACAGTTATTTCAAACAATTGACAGTTATATAAAATTAATATTTTCGTTAGGTTTTCTTAAATTTTCTAATTTTTCGCGCAATTTTTTTCTTTCATAAGAACCTTCTCCTGACAATGACAAACACAACAAAAAAAGAATAGTGAAATCGGTCCAGCTGTTCACGCGTGATGTGACCAAGGGAAATAGGGATTCATTTTTATATATATAGATTATTATACACGATAAACATACTAAAATAGACACGATGCAATTCTACTGTTATTGAGCAAGTTTGTACAGATCTTTGGATTTTTGGTTTGCCAATAAGCTGTACAATGGATTTTGATGTTTGACATAATTAATGTAGTGGGTAAACATATGGGTTTCTTTTAAAATGTAATAAAAATGTGTTAATAAATGCTTACATAATGAATTTTATATGACGGCATCTGTGTTAGACTTTGCTACAATATGCACGGAATGAGGTAGGATATTTCAAAATACTCAACGGGTAGCATTAGCAAAATTTGTATAGAGAAACAATTTTGGTTATACTTAAAGGCAGAGCGAGAAAATGCAACTAAAAGCTAGGATTCAACTTTTTAACTAAGAAATTAACCATCCATTATTAGGTCAATTAAAACAGCCTAGCTTGCGCCTGCGCACCGGCCTGTGATAGTGAAATGACACGGTAGACACCAGACGACGAGACCCACCGTTAGCGACTACGGTACTTGATAACGGTGACGCAACAACCTTTGGTTCAACGTTCACTCGTCGATATTCGGGCTATTGTTTTAGATTGATTAATTGAATTTTCAATCCAATTAGAATGTCTTAGAGTTTATTTTTAGGGTTTTGGTTTTGGGGCCTTAGACTCGGCAAATTTCATTCACAACTTTTTTTTTATAAAGACGCGGGAAATTGACTCCACTACACCTGATAGTAAGTGGAGTGGGATCCAATGGAATGTCGACTGACGAGAGATGATTATCCCTCGGCAGTCGACATAATTATGCCGGCCTGTTGGAATCGGATATATACAGGCTGGAACTATGACAGTTTTAACACCTTGTGTACGGTGGTCGCTATCCGGGCGGATACAAAATATATCCTTCCACCAGTAAACATAATAATAGCGTTAACAATTGTAAAAAGGCATGTTTACAGCGCCTGTTAAGATTGACAGTCGCACACTTATGACAGCAAGCGGTGAGTTCAGCGAGTTATGGACCACTAATCTGATTATGAGAAATAGATTTGACTTTTATTTTTCTTTCTTCTTTCCTGCCAGTCCGAGATGGCTTCTTTGTTTATTATGTAGTTTTTCATTTAATTTATGTCCAAATATCTATTGCTCGCGGCTTCGCTCGTGTGGAGGAATTTTCCGGGATTAAAGTCCCGTTATATATTTTCCCGGGATAGAAAGTAGCCTATAACCTTCCCAGGGTCTTTAATTATCATACATACATACATACATAACATCACGCATTTTATCCCAGAAGGGGTATGCTGAGGCGCAACTAGGGCACCCACTTTTCGCCAAGTATGTTCCGTCCCATGATGTGATGGGGGGCGGGCCTATCGCCATATCGGGCACAATTAATTATCTCCATACCAAATTTCATAAACACGGTTCAATAGATTTTAATAAAATCGATAACATACAGACAGAAAAAAGGACTTTTTTCTAATATATATAGATAAAATGTCTGTAGTTATATAAGCGACTTTATTTAAGTAATAATTACTTTAAGCGCAACTATGTTCGCCTAAGTGATGAATAAATTATTTTATTATTTTATAGATATCTGTCTACCTCACAAGTTTAGGAGTGAGTTTAGTTTGTAAAGACTTGTAGAACACCGTTATTCGTATCTCGGGCGGAAGGACTGCGTTGTAGACAATAGATGCTATACTGTTATTATATTTTTGACCTGATTACCTTTGAAAAGATATTTCAGTATTGTCGTGACTTAAATATTACTTTTCTTAATTATGTTGTGGCCTCGGCTTTATTATTTTTGTTGAAATTAGTAAGAATTAAGGATTTGCAGTTTAGGGGAGGCCTATGTTCAGCAGTGGACAGCTGTAGGCTGATGATGATGATGATGATGATGAAGGATTTGCAGTTGTATTTATTAGCTTAGCGAACTAATGGAGGATAAAAATATAATTGCAAAGGTGTCTTATTGACTATTTCATTGGACCTATAATAGTTTGATCTTTATCAAATACTTTGTAAGTAAGTAAGGTGTTGGCTATTAAGTTGATTATTGCATATTTCTGGAGAACATCTTACATCACATATTAAGGTAAAAAAACTAAAACCAGCAACTGGTATAATTCGTAGAAAAATACCACAAACAAAAAAGAAAATTTACGCGAAAATGGAATCTATTGCTACTCTCCAAGGTTGTCGAGCCGATCGTCTCCTTACGTCATCTCTGTAGGATGCGGTCAGTGGCTCCGAGGCCTTGATGACGTCACGCCGCTCCCCAATGTTCAGAGACCTTGTGATCTTGCGGTTAAGTAATGTTTTACCATCTCGTTCAGTATGATGAACACTTAAGAATTCAATCCAAAATTAATTATTAAAAGAAGGCATTGCGTTGACGAAACGAAGCAATATTAAATGATAATGTATATATTTTTGGCTCAATTCTTATGAACCTATTTTTAATACATATAAAACCAACTAGGCTATTGAAGCGGCAATAGCCTAGTTGGTTATGGAACGAACTGCCGAGACGAATGTCCGCAGGTTCGAAACCCAAGGGCACACACCTCTGACTTTTCTAATTGTTATGTGCGTATTCTTTGTGAATTATCGCTTGCTTTAACGGTGAAGGAAAACATCATGAGGAAACCTGCATACCTGAGAAGTTCTCTATAGGGATTTCGAAGGTGTGTAAAGTCTACCAATCCGCACTAGGCCAGCGTGGTGGACTAAGGCCTAATCCCTCTCAGTAGTACAGGAGGCCCGTGCCCAACAGTGGGACAATATACAATACAGGGCTAATATTATAAAAACAAATAAAAGATTACAGAGGGTAAACTGTTAAGCTAACGTATATCAATAATATTTAATTTGCTAATTAACACGACTTTGTCTTAGTTATTATTTTTAAATCGAATCAAAATCCTTACATACAAATGAAAGTCCACGCCGCGTCTGTCTGCACGCGATAAACTCAAATACCGAACTAATTTCGATGGAATTTAGAATAAACATAATCTGAGACCCTGGGAAGGTTATAAACTACGTAATTTCCCTACAAAATATATAGCGGGACTTTTATCCTGGAAAAACTTCTTCAAGCGGGCGGAGCGGTGAAGATTTTATCATTCTAATACCTAATAATATATTTTTGGAATAGGGACAATGTTGCTAGGACTTTAATAAAAATAGACGTGTATTTAAAATTGACTCAAATGTTACCTCTTTATCATATTTTGGAATAGGGACAATCTTGCTAAGACTTTAACAAAAATAGACGTGTATTTAAAATTTACTCAAATGTTTCCTATTTTCTTATATATGTTCTAGATTTAAATGTTTCATTTTGGTTACCACATTCACTAACAAAATAAAATAAAAGTACCCACGTGAAGTTATTATTAGCGTTTTGAAAGATTACTGTAATAGGTAGGTACTAGAATAGACAAAAGATTATTACGTAATCCAGACTTTGTATTCAATATGTGATTATTTATGATATAACTTCCGCGGAGGAAGTGACGCCATTTCCCCCGGCGCTTAAGGTTGTCCGTATGACTGAGCAAAAATATATTTTTATTGCAATGGATATTTTATTGAATGTTTTATTGTTCGAAGTTTTTTTTATGTTGATAGATGGCGTTGTTAGCTTAAGGAACTGAATATGAGTGTATCCATGAAGGTCAATCTCTGTTATCCTACAATGTAGGGTTTTCACATTTTTTATTATAATACTATACATTTTTAACTCCTAAGTGGCGTAGTTGTATTACGGTAAAGCTGCAGTGCTGAGGTCTCGGGTTTGAACACCGGGTCGGGAAGGATATTGTTTTTTTTTACTTAGTATTAGCCCGAAGTCTGGAATTCGTGCCCGAGAAGGTGATAGGTTCGCTTCTTATACATAACGGGCGGCAGTTGCGCCTCTGCCTATCCCTTCGGTGGTATGTGTGTGGAAATATTCATTTAAATCTACGTAAAATATTTTTTAGTTAGAATTTATAATATTACTTTGTATTTTTTGTAGTCCTTCACTTATCTAAATACATACAAATGCAAAAGAATAAAAATAGCTTATTTCATTATTTCCAGTCCCCATATTCTGAGTCTGAGTCTCCATAGTCTGATATTTGGTAAGTAAATATAATATTTAAAGACAAGTCACTAAGATTAATTTTCCTTTAATTAAATTTAACTACCAAAATATTAATAAATAAGGCCTATTAAAAAGATGAAACGGAATGAGGTAAAAATGTAGAGTAACAATTGCACAATACAAAAATATTTATATCATAATTAAGCTCACGAGGAAATATAAAATATTTAGAGAATTTCATTGATATGGAAATATTTAGTTAGCGCTTCCTAGTTGCTTCAGATGCGGCAAAATAAAAAAATATACGTAATTTACATTAATACGTGCTATATAGGTCATTTTATATTTTATTATTAAAGACAATGGCGTGGTTGTTTTGAATGATGGAACTGATGGTAAACGTAACGGTGGTACTTCAAAAAATTGACGAATGAACAGAGTAAGCAGACACGTTTTTAAATACATTTATCATAAATTTATGTGATTCAAAATCTAACAGAAAAAGAATTTTGAAAATCCATCCAATGATAAGTAAGTTATTAAGCTTTGAAATTTGGTGGAAGAAGTAGCGAATAACAGTAATGGCAAACTGTGACGTCACCAAGTGTCACCGGTTATTACGCTGCTTGCGTGAGAAAGAGATAGCGCGATAACCTTACCATGCCCCCACTCTTGCTCTCAATAATATCTCTTTATTAGATTTCTTTCTCTACTTTTTCCTTTCCGCTAATATTTTTATATTTTAAGAAGTGGCAACCCTGATTCTCGAGCAAGTGAGTGTAATTAAGGAAATTAATTACCTGCAATACTTTGTAGATATGGTGAACAACCTGTAACAAAATAAGAACGTTTTATTAATTCAATATACTTTTAACGTATTATTATAAGTATAGATACAATCGGAGCTTACAAAATTGTGTTTTATTAACATTCTGTATAAACAGTGCCGCCGAGCGGCGCGTCTGAAGTGAGATAACTTCGCCGCTGATTTGTATAAACACAACATACAGTATGATATATTTACGGAATCATTAATTTTAATATTCATTCATAAACAGAATATTTTTATTTTTTAAAAACAATTGCGTTTATTTATACATTACATTGTGACGCCATTCTTTTTTTGATAAAATAAACCTTATTGCAAGGAGTAACAGTACAGCAAAACAAGTACTAGCTGTTATATCCCAAAATTAATTGTTATTCACCAGTTTTATCACAATACACCTACATTTAGATAGGTAGTTAGTACTTCACTATCAAGAACAAGAACCAGTGTTAAAATGCGGGTTAAATCGCTTTCTTTCAATTAAGCTTGGTGTGTCAACAGTTTTTATCGTTGAGGTCAATGACCGCAGATAAGGGACCATTAGCATGCTACAGTGAAAGGCGTGAACACTTGATATATGGAGGCACATAGCAAATATTTATATCGTTTTATAAGGTTTCTTTATTGGCGAGATTCAAATTGCTACTGTATATTTATAAGGCTTTTTTTTTTTTTTTTACGTATGTAAATCGTCAGTTGACTATCTCCCGCCTTGGGATGGGCGGGAGAGCGTGTCAGACTTTTACTGACTAAGAACCTACGGTGTTCCCATCCTTTGCCTATGTGCCTAGGTCCAAGATCCGGTGGCATTGAGACCTAGGCAGGCACCGGCCCTAAAGGGCCCCGCAAATTATGCTGACACTGCTCTTCGAGGCGCGCGTGGAACACTACGCGCCGAACACACGGGGTATTTATAAGGCTTAAGGTTGACATACTGTATTTTTAAGGAATTATGTATAACATTTTTTTAACTAGAAAACCACTGAAAGGATTTGGAAGGAATTTGGTACATGGATGAACCATATCCTGGATTGAAATAAAGGTTAATTTTTACCCCGATAATTAGCTCCTGTAGAAATTAATTGAATTTATCAATCTGGCCCTATAGATTGCAATAGTATTTTTGAACCTTAGTATTATTTAGGATTTTTGTAACAGAAAAGGCCTTTCGCGTGGTCGAAGCCTCTGCTAATACCGGTTGAAGAAATATTTAGAGATTATTTTTCATTGCCTATTCCTAATCATGTCTTTAACGTTGGCAATGCATTCATGATTCTTTTGGAATTGTTAATAGGTGGGTAGTGAAGGTCACTTAATTCTGGTAACACATTTACTTGCCAGCTTTTGATATAAAAACTACCCATATAATGACTTACAATTATAATACATGTTTTGAATTTTTTTGTGTTATATATTATAATGGCAGAACGTGCATCATAGATTCTTTTAGAGAGGTCTTTCATGAAAAAAAAACGAGCAAGAACTAGCAAAAAAGCAAAGCTGTTTTATTCAATCAAGTGATTTATCGTGTACGCATTACCAGCGGCTAATAGGCAAGTGGAAACGAGATTACAATCTCGAGTTCAACGCACTGTGCACTGAACGCTTCCGATTTTTTCACACCTTCCTCTGACGAACTGAAATTAGTTGGTGCGATTTGGTTGCTCGCTATTGGCAATCATTTTATTGTTAAAATTGTTTTTGTATTTCTATAATTTCCTCGCAATAAATAAATAATTTCAGCCCTGTATACTGTCTCACTGCTAGGCACGGGATTTCTACCACTGAGAGGGATTAGGCTTTAGTGTACCACGCAGGCCTAGTGCGCATTGGTAGACTTCACACACCCACGAAATTCCTATAAACTTTTCAGGTATGCAGGTTTCCCTACGATGTTTTCCTTCCTCGTAATAACAAGCGATAACTCACAAAGAAAACACACCATTTTTATAAGTCAGAGTATGCCCTTGGGATTTGAACCTGTGGTCGTTCGTTTCGGCAGTCCGTTCTGCACCCAATTAGGGTTCACTTCAATACAATCAAAATAAGCAAATCTTTAACTTTAAAGTTCTAAGAAAAATTGACTTTAGATAAATTTAAAACCACCAATTTAGAATACACAAACTAGGATAGGAAACGATGGTACTCGTATGATAAAATACTAATGGCCCGATTGTCTAACACAAAAAAGGTAAAAAGAAAAGACAATAGTAAAGGCGTTGTAACAGAAAGAATAATGGATTCTCAGTAATTAGGCAACTAGATCGCAGTTTTGTAAGTAATTATCAGCACATTACAAAAAGGTAAGTTTACAATGTAAATTGTAGAATTCTTCATAAAAAATGTAAAGCATAGTTTACATTAGACTTTGTCGTACGAAAGACGAAACAGAAACATTCAATTGGCCTCTTTGAATGTTTGGAAATTATAATGTTATGAAATTCTTGCCTGGACCTTCAGATAGAAAATATTTAGGTAAATTTATCAAAAGAAAACTCAATTGATTTGACCAGTATTGCATATTTCCTATATGCGAAATAAATTTGATAAATTGTGGGTGTATCAATATACCATCGTAACCTTTTACAATATACGCAATCATAATTATTGACAGCTACTATTTATAGTAAAATATTGATTGGAACGCAAGAATTCGCATTTCTCAATCGATAATAATCACAGAATTCTAGAATATATTTTCACTCGCTAACTCCGGTTGGAAGTTGCGAAATATATATTGCATGCACACAAAATGTTCTCTAAAAAGTTATAATTTGTTAAGCAACTGCAATATACGGCTACATAACTGTCTACAGTATGTAAAGGAAAGTCGCATTTTGTGACAACCTATACGTCATACAGATGATGATGATGTTATGATTGTAGCAGTTTTTTTTAAGTAATATGAAGGAGCTAAAATTTTTTTTATATTGAATGGGAAAGTGACTCAACTGCACCTGATGGTAAGTGGAGTGGGGCGCAGTAAATGTAGACTGACGAGAGATGATTACCCCTCGACAGTCGACACAATTATGCAGGCCTGTTGGAACCGGATATATACAGGCTGATCCCGGAACGCGAAACACGTAGGTGGGCCACTTTGGCCACTTTTAACACTTTGTCGCTGTCCGGGCGAATATAAAATATATCTTACGCATGTAGGGGTTTTATAAAGGCTAATTGATGTTTGTTACAGACGCAGTAGTCATTCTAAATATACGAAAAGCAAAGTTACAGATCAAGGGCCTATTTCATAATTTTCAAGAAAATAAAAATGTTTTCGCTTTTTATCAGGCGAACGGCAAGCTTGTCTTGTATTGCTTGTCAAGCTTGCTTTGTATCAACAAAGCAATAAAAAAAAAAGTTCCTTCAGTTAACTTATGAGACATTTAAATGCATATAGTATATATTTTTGCACCATTTATTTGGAAGTTTGACTTTTGTATTTAGTCGCATTACATATTCGACGATTCGCGTATATTCAAACAACGTGACACCCTAAGTCTGTTTCCTTTAAGATAATATACCTCCCAGTCGAACCTGTCCTTGCTAAAAAACTGGATAAACACGGTTCTACCACGATTAAACATAACCTTTTTTTTTTTTTTTTTTGGTTTCGCGGAGAAAGTACCTTATTACTACCGCTCAGCCTTCGCGGGGGGGCGACTGAGCGGTTATGCTGGGGTAACCGTGCCTTACGGCCCGGCGTTGAGCCGCCCGGATTTGATGGTGTCCTTCGGGCGACCGCCGGGCCGAGTCCCTAACACTATATACAACTTAAACCTATGCACGGCCTACCAGCTAAAACTCCGCGGTGGCCCTCTTCGGCGCATTAGGGACGGCTGCGGGCTTCCTCTGACGTTGAGTGTCTAGTCTGCGACCGCAGCCGCCCCTGCGCGGTGCCGCCTTGCGGCCCGTCTCCTATGGGGGCTCAGAAGCCCTCGCGCACCGAAGGACGCCCTCGGCGTCTACGGCAGCGTGAGGCCAACAACACACTGCCGTCCATCCCGGGGTCAACCGAAAACACGCACTGAAAAGTGCATGCGCACTAGGACGGGCAGCCCCTGCTGCCCGCCGACGACCCCCTTCGTGGCCCCTATTAGTCGCCTTTTACGACAGGCAGGGGATACCGTGGTGGAATTCTCCAAACGCCCCCATTCCACAGGGCGGGCGATTAAACATAACCTAACCTAACCTAACCTAACCTAACACATGAGGTGGGGGGCAGACGTATCAAATAGCGGTATCCTCTCTCCCCCCACCTCCGACCAATATACTAGAGTAACATAAATGTGATACTATCATCCAATCCTATTATTTCGATATTAGAAAGACTCCATGAGTCGGAACATGACAAGAAAAAAAAAACAAAAACCCAACATGCATGTGGTCCAAGGTTTGTCGCCTGTTCCTAGCGATTAATTCTTTACATTCCGTGTCACACAGATGGCCTAAAAAGGTTTTATAGGCTGTTCATAGACGCTTATTTTTTATTTATATCTGCCAAAGGAAACGGCAACAAACAGCCTAACTCGGCTTGAATCTATTAAAATGGACGATAAAACTCAAGTAGGAAGAAATATATATTTTATTTTTCCGGTGTTTATGTATTTTATGGTATTTCAGTTCTTGCGTGCAATAATCTAGATTTAAATTGTTTTTATGGTGGTTAAAATATCCGGTATAACAATGTCAAATACTTATTAACATAAATTCGTGGGAAATATTTGAGAATCCAAACGTGACATTCATTTAAAAACGGCAATTAATGGACTATCGAAAACATATAATGATTAATTAAATTATTTTCACATATTCGTGAATATCTTTTTCAAATCTTTGTCAAAATAAAAAATTATTATGTATCTTTACACGTTTTAAAAATGCATAATAATATATGACCACAGTAAAAAGTAAAAAGAAACATATTTTTTTTATACGCAAATTGGACTATATGTATAGAAATGGCGCGAAAGTTTACCAATGATCCGCCATATTGTTATACCCGATTTTTAAAACGTTCCATCAAACGATATTCCACAAAAACATTACAAAATTGAAATTGGTCTACGCACCGAAAACACCGTCTTGTACGAAGCCGTCGGCGAAAGTCGCGCGTTTTTATTTCTATTTTCAAAATAGAAATAGACAGCGATCTATCTTTTTTCAATAAAAAGTCAAAGAAGGTGGCTGTCAAAGTATAACTTTCTATATTTTATAAATACATGTATTGTTTTTATTGTTTGTGATAAGCGATACGTAATAATATTTATTTATAGTTTTGACATAGTATATTATTCTACGACAGTGATGACTATTTTAATGTAATTTTTAAAACGATAATGACAAATAAATACCTAAATATTTTTGTTTTGACGTAGGCTCTATATTCGAACGACTTTACGCAAGTAATCGAGAAAGTAAGACGCAAGGATTACTCAAAGACGAAATGCAACTATTTCCGGTGAAAAGGTGAAATATGTAACTGCATGTTTTATGTTTTTGTGAGGTAAAATAGAAACTTGTTTTAACAAATTTCACAAAGTAAAAGGCTTCTGTGACGTAAGTTTGCTGCATATGTGACTGAGATAACGACTTGCAATGCTTTCTTTCGGCGAAACTCTGAGATCTGCAATTGATTTGGTAACCAGCTGAGTTAATACTGAATTTCTTCGTAGTACTTATAAAAAGAGATAAAAAGCAAGCCTATGCTCAGCAATGGATGGATACGGGCTGATTAGACAGATTGATTTATTATATTTTTGAATTATCTACAGCAAATTTGTTGGTGTATGCTTAAATTTGTGAAAAATGCATCGACCAAGCACCATTTTTAGACACCTTTTTTACTGGTGGTAGATCTCTTATATGTGAGGGTCTGCCTGTGTAGGTATCATTTCAATGTCTATATCTACCGCCAAGCAGCAGTGTGTTCCGGTTTGAAGGACAATGTAGCCCGTGCAACTACTGGACATAATAAGACTTAACATCTCAAGTCTCAGGATGGCGAGCGCAGTGGAATACCAAGCAATACTTTGTAATCAAAGTTATTGGATGGTGTTTCAACTGTTTATGGGCGGTCGTATCGCTAACCATCAGACGAACGACAACCTCGTCTCAGCATTCAAAGCAATTAAAAAACCTCATTAATGCTCATTTTTAGTTCGATTTTGTACTATTTCTAAAACTGATAGTGATTAGCAGGGTAGTGTGAACCTTATCAATGTCAAATTAATGTTGTTAGGGCACGTTGTATAGAAAAAGCCGCCTTCAAGGGTCACCAACCATGTGGAACTAAGTTGACCTTCCAAACAATATAGGTAGACGCTATCGTAGTTTTTATTGAAATTAATTTAATTTACTAGACGCTTAAGGCGGTGCCTCCAGTAACATGGCGCGATAACCGTATTTTTAGAAGTTATCCATTCCAAATTTATCCTGCAAATAGAGAAAAAACTTTCTACAATAATACAAAATGTGTATTTTTTATTAATGTAGAAAACTTTCGCTTATCCCAGTCGTAAGACACAAATTAAGATTAGATTATTTAGATCTCTGTCTATCCTCATAAAGTTAGCGGGATAATCATGTATCGTAATATTTAACTTTAGCAAATAGCAAAAAATTGTCTAAAAACAAAGTAATTTGGGCGTAATTATAAAAATGTAACTTTTGTGACTTTAACGCCATCTAGCGAAAAAATGCTGCAGAGAGGGCTACGGCTCCACCTTAAAAAAGAACATTTCTTAACACTATAAATAAGACTGACAACAAAAAAAATCTAACACACGTATTTTTTTTAAATGTTTTGTTCTTTCGCATTGTTCTATTCCTTTCAACTAATCACTGTCTACACATTTGTCTGTTAAGTTGGTCATCGAAGTGGGCCAGAGATCAATGGTTATTTGACTATGACAAGTTAACGGCATATGAAGGGTTTAAATATGAAGGTTATACGATTGTTTAGATTTGTATAACCGTTAATTATTACGTGTTACTGAGATTGAGTCGTAGGGGATCTTGAGGGAACTAGTTAGAATGCTAGGTTAGGTTAGAATTGTGAATACATGTTTTGAAGTATAAAGGCCTCTGTTTTATGGCTTATATATGCTAACACCACTTCAAACTTGGAATATCTAGTTAATGAGTAGCATTACAATCTTTCTCACTTTGAGACGACAATACTATTCTATGGTATTGCCTACTATGAAATCTCACATACGATAGATCTGCCAATTTAATCCTCTTAACTAATTTTTATTTATTATTATTTTTATGATGGTTGATAGTGATCAGGGGTTATTGTGAACCCTATCACATTTGGAGGGGGGTCGACTTCCTATTTGAAATCACAAGAAAATTTATTGTACTTAGTTGTACTCGTATGGAAAAAAAACCCTGGCACACCCTACTTTGTCTGAAATGCTTTAATACTATAGTTGTTATGGTGTTATTAATGTGTAAATAATAAATAAACTTCACTAAACAACTTCACACTTAAAATCACCTGGGCATAAACAAACTATTTGCATCTACCTAATTAAATTCTTTCCTAGCTTACCTTATTATGTAACTAAAATAAAACTAATAATCTATTCTACTACGCATAAGCCAATTTATCCGCAAAAGTGTATAATTGAATTCAAGGTCTGTGTACACTTCCTGCAGTGCCTCGAACGAACCGGTCCGGGCTACATAACGGGATGCCTTCGCTATGCCTCCAGTACGTTCTTAGATTTCATATTTGTAAGAGTTCGCACATCCTCTAAAAGCATGAAAAAAAAAATGGATTCAGATATAATTGTCGAATTTGTGCCCGATATGGCGTTCGGCGAGCCTCCTATCACATCATGGGACGGAGGGCACATGGTGGAAAGTAGGTTTCCTTGTTACATCTCCGCCTATCCTGGAATAAAGCCGTGATATATATGCTTTTGTAAGTCAATTGAATTTTACTGTGTTTCTATAGTAAACTCCTTTTTGCAATATCGTTGTTTTAGAGTGTATGTTTTGTCAAATGATTGTTAATTTTTTTTATTAATTCTAATTTTTATAGTCAAGAAATATGTTAAATAAGGTCTGATAAAGGATATAAAGAAATCAGGTGTAATGAAAATAATAACAAAGGTCTGAAATAATGATATCTTATGTGTACGCGAATGTTAGACATTGACATATTTACGGATTTATCGCGGTTATATATATTATTATTTTTTTTTCCGAGATTTCTTCGAAACGTTATACGTGAAATCTGTAAATAGTTTTATTTTAAAGGTCTGAGATAGCAAAGACGAGGCGTGGTGAAAACGATGGCTCCTAAGTAAACTATCGTATCAGGAAAAATATCGATATTCACATTTCAGCGTTTCGTTATCAAAGTACTGTTTACTACCAAACCCATTTAACTCAGAAGTGAATAAACGAAATAACACTTCATTGAAAATCATTTACTATCTTTTTTTAATGGATTTTGCTAACAAACAATATCTATACAACGAAATGGTAAAAAAGTGAATATCGCAATTTTTTACGCTAGTTTACTTAGGAGCTATCGAAAATATGAACAGGGATTCCTCCACAAAAGGTAATGTTTATATAATATTAGCCCTGTATTATATACTGTCCCACTGTTGGGCACGGGCCTCCTCTACTACTGAGAGGGATTAGGCTTTAGTCCACCACGCTGTAGTGCGGGTAGAATTGACACACCCTCGAAATTCCTATTGTGAACTTCTCAGGTATGCAGGTTTCCTCACGATGTTTTCCTTCACCTTTAAAGCTAGCGATAATTCACATATTTTTTTAGAAAAATCAGAGGTGTGTGCCCTTGGGATTTGAACCAGCGCACATTCGTCCCGGCAGTCTGTTCCACAACCAACTAGGCTATCGCCGCTGTAAAGTGATGTTTACTAGTCCAAAAATCTCATTGGCCACGACTCAACTGCGCGGAGCCACGTCGCTGTCATCGACCGCGTCCGTTACTCTACCGACTGTCTCCCTCAGAGAATACTAAGCTCGGTATTACGGTAACCTATTCTATACCTAAGCCGGTCCTAATTGCACAGATATGTCTTTATAATTTACACTTTATTTATTGCCTATTTTGCTTGGCTAAGAACGGCTCTAAACAGTAATAAAAAAACGAATTGTATCTTTTTTCCTTTGTATGATGCACTAGAGTTTGGTGTATGAAATAATTTTGAAAAGAGCAACTAGTTATTGTGCGTTCTTTTCTAGTGAGAAATGATTTCTTAATTAGTTGAGTTAATATTGGCTGAATCTAAATAATAAACTTAAAGTCTTATTTAAGGGGATACGAAATATATAAGTTGAAATAAAAAAATAAAATAATGCGAATATAAAGCTACAATCGAATGGTATACAAGTGATTTATCGAATGCGTTGCGAATCAATTCGATTATGGAACTAGTCGATAGTAAATCAAGTAATACTCGATTCATCTCAGGATTACAGGTCGGTCATGAACTCAACGATCCGAGTTTTTGTTTCGTTTAGTGAAACACGATCTCTTGCGGAATATTTCGATACAAATTTATCTCGATAGTGTTCAACCTAATATTAACTCTATGCGTATATGTTAAAATTTACATTCAAGTGTAGTGAAACGAAAAATTTCATTGAATTGCGAAAACCAAATTGCGTTGTGAATAAGATGACACGAATAAGTATTTATAAACAATTGTTTGCACAAGTTCTTAATGGCTTCGCAGTTAGTTGTTTATTTACAAAAACATACTTGAAGACTGTAGCATAAGGTACCTTTTTAAATAGCAAGTGTGTCTGATGTTAAGTTAACTTCATCCATAAGCACCGAGAATAGAAGAATATTCGTAGATGCCAAAATTGAAAGAAATAAAGGGTCAAATATGTGTTAAACTCACCCCAATAAATTTATTCACCATACGAATCGTAACAAAAATCATTTCGCATTGTTTTAACATAGTGGAATCTCAGTCAGTCGCAAATTTATGTATGTGTGTTTTATATTTATATTACACTTATATAAAAATGATAAAGGCGCGTGTCGGCCGCGGAATCAATATGTAAAAATTTCATTTTTATATTTTCTAGTGAGTCTTACGTCGAAGTACTTCGGGGCACGCCACACAGCCATCTCAGACAGATAGATTGAGATTGAAAATACCTATTATTAGGTTCGTTTCCTATTTATGCTTTGCGGTTTTACAGCGATTATTTCATATTTTTTGCATACAAATGTTTTGGCAGCTTTAAACGTGGTTGTCGTAACTAGTGTAAATAGATTAAATATTATTATTGTACACTGTAGACTGTCTACAAAGTGCCTTTATTACTAACGAGATACTGACCAGTCAAACACTAGATCTCACAAAAGAATTCCAAGTGAAGGAAGTCAATCTTATCATTGTGACACATTTTTCAAATTTCGACATTCTTATATCGATATCTGATCTATTTATAGTTAAAGATAAAATATCTTTTGTATTTTCTCTAAATCCATCATTGCGGATTACTTTTGTTTTTAAGTCCGAGAAGTTTCTCTAAATGATAAACTATATTAAAATAACTAGTGGTCTCTTCCCTGGCTTACCATCATTGTGGATTATTTTCGAAACAAAGAATTTTCTGATATAATATGAATGATAAACGACATTTAAAAAAACTAGTGGTCTTCCCTGGCCTATCTTATAGTGGCAAAGAGTCCATATACCCGATTCCTGCCGGCTAACCTTTATGTAGAATCAAATTATCATTAGAACGGTTTACAGGCCCCATTCATGCATTAGTATCTATATATTGTCAGGTTCTCTTTCGGTAAATTTCACCTTTCGCCACTGCACTTATTCTTTTGTATCTCTTGCAAAATCTTGTGCAATTCACTTGACTGTTATCGCTTTTTTTGGTTATGTATGTGTAATTTCTTCTGTGGCGGAGTTGTACTTGGTGGAACTTCTGTTCTATTCTCTCAGGTTTAAATACCTAGTAATTGCCATCAAAAAACAATCCCAATCGGTTTTTTCGATCTATTTCAAAATTTGATCAATCGGAGCAGTTTTCTTTAACATGTTTACAAATGAGTTATTTTGATTGGTTAATTCTCGGAATCGGATTGAAGATTGAGTTTTGGATCTTTATTCGAAAACGTCTGCTAGTGACATTGAATTTTTCTGCTTAATATTAGTCTAAGGTCTGGAATTACAGCCCGATGCGGCGATAGCCTCGCCTATCATAGTGCAGGACATAATAAACATGGCGAAAAGTGGGAGCACCAGTCTCACCTATGCCTACACCTTCGGGAACAAAAACCGTAATTCTTTGTTCCTATTAATAAGTGTGAAACAGCTCTGGCCACCCTGAATAGGGGGAAAAATCCTTATGGTCGGTCTCCAATCAAGTAGAAAACGTATTCTATACTCTTTTCTTGAAGTTAAAATCGCTATTGTGTTTGCATCTGTTTTTATTACATGATCACTGTGGCAGAAAGCAAACAATTCGCTATAGTTATTAAGACTATATCAGTAATAGGAATGTCGAATGCCTTGCGCGATAGAATACATTTATTTCCGCATATGATTTTGTTAACATTGTATAATAATGCATGGAGACTTTTTTAGTAATATAGAAGATATATTGTGAAAATGTAAGACGGACTCTTTAGAATTATCACCCTAAGACTTCTAAGAGTAAGAAAGAAAGAAAAACAATTTATTAGTCACAGTTGAAACATAAACAAACATAATGTTATTTTTCTTGCTTTGAATGACGAGACAAGCTTGCCGTTTGCCTGATGATAAGCGATACGACCGTCCATAAACAGAATCGAACTCGCCCCAAAAACTGCTTGTCACAGCCGCGACGCGACGTGCAAACTATTTCATAAATATTTCTTTAATAATGTATAAAATATATAAATTAAGTATAATTATTTTTAAGTATTTTTAATTTAACCTCGTTATACGCTCAGCCTAATAAATATGTTTTTCTTTCTAATTATGCTGTATATTTGTATTTTTGTCGCAAATTCTCCATCGAAATTCAACACAACAGCACAGCTACGTGAAGAAGTTTGTACCAGATTAATGGATTCTTTTTTTCATAAACCTACCAACTATTTGTCAATACGAGCAAGGTAAAAGACAGCAAATAAGATACAGTACTCGGCAGTATAAACATCAAAATGAAGGAGAATTCGCAGGTCAGCGACAAAACGTCACAATATCTGACAGGGACAACGCTCTACGAAGCTAAGGCTATCTCTTTCTAAAGCCAATGTTATCTGCCGATTGCATTTTATAGTAGACGTAAATATTGACTGCAGAGTACTATAAGTGATCGTTAAACAACCACTGTTGAATAGCAGGAAAATCTAAACAACTTTTCAAACAATCTGCACAACCTTGCGGATAATTCCTTTCTTTTATCTACTCACGATGTATACATATTAATATCTATAGGTATGTCTATGTTTAGCATCATACATACATAAGGTATATTACCTTTATTCTAAAAGTAGGCAAGCAACAAATATACACATGGGTTGCTTTGTTAATGTTTTTCCAAGTTATAGAAGGGAACCCTATCGCCATATCGGGTACAAAATTGAATCCCAGGTGAGTCTTGTGTTTCTCGAATTATAAACTTACAAAATCTTATTTCCACACATGGGAATTCGATATATTAAAAAACCTGTTGACTCAAAATTCTATCCTGGATTTCATGCTTGATTTAAATAGGAAAACTTACGTAACTTTATTTCCCATCATGGGAATTGGACACATTAAAGGACATGTCCAATCACAACCCTATTTTGAAGAATTAATGCTTATTTTATGTGGGAAAAATCATTAAATTTTATTTCCTAACATGGGAAATTTAAACCAGAACCTTACTATTCACAGCTTAGAAGTCACTTTAACATGAAGACAGCGTGCTACTTCCTTTATGCTGACAGGGAAAGTATAGGTAAGTGTCGCATGCACAGATTCGTTACCTATCATAAGATCTAGAACGTAACACAATGGAAAATATATAAGGAAATCTGGGTTCAGGCTATTTAAAGGATAAAAGGCTTGAGTACGGAATACTAATGGAATTGACTTAGCGCTTATTCAAGTCTGAGTAACTGTTACCAGTTTCCTATACTAGGTATTGCTCGCGGCTTCGATCGCACGACAACCTTTTCGATATAAAAAACCATAAATAACTGTAGCGACGACAGCGTCATCTATTTAGGAAATATATTTAATTAAAAAAATTAACCTTATATTTTTATTTTATCTTTATTTTATTATATATTAAATTATATCTTTATACAATAAAAAATTCAATTATAATGAATTTTCATATTAAAATCAAAACTTTAAAGCACTCTACTCAATTTTTTTCTGATTGTCGCTTAGATATAATTGCCTTTAAACCGTCGATGTGTATGTATTAAATATTTGAAACCAGTAGCTGTATGGCCATCTTCGGCTATAAAATTGGGCAATACGGTTAAACCAGCTCTGTCACTGATATATCACAATCAGTCAGGTCAGGCCAATCTGGGTTAATGTTACAGAATATTTTATCAAATGACCGTTACACTTAACGGGTTAAGTGTCAAACTATTATTAAATATTGTTTTATATGTAATTGGATTCATGTAAATTAGTTATTTGAGGTTGTGGCTGTCTTTTCCGCATTAGGACATCTTTACGAGATTTGGTTCAATAAGATAAGATTTTTATCTGATTTGTCATTCTATTTCATTGCTATCGCCCGTTTTCAATAAATGACCCCAATCGCAGTTTTCAATCCATCACGAGAATTGAATAATTAGAACAATATTTTTGACATACTTACTTTACTTCCCAAGGCGCGAGAGAGTACATAAAAAAAGTTAATTTAAACAACTAAAAGTTACGCGGACCTTAACCAATGGTATATGCAAAAAGTGTAATTTTTTAAGGTTTTTTTACGCTTTCTGCCGGCCCGGGGCGAGCGCACCTCTCGCCCGCACTATAATACGCCACTCTGAATCATTTACACATGAAGATGCTGCGTGGATGTGTGTTGACGGCTCTCGTCCTTGTCTCGCGGCTTAAATACCTTTACCACTTGCTCATCGGCTAGGGTTGCCATACTTATGCAAAATTTAACTACTGGATATAATACTTAACCTCTCATGTCTCAGGATGGCGAGCGCAGTGGAATACCAAACAAACCCTTATAATTCAAGGTGTTGGATGGTGTTTCTACTGTTTATCGATCGTATCGTTTACTATTAGGCGAACGAAAAACCCGTCTCGTCATTCAAAGTAATAAAAATTTTTGTTGGTGGTGGGATATATTCGACAAACTCGTCTCGTCATTCAAAGTAATAAATATAATAGTTGGTGGTAGGATATATTTTATATCCGCCCGGATAGCGACCACCGTACACAAGGTGTTAAATCCCGCCATAGTGGCCCACGTGTGTCGCGTTCCGGGATCACCATGTATATATCCGAATCCAATAGGCCGGCATAATTGTGTCGACTGACGAGAGGTAATCATATCTTGACAGTCGACATTCTATTGGACCTCACTCCACTTACTATCAATGGGGTCACTTTGCTGTGCACGATAGAAAAAACAAAGAAATATTAGATACTAAAATGAAAGCTTAGATTATTTAATATTAAATGCGGAAGTGAAGTTTTACACGTGAGCGAAGTCATGGCTTAGTTTTCTTTTTAAGTAATGCTTTATCTTTAGACGGATGCGCTTAATATTTTTATAACATTCTAAATTCTAGTTTTTGTAACCATAAGCGTCGTACACTGCATTTTTGTACATTGTTTTGCATAGTGATTTTAATATCAAGAATTTTGTAATTCTATTTTTGATGATGACTAATTAAAATAAATAAAAATCCACAATCAGACTGTTCTTTATTTATCAAATACATGACGTAATGTGCATTTGCTCAACCTCTGAGTCACCTTTGAGAAAAGTCTCAAGGCTCGCTTCACGTGTCGCCGCTGTATTTAAAACTAACTTTAAACATATATTTGTGAGAAAAACAGGTGTAAAATTGGGTAAATCAAGTTTTTAGTGACTTTTTAAGTTAGTTTTGATTACTTTATAATTTTAGTTTTAAAAGAATTCTATAGAATTGTACATCACTTGTAGCCTTGTAGGTATATAATAATAATATCAGCGCTGTATTATATACTATCCCACTGCTGGGAACGGGCCTCCTCGGCTATTGAGAGGATTAGGCCTTCGTCCACTACGCTGACCTAGTGCGGATTGGTAGACTTCACACAACCTCAAAATTCCTATAGAGAACTTCTCAGGTATGCAGGTTTCCTCAAGAAGTTTTCCTCCATCGTAAAAAGTTACTGTAGGTAAATATTTAGAATTACTGATACTGCAAGCGCAACATTTTAAATAAGAGAATAGAACAAGAAAATATATCTAAATATTATACCTATATTAATAAAATTTTCTTTCAAAATATTATATTTTAATATCAAAACCATAATATTTCCGTAAAATCGTTGCATTTAATTGGCAACCCTAAACGAGTGTTTTGCACACTGCGTTGTTCACTTTACTTGTGACCTCACTCGCGGAACGTGAGAGAAAATGCTGTTAAAAGGTGTTGCCATACACGCCTTATAGATACCGAGATTATCAATGGAAATAATAGGCTGTCTTGGACACGAATGTCTATGTCTATAGTTGGGTTTCAATAGTGGTTAATACTTAGTATAATGCACGAGATTAGGGCGGGATTAGCTATTCAGGCGTCCGAGCGCAATGTATTCGGCGCCGCTTTTTCTTGGCGACCTTTTTTTGGATTACAAATATATTTTCTTGCCGGCCCCCTAGAGGCTTTGGCGCCTTTAATAGGACCTGAAGTCCCGGGCAATTCTCTTCCCGCTAGCCTTATCCATATCGCCTGGAGCGACCGCTCCGTTCGCCCTATGAATGGGCCGGCCCTCGTTGTCACAGACAATATTTTATGTATTACTGCTCAGATCAGCATATTTTTTGGTTAAAAAGACTCCGCTATGTTAGAGTCTAAGAGGCGAGGGTATTGCCATTTGGCATAATTCCAGCATCTAAAAACTCTATTTACTGTTAAGATCTGAAAGGTGATAATAGCAAGCGATTAAATTAGAATCAGAAAAGCAGAAGCCATTGTATTGATACTTATAACAAATGCCTTGGTCAAATATCGCATTCTTTCTGTGGCTGCGCAAAAATAAGGGTTATTTTATACAGGTTATTATAGCTTTTGTTCGCAGTTTCGCCCGCGTTAAGGAGTTTTCCGGGATAAATTCCCGCTATATATTTTCCCGGGACAGAAAGCCTATAATCTTCCCAGGGTCTTAAACTATCTCCATAACAAATTTGATAAGAATCCGTTCAGTAGATTTTGAGAAAATCAATAACATACAGACAGAGAGAAGGGGACTTTGTTTTATAATATATATAGATTTATGACGAGTACTATTTTCCATATATTACATAACTTCACGAACTACGTTTTCTCAGTATGTTTAACGTGTGAATGTTAACAAATGCATTTAGCATTGCTTCGCTAATATGTTTATCAGAGTGTTTCTTGTATTCGTATGTTCTAGATTTTAGAATTAAATAGTGATATGTCCTTTTTTATAACCATGTACGTATATTGCATTTTGAATATATTGCCTGAACGCTTCTTTTAAATTTATATATTTTACTAAGTTTTGCATTAATATATCTACAAGAAGTCCTTTAAATAATACGTTGAAATTATTACTGTTAAGAAAGCCTAAATAAATAAGTTTACATAAAATTAAATTGAATATTATAATTAAATCATAATATTACTTCATACGATTTAAGAGCAGTTTCCATTTTTCTGAACAAACTCCACATAAACATATCGAAAATAGATTAAAAACATATTACCACTTGAAATCATTAATTATTTTAAAAATAAAATTATTATATTGATGTCAACAATACAAAGCACTAATACAAGATTCTTTGGCAATCTTAATACTTCGGAATGACGATGATTGCCGAAGCGTTTCCAGCGAAGTGAACGGACATCGTGGTTACTTGTCAATCAATATTTATTATCATCTTGCATTGTGCACATACGTTGGAACTTTCAAGGTTTTCATACTTGAAAGGCGTTGACAAACACCGGAGATTACCTTTGACTTGATGGCAGATGAGAAGTGAAGTAAATACAACCAACTCCTACTTTGCTCGTAGACTCGATACATAAATAATTCAATGGAATATATATTTTTTTACTTATTTCAAACGTATTATTGGGTGAAAATTTGCTGATCGTAATTTTCAGAGAAATAACTAAAATACTGGAAGTTTTTTACGATCCTACAGTATTAATTACACTTATAGTTTAAAATAATTAAACAACTAATTTTTGACAATAGTTCCATAGGTTACAATATCATATAAATAAAGAAAAAGACAAAGGTGGCGTATTGCTATATAAGTACGCATCCACACCCAGAAACCAATCATTAAAATTCTTAAAACTGCTCAAATCCAGTTATAATATTTTTTTATTATTCCAATTCAACCAAAAATTATATTTGCAATACACCCTTCATGATATTAAGACGCATTCACACTTACACATCCAATACATAAGGATCAACATATTAAAGTAATAAAAAAACAAAGCAATTGGCTCAAAAGGAATGCGACCGGCCAGCAAACCGAATCACCTTGAGTGGAGGGCAGCCTCTCGATCGACAGTACAAGAGTCCACTAGACAAATAGAAACTATGAAGTCATCCGTACACATAGGTTACGACCTGTGCCATTTGTCTTTAACCCATTTAGCATCGGAATGTTTGCCGGCAAACATTCCGCTGGTAAATGGGTTAAAGTTCTATTTAGAAATTTGCAGATAGGTCTGTGACGTCACTATGTTGTTTGATACTATGCGTAAAGGTTTATCAGTGGTCGAAATTTTCGATGTGGGGAGGATTAACAAACATGTTGTTTTTTTCGTTTTTTCTCCGCGAAAAAAAGGAATAACAAACCCGTCTGTAAGTGTTGTTATGTCTATTGCAGGCTTTAGGCTTGGAATGGCTCTATTCAGCTTTTATACTAAGAGTTTCTGCTCTGAAAGCGCACGCGTAAGCGCTACACTCAAATCCCTAAAAAAATTAACGATATTGTGAACAATATAGTGACAAGACAGGGTCTAATATCTATAAATAATAATATAGATAGTAAAGGTTCTGACAAAGACAATGACGTCACCGTTTATGTTTTTGCGATATTTAAATAAGAAATAAGAAAGGTACAGAAAAAAATTGCTAAAAGTTCTCAAATTAGGCTGAGCTTGTCTTGAGAAACTAATTAATTAAAGTGAAGTAATTTGTTATTCTTTAATCAGTTTAACGCATATTTCTGGCACTTATTAATCTTTACTGCAGCGACAAAACAAACGAAAATGTCATTGAATGTGTCAAATGTCACACAGGTCATATAAAAAGTGACCAAACACGTAGTTTTTATGGCATGACTTCATACAGTTTGTGGAATGACACGCGTATTTTATTATTAACAAAAGCTACACCCAAAAAAGCAAAATGGCGGACTGCCATACAAACATTTCGCCTGTCATTTTGTCAGTGATAAACGTAGCGGTATATTGATTAATTTTTAATGAGATATATGATATTACGACTTGTGTTTACTTGAAATATCAAAAGATAATAAATATTGTGTGTAAAATATTTTTTCATCTCATTAGCATATGTAACGTTATTTGTTCCACGTGCCACGTTCTACTTTTTCGGTTTCTCAAAAAGATTAATTATCAAGTTCGAAGATAATATTAATTAAAAATAATAACAATGAACTCTAGACTGTCAATTTAATCAAGTTTGTAATTACATTGAACTTTAATAAAGTTCAAATGAATAAACAGTGTAATGAAAGATAAATTAGGGTTGCCAAGGAATCGGTAAAAAATCCAGCTATTAGATACTTTCCAGCCCTGATATTGAATCATATAAGAAACTACTAAATTCAGCCTCATAATTAATTCCAAATCCATTGAACAAATATTTGCGTATTTATCAAAAATTTTGTCATAGTCCGAAGATTGATGTAGCGGCCGTTCGACTCATTTTACACTCAGATCAGTTTAGATGGTATCTGTAATCGCCGATATCTATTGGAATTAATTACTAGACATTATGAAAGTCATAGGTACGTTTGACTGGCGGAAATACGTAGGATTTATTAATGAGGAAGAGGACAAAAAGGACAAGTGTCAAGATCTTATTATGTGTGTCAGCGTGCGTATTGTACACACACACTCACGCCTTTTCACGCCAAAGGCGCAACAAGTGCACCCACATTCCGCTGAGTGTATTCCGTCCCATGATGTGATAGGGGAAGAGGCTATCCCCATATTGGGAAGAAATTCCAGACTCCGGACTGATACTGAACAACCCATGATCACTTTGCCCAACCTGGGAATCGAACCCAAGATCTCAGCACTGCAGTCGTACTGTAATATAACTATTTCATCGAGACAGTGCTGTATGCATGAAACTATATGTCTCAAAGTAAAGACAGCTTCGTGGTTTGCGAATGAATTGCAAACCGCAAATGATGTTGATATTGTTATATAGTTGTGTAAATTCAGAATTAAATTGGCTATTACATGTAGTAATGTGGCCTTTAACAAAAGTCATCATTTGATTTCACCAGTTACGTTTACTGTTGATGATTTAATGATGTAAGTCAGCAGATTTTGGGTAAGTAATTAACCTCTTTAATGTGTTTTTATATCAAGGTAACACGAGATGTGATGAGTCATAAAATCAGTTGAAAAACACCATTCATATTTTATTATACAATATATAATTTTAAAATGTTAATTTTTAATCTTGTATCGACCTTTTCATTATTTTTTCTATTGAATTACTCATTTGATATTATTATAAACTTTATGGAACTAGTTTAGATATAAAACACAATTTCCATAGCGCAAATTTTAAAAATAAAATAATTATATTTCGTGTCAAGTAACTAAATTTTTGGCGAAAATTTTAATCACACATAACCTCAAAACAATGACTTATTTCTGAACTATTTAAAAAACATTTTCAAGTCTAGTAACCCTGCCTATAACAAGAGTCAATCCGGTTTGACCTCAAGCGGCGAAAGCCCGCAAGGCCGGGGTGAGCTACCGGGCATTGCAATTACTACTTGACTTTGGTCGTAAATATAAACCTTCCGCGACTAGAGGTGACAACCTTTGAAAGCCGATACTGTATGGAAAAACGCCTGGTTTTACCGGTTGTGGGTGAAAAATCCAGGTTTTAGATAAGAAGATTGAATGAGAAAAGGAGAAAGCGGCGTAAGCGAATATTGTTCATAGAAAGTAACACCTTGAACTATGAATTATGCAGTTAAACAGTGTATCACCCTGATTAGGTATAATGTATCATAGCTCATAATTATTTAGTGACAATGCCTTTAAAACTATAACATTAAAAAATACGTGATACGTTAATTGGACATATCGAAATTATCTATAGCATAAACAGATTCGCAGTAAAAAATATACGCATATTTGAAAACGAATAGAGTTTTACATATTTCGAATTAAATCAATTCTTAGATTTAAAGGCAATAATATTTTAAAATTTTATATTTGTATCTTTTCACGGAGAAAGCATTTTTATGATCAAAGTTGTACTGTAAATTGTTTTCAATCAGTTTCCTTCTAATTTAGTAATAAGAAAAAATATTTCTATTGACCAATGACGTCGTGGCCATAGATAATAAATCGCTGCATTTTTATTGCTCTTGAAATGATTCGTTTAGAATTATTATTTGGATCTGAGTGCTGTTGCGTTTCATTGCAACATTAAACGGCTGTTTATTTATTTATGCTTTAAATTTAAATTGACAGATGTTTTGGTGTTGCCATGAAATAAAGTATTGTATTGAGGAATTTGTTTACGTTTTTTGAATACAATAATTCGCCATAAACATGCATTTTTTATGTTTTTGACTCTAACCTCATTTGAAATAAAAATGAAACGAAATTAAACCAAATAATCAAGATCCGCAAGGTAAAATTATATTCGAAAATAATTACTGTTTAATATGGGAGAATACGAAACAAGTTAATTAATTTTGCCGCTCTCTTATACCAAAGTTTCTAACACAATATAAGAAAGTATAAAGATGTGTTTCCGTCCCATTGGGCACAACCTCCATCACGATTTTTTTTCCATCACACCATCACACAATCAAACCTACCAAAAAATCGATTCCACGCACTACCAACTTCACCCGAAATAATATCATTATAACACATTACCAACATAATAGCTGTGTTTTCTTTAAGGCCGTTGCCATGGTAACGTTAATTGGCAACACCGCAGTTGCTGTTACGCAACCGGTTACATCGATTTTCCGGAAGAGCCCGCTGTAATTGGCGCGCAAGTCGGCCAAGTGCTTGACAAATCGAACGTCGATTTGATTCCTTTTGGGTCAGTAATTGGGCGTTTGCAGGTGTATTTAGTTTAGCCCTAAACAGACGAATATGGATAGGTACCACCAGTCCTGGATTTGAAAAGGGGCGGATATGCTGCGGTCTATGGACAGCAGCCTCTTAATGGCGGCAGATTTCAAAGGACGCTCACTGGATTTAATTAATCATTCGTTTATTTATCTTTAGTGCCGTCCATACTACAAACAAATGGAAAATTATTGAAGTATTTTAGAAAGATACATACATACATACATATATACATAAACCTACTTACATAGGGCGGCGGAAATAAAGTGGCCTACACTCATAAAATATATAAATCTGGCACTGGGTACCACCGCTATTACCATTTCCGCCGACAAGCAGAAGTGTGTAGTCACTTGTGTTCTGGTTTGAAGGACATTGTAGCCAGTGTAATGGACATAATAAAAGTTAATCATGTGTCAAGATGGCGAGCGCAGTGGAATATCAATACTTTCTAATTTAAGGTTTTGGATAGTGTTTCTACTGTTTATGTGCGGCCGTATCATCATCAGGCGAAGGACAAGCTCGCCTCGTCATTCAACAATAATGAAAATGTCTGTTAATATTGGAGAAAAGTAATTAAAAGATTTAACCGATTTTGATAACAACGCGCTTAGACTTAGAAGAAATGAAGCTATTATATGCAGGCATGGCGACTTTTCTAAAAAATCATGTGTGTATTCTTTGTGAATTTACCGTTCGCTTTAACGGTGAAGGAAAACATCGTGAGGAAACCTGCACATCTGAGAAGTTCTCTATAGGAATTTCGAAGGTGTGTGAAGTCTACCAATCTTCACTAGGCCAGCGTGGTGGACTAAGGCCTAATCCCTCTCAGTAGTAGAGGAGGCCCGTGTTTAACAGT
Source organism: Manduca sexta (assembly GCF_014839805.1). NCBI lineage: Eukaryota > Metazoa > Arthropoda > Insecta > Lepidoptera > Sphingidae > Manduca > Manduca sexta. Next base: position 1,969,648 of record NC_051123.1, read on the forward strand.
GGGTAGGTATATAATACAGCGCAGATATTATTATTATATATTATATTATGGCGACCCCACCGCTCTGATGATAAGTGGAGTGAGATTCAGATGGAGTGTCTAATGACGAAAGATGATGACAACAGAAAAACATTCACTTTCCATTTTTTTCCCATTTCACGTCCAAAACGTTCATGGCATAAAAATAAAAAGAGTAACACAAAAACATAGGACTTACTTTATTGACAAGCCTTAACACAAATTCCGACACCCACAAAATCTCATGAGGCACGAAACCACTAAAAAAGGGCAACAAAGAACGCATTAAAATACCAAAACACGGGCACGCGAGAATCGAACCTGTACTATTAACGCCAGACCCGCCTACCTGTTTCGTAAAATGGTACTCTGACTGTACACTCGGCGATAAAAGTGCTAAACTACTGGGCGTAATAGGGCCTTTTAAGAAAAAAGTAACAAGAAGTTTTAACGTTTGCATTTAATTTAAATTAAGAACATTAAGCTGTCCGGTTGCGATGCATTAAAATCACTTCTTTATTAGCTCTTATTTCAAGTAAACAACTTAACTGTCTTGCAATTTAAACTTATGTCAGTGTGCCTTTCTTTTAGTGTCAAATACTTTTAGTAGACTGTTCAAATCTTTTGACATTATATTCGATCTATTTAGCCTAATGAGCATTAAAAAAATTATTAAGGACTTAGTCATTTAGTATGGTTTAAATACTTCGCTGTTCGTTAAAATGATCACGAATAATTTGTATAAAAATGTTTTCCTGATTTTACATATTGCGTATTTTCAGTTCAGTGTAAAAAGCAGTTATATAAGGAGCTGTCAAAACAGTGCAACTAATTTGTCAATTGCAGAAGTAATGCGCAATTATAATAAATTACGATCTAGTTTTTTTTTCAACTCGTCTGTACCTTATTATACAGAACGCTTTAAATTAAAACATGATTATAAATAAGCGAATTATGTATCAAGTAAAAGGCTTTTGACGACCTCCGATGCGCAGCGGGTGAGTGACCTGAGAAACGTAAGGTCGCCGGATTGTAGCTCACCTGCAAATATTTGTTCCGAATGTTTGCTAAAAGGAGGAATCTTAAATTAGTTCTTGACATGTTTAGGAACCGGTTTTGGAACGTTTTGTATCGTGTAGACGTTTTCAACCAACATTTTTTTTTATGTTACAATTAAATTAGGTATGACCCGTATGTAATTTCATCGCTTGCTAGGCATTACCCATAAGCAGCAGCAATTCCATCCAGATCTTGGAATGGCAACGTACTAGATAATAATTTGTAATTCAATTTTTAAAACCCATCTAATATGTTCGTTAATTTTAAACACTGGCTGCAATTTTCAAACACAACGGTTTTTTTTCTAGCAAAAGCTATTTACCCAGACTAGCAACAGACAACTTAGTAACATTTAAATATATTCGCGAAAACTAGTTTTTACGTTTGATATTAAAATTAACGAAGTTTTAGCTGCAATAATGTCAAAAATCATTGCATTTGTCAACAGCAAAGTTGCAAAACATGTGAATCCATATTCATTTTGCGTTCCAAATTCAATCGTACGGAAGTTTTGTTCAACGTTCAGAAATGTCAATATGGTGAAATATAAATGGCGTAAATATGTTAGTCGAAAGGTGTGTCGTATTTTTTAATTGGATTAATGTGAACGAACGGTTGAGTTATTGGCAGAATGATATTTTTGCTTTTGGCAATATTTAGTAATGAAGATAATTAAAAACTGATTGGATTGGATGTAACTTCGGACATAGAAAAATAATTAATTACTAATAAATAAATCAAATATACAAATTAAAATATTATTGTAATAAATCTTTTAGACACAACTAAAGTGTGAAGCCGTGACGGAAAAAAATAATAAAACCTACAATAAAAAAAAATCTGAATTGAAAATTTGAAAAAGGAACTTCATAAAGCGTCAGAATCACGCCCATCGCGACATGTAAAGAATGCGGGATGTTTTTATCCTGTTCCGTTGAGGTCAAGAACGCAACGAAATGCTCGAAAGGTACTTGTGAAAGCGTCCGCATGCATTATACATAAAACAATTGGTTTCACCCGATCGCGTGAATGTTAATAGTAAAAGTGAATCTATCAGTTCGGCCTATGAGCATAAACTGTATCGGAGTTGTACTTGTTATTTCACACATTACGTTTGGTAGGTCTTTATTGAATTTACTTTCTATTGTCATGACATTGTACTTTTTATTATCTTAACGCATTATGATATGATTTTTTTACATTTATTTTAGCGTGGTTTTAGTTTACTTCTCTATGGTGAATGGAGCGTTGTCTATGATTTTTTGAAAACACTATTAATGACGAGACTGAATAGACTAGAACCTTTTGCTATCCCAATAAAAAAGTAAAATTAAAAAAAAATGATATTTAATTTGTATACATAATTAGCAATTAAGATGATAGTCGTATGCAACAGTTTTCCGCTAATAATCAACTCGTTTATATAAGTTTTACATGGTTTAATTCATGTGACTCCGTACATAGTTCTTTCTACAATAATTTTCCTTTCAATTGAATAATTAGGTGCTTTCTTCCTTACAATTGTTCAAGTTTCCTATTACAGATACTTCGAGACAATCTTGAAGGCGTAAGTTATTTCTCTCTACGGCATTAGTGGTAATGCGTATAATAACAAACTTTAATGTTGATTCAAGTAAATGATAGAAGGTTAATTTCATATAAATCAAAGAAAATCATATAATTCTAAGATTATATAGAGCGAGTATTGGGAATTGTCAAACTAAAAAATTTTGCGCTTATGTGATGGTTACACAATCTACCGTGAAATAGCAAAGCACCAATGTGAAATACTTCACAATTTTTCCATATCATGATTTGCACGTTTTTAATGCGAGTATTAGCAAATTTTCTGTAAACATACGTCATCAGGGCCAAATTTTTGCTCCAAAAGTTTTTACCAATTGGTAATAAGGCGCTGTCGTATTTGAAATGTCCGTTGACAAGATGTCAAAGCGTCCTTCTATATCAACACAAAACATTATCCCCCTTATTCATAGACGTTTTTTATCTAACGACCGAGTAAGGCTGTGATAACAAGTCTGTTTCTAAGTGCTGACGGCATGGCAGTCTTCGCAGTGCGTAGACGTAGGGCCGTTGTGATTGGCTAATATTGAAATACAACAATAATAACCAATCACAACGGCCCTATGTCTATTTCTCAGTGCCGTTGGGCACTGAGAAACAGGCTTGTTATCACAGCTTTACTCCGTCCTTAGATAAAAAACGTTTATGAGTAAGGGGGATAATGTTTTGTGTTGATATAGAAGGACGCTTTGACATCTTGTCAACGGACATTTCAAATACGACAGCGCCTTATTACCAATTGGTAAAAACTTTTGGAGCAAAAATTTGGCCCTGATGACGTCATAACTAACTATATTATAGTTTAATGTCTTTGATATAATATAAAATAACATTTGCTCGTAGCACACAATTGCCGTTAACTGTTCATTTTGTCTTTTTTTAAACCGAAAAAACACTGGCTAATTGAGTAATGATAAATTGAACTTTTTTTTTTATATGGTTACAAGCACTGTGTTGCTGTGCTACGCCAATGTAAAATGTGAAATCGAACTTCGAAATTCGAATTTATAATTATTTCATATTTGCCACAGAGTAAGCACACATGGCCAGTATTTACCACAGAGTACGCACGGTCAATATACCAAAGCGCGTCTATGTAAATATGTATTTAAGTTTCAAAACTCATTAGTACACGCGAAACCAATTTATAACCGTCGTATGTGCAAGCAATGTACCTTTCATATTTACTCGGTCAACTATTAATATTGATTAGTTGCAATAAAAATATTTTTCGAATACATTTTAATTATGTATTTAGGTGCAAAATTATTAACTTTAAGATAGGAAAAGTGATAGAAATCATACTACTTTTATAACGTTAATTTACTAGAATGAACGACATCTATAATTAATAATTTCAAACTTTGGAAAGGCATCAACAGCGACTGAGTTTTGACCTTGGAGATGCCACACACCATCGTACATGACATTTTCCAAGATGGCGTCCATGTTATAACTTAATTAAAAGATTAACTTGAATTATGGCAATGAAAGTGTAAACTGGCGCCTTATCTTTACTACTAAGTTTAACACTATATTACTAAGATAACGTATGTTTGCATGATCTTGAGAGATACGGCTTAGGTCATTTATTTGTTCTGATTAAACTTCCTATTAAAACGTCTCTGATAAATTACTGCAATGGGGGCCATTTTAAATATGATGTAATTTTCACTTAATTCTAACGCCATTGAGAGTAGTTTTGAAAAACCGTGATTTAATTATTCAGTTTGGCATTATGATCCAGTTTTCTTTGCTTGCTGTATACATAACAGACGAATTTATACTTTCTTTAAGGCGATACCTCAAGGTCCATTTTCATACATTTTGTTTCACCTTTAATCTGGGTAACTAAACAAGTATTGGCAAGTAAAGAATTTAAATTCACGTCTAGTTAGTGATTAGTTCTCGCAGTTGAAAAACGTAAAAATAATTAATAATCATGGATATTTCGGCCTTTAAAATTTCGTCATATTAAATTTTAAAGGCCGAAATATCCATGATTATTAATTATTTTACGTTTTTCTTCAACTGCGAGAACTAATCACTAACTAGACGTGAATTTAAATTCTTTACTTGCCAATACTTGTTTAGTTACCCAGATTAAAGGTGAAACAAAATGTATGAAAATGGACCTTGAGGTATCGCCTTAAGTATAGGCCAAACAGTTTGTGTCGCCTATTTTGCGGGAACAAAACAAAATTATTCGCATAAATTTTTTCAGGAAGTGGTCTTGTGAAATAAACCGCCCCTTAGACAGCGTGCTATAATATGGTCTATTGACTAATCCTCCGCTGGTATGTAAACTATGAATTAATTTAAAAGAACGGATTTTTATTTCTTCTTGCTAGAGAATACAATGCGACATTGCACCTGATTTGAAATATTATGAACCGAATAAATTATCGCGTAATAAAATAATTTATGTCTCTTAACGATTATTAGAATTATAACAGCTAGTCTCAGATGTAGAGCTGACAGCGGAAAGTGACCCCTACGGATTCTAACCTATGGCAAGTTTTTCAATGTACACCACTGTCGTTATAAATACGATACTTCTAGTAATATTCTACTAGGAATATTAATACATAAGATCATAATGAAGGTATGCGAGCTATGTGCATAAATATTTTATTGCCAAGGCCGCACTTTTTGTGCCTGCTGGTGACCATTAAACAACTGGGCCAAGGTGCAATCGTGAATTCACGCCACCTGTGAATTGTGATAACCAAATAGTTTATAACCGTGTGTCATAAACTTAATACCCATCTATGTTGCAATCTGTCTTTGTCAGATTATTCTTGAATTGCCATGTTGACAAGTATTGATTTAAACAAAAACTATATCTTTATTTATGCCATTGGCGTATATTCCATAGACACGAACGTCCATATAAAATATTTGTTCAAAATTTGAACTAAAATGGCGACCAAAACGTTCTGTGATAACCTATTTTTTCACTTGAACAACGAATAATTTTCCTTATTTGAGTAATATTTTTTATTCAAATCCAAGTTTACACTTAGACTCGAGTTCTTATATCATGAGCGCAACTCCGTCTACAACCATAAGCTGTCATCGTATCAGTTCAAATCAGCTAAACACAGTGAATGTTCTGAACGCCAAGTCTAGTATGTAGTACAAATTATATCGATGATTTATGCAAAACATGCTTCCTTATTTAGTGAGCTGATTTAATTCACCATTTTAATTGCAAGGTCAGTTTAGGTTGAGTGTAACGTAAAATGAAACGTGAAGTTGGACTCGAAATATCTCGTTACTGTATTAACCGCAGATTTCATTATGACATTACGGCGCCCGATTTGTTAATTCCAGTAGAATCAATTTGTTTATTACGTCTACTTGAGAAACTGTGTTAGATTTTGACATTGCATATGAAAGGCACACCGTCCTTCATTTTGTTACATCACTATTGAGAAGGCTTAAAATGTGCATAATTATTAGATAATGGCACATTTTATCACCGCTAAATTGACGTCATTGGACAAATATGCGCGGGAAATTTACATTCCACAGATTATAAACTGCATAATATTATTTTATCATTACGCACCAATTTGTGCCGATTAAAATATAGATTTTATTATTTTTACGTATTCAAATATAAACTTTAAAAGTATTAGGAACGTATTACAAAATGGAATGAAAATGGCGAAAGCTGTGTTGCCATCCCAAGCGGAAGCGCCTTTCTAAATTGTTTGTATTTCACACGTATTGAAATATTAAGTATATTTACTCGTTATATGAAGCTACATAACGTGTTTACTTGAAAAATGGTCACATAACATGTATTGCGTAAATCTGACCATTGTAACCAAAAATGAACACATTGAAATGAAACGTTTCTTCCGTAGGCTCACAATAGCCGACATCTAGAACGAACACAAAAACTAAGATGGCGAAATAAGTCTGTAATTAAAAAAAACTATACTAAACCAGTCATAGAGTTTTGCAGAAGCAATAAAAACTTTTTAGCACCCAAAAGATTTTTCAGAACTCAAAACATTGTTGAACGATTGAAATAAAACTATTTTGCGGATTCTATGACGGTTTTTATGTTATAATTTTCTCCCAACATTTAGAAGTGTGCAGCCTTCGTAGTCACGGGGCGGACTGAGATGTTGGTCATCCGAAAAGTCAAAGTTACAATATCTACCTATATTTTACAATTCTACTTTTTTTTTAATGTAGGTATTGACGGTCCGATCTACGCAGAATGAGTTAACAGTGTCTTGAGATGCAATACATTGAAACGACGAGTTAAAATTATAATATAAAAACTACGAAAATAGTTTTATTTCAATGTCTAACATTCGCGTAAACAAAATAAATCATTATTGTTGAACGAGTGAGAAATAACTATAATTATCCTCACATGGACAAACTAACCTATAAAAGGTTACTATGATTTATTACAAAGATTAAAAAAAAAATACCGCTAACCATGCATTGAAAAAGTTTAAATTACAATGATTTCGAAATTAATATTACCATTTAATTACAAAATTGACGCACTGCTGACAACATAATTACTTGTATCATTCAAAACGCAAGACACGCATTTCATATTCGGCTTATCAAATGAGTTGAAGGGAACTGTTAAGCAATGTTGTTAACCGAATGATGTTTATTTGTAAGCTTGTCTTTGGACGAGATTTTCTATTCTATTAAACAGACATGGATCGAATTTGAATTATTAAAAATAAGTAATAGGATTATAATTTAATGAGATATTAAGAATGTCTTAACCATTAAGCCTGATTAGTTTAGTATAAAACGATTAACTATACTAATATATAAACCTGAAGAGTGTGTTTGTTTGAACACGTCAATCTCAGGATCTCTTAAACCAATTTGTGATTATTACATAATAAAGAATGACAACTCATTTATGTTATTATGTAGTTTCAACTTCATTCGCTTGTTTTTTATACAAAATTTGGTATTTATGGATTTACAAGGTAAATATGCGTTTATTATCATTATTATTTGAATAAAATTCAAACTCACAATGTAGCTTACAATATTAATTTAAAATACACACTTCATTACTCAACTCAGCATGTACCAGTCAAATTAAGCTGTTAATATTTACGATCGTAATATCCGTAAATCGTTAACACGAAAGGGTACTAAATCACACAGTTTCTTATTGTATGCATCATTAGAAATTCCTATAACTCCACTTTCAAACAAGCGTCACTATTAACACGTAATAGAAATTGCAATACTTACACGTTATAGGAGTTCACGCAAGATATCTGAAAAAAATAATAATTTGTGAATTGGCAATATTATAACAGCAAAATTGAAATATTAAAGGAAATCGTTTTGTAACATGGCAACACTGATATCACGTAATAAATAACGCCTTTTTAAATGTAGAACTTCCAAGTTAAAGATAATGTTTACAAAAACACGTTGGAATGTATTACTTCAAAGAATAAAGATAAAATAAATTGTCGAGTTTTAAAATGGTACTTTACCATTGTTTAACACGACATTCACTTTCAACTGGAGAAAAGGACAGACGTTTGCACTTATTTTTTACGGTCCATGTCAAATTGTTGCCACACTTGCATTGCCTCACTTGCAGCCTACCGCTAAAATATCTATATTTCCTTAAACCCTTGAAGCATCGGAATGTTTGCCGGCAAACATGACAGCTACATGACATTTACGTGTGTCACGGGAATATAACCTTATATACTACATAATAAGGTCACACGCATAATGTCATGTAGCTGCCATGTTTGCCGGCAAACAATCCGATGCTTTAAGTGTGATTCTAAACAGAAATGAGTATTTAGAATCATTAAAAAATAAAAAAAAAATGTTTACCGTCATACCGCGATTTTTTTATTTTTATGTTAATGATTTCTTATGTTTATGCGAATGTTAGGCATTGAAATTAAATTTTTTTTCTGATTTTATCGCGGTTTTTATAATTTTAATTTTCTCCCAACTTTTCGAAGAATTTGCAGCATTCGTGGAGGACTGAGGTGTGGGTCATCCGCAAACCAAATTTACAATATTTACCTACATTTTAAAATTATACAATTTTTAAATTTTTTCACTGTTCGTGGTCTGATCTACGCAGAATGAGCTCACAGTGTCTTGAAGTCCAGCAACTGGTCTTTTGGGTTCCGATTTTTTATCTTAACAAACAAAATGCATATTTAACATTTATTGAGTTTACTAGAAACGTTTACGTACATAACATCAGGTTTTTGTCAAGTAATAAAAAAGAATCAACGTCACATGACATCCACAATTGTTCAAAGGCTGCCACTCACGCACGCCATCCGAACAGGTGAAAGCAACCAGACTTCTTTTACTTACGTATCTATAGCCTAAGGCATAACATGCTCCATTAAGCTCAACAATTTGATTGGTAAATGAAGCTTGGTTTGGGAACTGTTAATACGTTTTTTATAAATTCCCAACTGCGTAAGATTTTTATAAAAAAAACTTACGCGGATGGTAATAGTCAGATTTTTCTGGCCAGTTTTGTAATTTGCCATTTAAAGTATTACTAGGATGATGTCAATAGTACGTAGTTGTATTACGGTATGACTGCAGAGCTGAGATCTTGGGTTCGATTCCCTGGTCGGGCAATGTAATATTGGGTTTTTCTATTCAATATCAAATGTGATTTTGGGTTTTATACTCAGTATCAACCCGTAGTCTAGAAGTTTCTTTGATATGGAAATAAGTTAGCCCCCTATTTCATCATGGGACGTAATACACAGGCATAGATCTTCGAACCAGCGATATGTTTTTTTTTCTTTGTTGTTCGTTGAAGTCTCATGGAAAAAAGTACGTACTTGAAAAAGATTTTCCTAGTACAAGTTTAATAATATGTTACTATAGATAGGTTTTACTGAAGACAGTTTTTAAATAACTAAATAAGTACTATTAGTCACACAAAACAGTCCAGAATTAAAGTCTCATCACACGTGTGTTCGCATACGTGTTAAAAACACTAGCATAATTTAAACAGCACTTTAACGTACACGAAGTTATATGTTACTTATCTATAATTGAAAATTAGTTTCTAAAGCTTAAATTATTTGTTGTTTTTGTCATTCACGCGGTTAATAAAGGCTATTATATTTATTTTAATGCATATCAAGCTATCAGCTACTTTGAACTTGATCGAGATACCTATGAAAGTTGGGACCTAAAATGCTGGCCATCATATTGCAATAAAAAGGTCGATAAACGAAATTCGGATAATTCGAGTGTAGGCCGATAACATTAGCGCAACTTTCTTCATTTTATTACCGTTTAACCGGGCAATGAAAGTAAATACTGGTGTCAGATGACCACCGATGATGACCCTGGGTGTTTAACATTCTGTACCGACCCGCGGTTTTATTTACTCTGGTTTTAATAAATTGAGGTGATATTTAGTGGTTACTTAACCCACTAATTGGTACTTATGTGCGCCTGGTTAGTGAAGATGAAAATTTATTAATAAGAATCGATGGGACATCTTTGAATGTTGTGCTACTTCGATATCGGTGTAGCAAGTGCGGTTTCATATTTTAGTGGTCATAAATACTTGTTTAGTTTTGATAAAATGATGGCGGCGATAGCCTAGTTAGAAGTGGTACAGGCTGCCGAGTCGAACGTCTGCAGGTTCAAAACCTAAGGGCACGCGCATCTGATTATTCTAAAGTTATGCATGCATTCATTGTAAATAATTGCTTGCTTTTATGGTGAAGAAAAACATTGTGAGGAAACCTGTATACCTGAGAAGTTCTCTATAAAGTATTTTGAACGTGTGGTGGACTAAGGCTTAATGCCTCTCAGTAGTAGAAGAAGCCCTTGTCCAGCAGTGAGACAGTATTTAATATAAAGCGGATTTTACTATAAAGTGCCATGATTGGTAGTAAAGCGATGGAATTATAAATCTAAGTAAATGAAGGATCAAAATTTTAAGTTATGTTGTATTTGTGAGCCTCTTTACCAATTTCTAATATATCGTTGCAAGGAGCTCAATAAAACGCGTGTATTCAATTCGACTATTTATTGCGGACTGCCCGATTACTATCATTAATACAATATTTATACTTATACATATAAAGCTAACTATACTACACAATTGGATATCAAATATTTGTTATTTGCTTTATATTCAAGTTGTTTAAACTTATTTTGAACATAATAATAAGTTAGAGCTATAAAATGAGAGCACGAAGATACAATCATGTCACAATGAACTGGCAGATGTAACAAATGAGCAGCTCTTCAGAAAATTTGTCCAACTTACCGCTCGTTTGTGCACTTTGTGGAGCGCAGAAACACTTCCAAGTAATCATACAGATTAGTTTATCGTTATAGTCCTTTTTTAATTAAAAAAATGACAACTATGAAATTGTCTATAGATAACATTATTTATTTACTGAGTCCTAAATGTTCACACGAGGGTCATTAAATACAATTTAAAGTTTTCTACAGTTGTGGAAATATATACGCTCGCACTCTATCACATCATGGGACGGAATACCATGGGAAAGTAAGTGTATTAGTTCTCTGCCTAACCCACCCCTCCGGAGATAAAAGGTGTAAGTGTGTGTGTAAATAAACTAGGAATAAAATAAAATATTACGACGTTTACGTCCCGTAAAAAAATACAAGTTATGACGGTAAATTTTGAATTGAAAATTGTGTTATTTCAAATCAAAATACTAATATAAAATAAATATAAACACTATTATTGCTATAATTTGTGAATAATAATAATAATATCAGCACTGTATTATATACTTGCCCACTGCTGAGCACGGGCCTCCTCTACTACTGAGAGGGATTAGGCCTTAGTCCACCACGCTGGCCTAGTGCGGATTGGTAGACTTCACACACCTTCGAAATTCCTATAGAGAACTTCTCAGATGTGCATGTTCACACAGAATACACACATGATTTTTTAGAAAATCAGAGGTATGCCCTTGGGATTTGAACCTGCGGATATTCGTCTCGGCAGTCCGTTCCACACCCAACTAGGCTATCGCCCCATCTATCATGTTTTAAATAAATTTTGAAAATAGAAGCATGAGTTTAATAAAATCTTTATAATTATTAGATATACTGGTACAAAAACCCAGGATACAAACATGATTGCCGACGCTAAACACGTTCTCAATTAGTAGACGTTGATTTCCATGTAAACGACTGTGGCTTCCTCTTATCGTACCAGCGCATCCCGTGGCGGATGTCAACTCTATTCTAAAGTAAATGGTTACGGCCGTCCCACTAGAGACTAGACCGGACTTAGAAACACAAGTATATGATCACTTATAATCGTGTAGTATCCAACCAAAACGCGTTCGGAATTTTTGTTTAGTGTCTACATAATGAAACTTAACATCTCATGTCTCTGGATGGTGATCGCAGTGGAATGAGATGTTAAGGTGTTGCGTGGTGTTTCTACTGTTTATGGCGGTCATATCGCTTACCATCACCCAGGTAGACTCTTATGTATGAGAGACCTACCACCAGTCATAATATATTTCCCAAGATAGTGCGTTTCTCAGAGAAGGCCATCATAAATTGACCATTGTCACATAAGACCACCATAAATTATTTTATTGGCGCCATTCTGTGCAACAGATCGAGAGCGTCTGCGTGAAGCCTTATATAAGGTTTGTCACAGACCTGTGTGGGTAGTTATGTATGTATTCCGGTTTTCGTTTCAACTTACTCTCTGGGAAAAAACAGATGAGACTAAGGGCTTAATGGTTATGAAGTAAAAGTTATGGATAAGTGAAAATTAAATGACGTAAGATTATATAATTATATAGCAATTGCGGTAATTGCGAAAGAGTTAATCGACTTAGAAAAGATAAGGTTTCTTTTAAGATATTCTTATATTTAATTTCCTTACTAATAGAATTATTCATTAGCCAGTGAAACTGGTAAATTTTTGAATCCATAATACTTTTTTTTTATGATTTTTTATTTTCTGATTTTTCGATAATTTTGTAATTTAGTGCGAACATGGTGCGTGTAAGTGTATTTCTGATTGAAACTATGATGTTGTTTCCCCGACAAATTGCACTACTAAGGCTTTGGAGCATGTAAAATCCAAATTACTTTTTAATAATATTAATTTTGTTCTAAACTCACATTTATTCTACATATATGGTCAGAATAACTTATGGTAGTGTTGTTTTAGAAGTCAAGTACATAGTTTCATTGTTTAACGTAATTGCAAAGTAGCCACGTATAACAAGACTGCATACTGATTCCTGTGAACGCAATCATCTCTCGTCAGTCGACATTCTATTAAACCCCACTTACCATCAGGTACAGTAGAGTCAATATGCCGTGGACCTATAACAAAAAAGTTAAACATACATACATAACATCACGCATTTATCTCCGAAGGGGTATGCAGAGGCGCAACTAGGGCACCCACTTTTCGCCAAGTATGTTCCGTCCCATGATGTTATAGGGACCGAGCCTATCGCCATATCGAGCACAAATTCCAGACTCCGGGATACTGAGCAGAAAAAACCCAAATATCGCGATAAAAAGTTAAACGCAACGTCTTTAATTTGCAGACTTTGTTTTGTCCCTACTATTAGGTGCAATGAATCACTTGCCAAAGTAGCTTTCAAACACAATTCGGCAAGGAACCCGCATGAACACTGCACATAAATATCTTCCATGTAGGAGTTGTGTAGGCTTGATAACGCTGAGTCAAACGAAGGTCAATTACGTCATGAAGAAAAGTTGTTTCTAGGAATTTATGCTAATTGTAATAGAGAACAGGCAATCTTAGATTTTTCCTATGTTTGTGAACAAGTTTTTAATTATTTTTTTTTAGTTTGCAAAGTATTGTCCGTATAAAACTCTTCAGATGTTGTTCACAGAGTTGGTTAGATCTGTATTATGAATGGGTGTCATTGATGTTTGTCTTTCGGAATGACTGTGAGTAATATGAAATAATCCCTTTTACCCTTTTTCGATTGATTGTGTAAATTCAAATGACTTATTTATTGGTGTATTTTTGGGTTCGGATTTAAAATTAAGATTGGAGTTTTTATTGATATGTCTAATCAACTGTTATCTGGTTGTTATTTAAGGGCCGAAATATAGTATTTAAGTCTAGTCTAAGCTATAAGTAAACTTTAAAACATTACTTTTCATGGCTTTTTATGCGTGAAATGTACCTTGCGTTCTTTTATACACCTATTACCTACCCCTGACAACGTGTATACAAATTTTGTCATAATCGGTTGAGTAATTAATGCGTGAAAGTGTAACCAAACAAAAAAAAATATCGACGGTTAAAGGCTTAATTGATTTTTATTTTCAAAAGATTTAACTAGATTCAAAAAAACATAGGAAAACGAGCTGATTTTAAATATGTAAAAAAGTTAGTGTCGCAAAAAAATATCGTACATGTCAATAGCCTTTCAACTGACGATTTTTAATATTAATTAGGATACTTGGTGAATCCCCCGGCTCCCCTTTCATTCATCTAAGCGAAAGGAGCATGGGCATAAATATTTTAGGTAATAGGGTGGCGTAGCAAATAAATACTTTGGGAACCTTCAAAACAACGGTGCAACAATTTTTTTTAAAGATGGCGTTCTCATAAAATAACATTTTTTGTTCAATATTCTACAAGTCATGTGCATGGTTCTACGAAAGTTATTACAGTTTTTACCACAATTTACACTGTAATTGAACTGCATGGATTCCTCGCGAGTCGGCACGGCCCGAGGCGCCATTCTATATTTACCGCGACAGCCAGATCAGATGAAAACTACCATTGTATACCATTGAATCAAGTTTATTAGTTGTTATAAATAATGTTTAGACCTCACAGACACTAAAGTTATAGGGAATGGCTCTTCTCCGACTTTTTTAACAAACAGAAAATGAAATTTGTTTAGTGCTGGGAATCGAACCCGTTTTTTCTTTGATCGCTGTGTTACTAAGATTATTGACTTTTTTTATGCAGTATTCGAGTTATAAAGTATAATTATTTTATACACTGTTCGAGTTACTTATTCTACCTGAGAATATTTTTTTAAATACCAAGATAGATAAAAAAATGTTGCTAGAATAAAAAATACATAAGAAAACTTTAAAGGCATGCAAATATGTATGTAATGCGTACTGTTATTGACATGTTTTTAAAGTGAATCTAAAGCTAAAAATAAAATCTGCTCGTGTTTTAATTTGCAAGTACTTTGACGAAAGTGCTCGAAACCAAAACGCCTTACAAATCGAACATTTACAATAACGATTACGCTATTATGTAACATACGTCCACTTTCCAACCACCAACGCAGTGATAAATCTTCAACTAATGAACGAGAAAGTGCGTGAGGCGATTGCAACTAAATTAATTTAATGAAGTGTGCGTGGATTGTTTGTAATTAGATAGTGTCACGTGATTGCGGTGTTTTTGAAACAGACTTTGTACGTGAAATAAATAGAGACAAAATAAAATAATTTAAATAATACTTCGCAATGTAATGTTTACGAGATCAGAAATTGGATTGTTCTCTTTAAAGTTACCTGTGTTTTTTTATTAGATAAATAAATATAATTGATAAGAAATTCTGAGGGAATTTCAAGTATGAATTATTATATTAAGTATTAATAAGATGTTTCTAAAAATTTCGAGCCATGCTTCTTATCACGAGGGCTAAATAGATTATCGACATTTCCTTATTATTTAGTCTAAAATAGCCACTCGTATTGCCAACATTTTTTTTGTATCATACCTATTTTAAAAATTTTACTATACCAAGTTCAAGAAAAAAATAAAAGCAGAGAATACCGTATCAAATCTATACTATAAAGCTAAAGAGTTTGTTTGAATATATAAATCTCAGGAACTACTAAACCGATGCTGATATTTTATTCACTATTAGGAACCTACATTACTGCCGAGTGCTATAGGCTACTTTTTTTTGTCCCGGACAAACTATTCACGCGGGGGATGTCGCAATCAAGACCTAGTACAATATAACTTTTGTTTACATCTATTAATTTCTCCGATACAACACATATACAAAATTAAAAAGTAGTTAGACTTGCTTACATTTATTTTCGCCCTGATGGTTATATAAACATGACTATTTATGTACCCTATCGTTAATTAAAATCACTGACATTCAAAATGGCTTCCCCCGAAGCCGTATTCGCAACGCAGGTGAATACACCGGATGTGGTCTTGATGCGGGTTTGCGAACAAATCTAAAGTATTAATCGTGAGCTACCTGCCTATTTGAATTTGGAAATGGGATTGCGAAAAAAAATATGTGTGCCAGTATTGTTAATTCAAATAAAGTTTGTTTTTGTGGAACTTTTTGAACAGGTACATTATTTGTAATACGTGCACAGATAAAATATCAATGAATTGAAATTTATTCAAAATGAATTTAAGAATTTAATTCCTGCAGGACTAAATATGAGCCATAAGTGTTTATCGCTGGGGATATAAAATATATATTATACCCATAAGATCATTGTTTGGCTTAGCACCCTCTTTCCATTCTCATTTACAACAGTAATCAATTTATTGTTAATCTATACTAATATATAAAGATGAAGAGTTTGTTTGTTTAAACGCGCTAATCTCAGAAATTACTATACCAATTATGATTTTTTTTTCACTAATAAGCTACATTACTCCTGAGTTCTATATCTATAGGTTATTTTTATCCCGGAAAAACTTATTCACGCGGACGGAACCGCAAGCAAAAGGTACCAGTATAAATTAGTTAAAAATACCTATACTAATTTGCTAGAAAATTTTAATCTACTGACTTTATAATAACCGACAACTGTTTCATTCACAGTTACGAATTCATTATGTTTCGAAACAATTTAGCAGTTTTTATATAAAACAGGAAATTGATATTGCATGTGCGCGACGGATCTTGTGTTATTGAGGTGGATATGAAAGCAGTGACTGATACATTTCTTTGTTACGTAACATTTATATGTTAATTGAATGAGAATGGAATGTTTTAATCTTGATATTTTTTACTACATAATATAATATTAAATTGTAGGAATTTAAATGAAATGCAAGCAAATTGGTTTATTAAAAAAACTTATGTTTTTTAATTTGTATATTGACGTGTAAATTGCCATTAAAATAAAACTATTTTTTAGTTTTTTCGCGGTTTTTATATTCTTAGATTCTCTCGGAGTTTTGAACACTGCAGTCTTACGGCCCAATGTCGTCACTCAGAAGCATATTATCATCCGAGCGAGCATTGGACCGAGTCCCTAACCCCTGTATACGCTACACCGGCATACCAACTAAAACTTCCAGTGGCCTTCTTCGGCGCATACGGGATGGCCCCAAGGTATCTTGTTGCACTAAGGTAGCTGCTCGGAACCGTCATTATTTTAACCAGTTTATAGTTCTCTTACGAGTTGGTCACTCGCCACAAATAGACGCAGACATTGGATAGCATTACGTATGCTATATATTAGATAACGACTTACACAACACAATTACTAGATACGTGGAGACGATCTGTTCATTGATTCAGAAATAATGTTCAGTTGCGTTATACTTTATCATTATTTTGCAACGTCAAGGATTCGTAGATAATAAAAACCTATTTGATCAAATACACAGATAGATGACTCTTTATTTTACGCTATAGATATGTATTGTTTACAAATTAGTTGACCTTTCCTATTTTTAACAAAGGGATGTTTCGTTCCTTTACGAAATCTATCTTCTATACTTATAATAAATCTGTAGAGAGGTCAATTCTGTACATAAAATATATTTCCAAAATAACTATCAGGGGGTGATTAGGGATCGATACTGATGCCAAAAATGCAATTAGTAAAATTTTTGTCTGTCTGTCTGTCTGTCTGTCTGTCTGTCTGTATAACCGTTATAGAAACAAAAACTACTCGACGGATTTTAACGAAACTTGGTACAATTATTTGTCATACTCCTGTGCTGGTTATAGTATACTTTTCATCACGCTACAATTAATAGGAGCAGAGCAGTGAAGGGAAATGTTGGGAAAACGGGAGAGGTTACTCCATTTTTTAAGCTTCCGTCGCGTGTGCAACCTTAATGGTTAAAGCTACACAGAAATCATATATGACGGAAATGTTCTCCTTAAAATTATGTAAAAAATATCCCACGACAGCATATGTCTATCTTTTATGGTTGACTCACAATAACACGTGTAACTCCTGATAGCTTAGCAGTTCGAAGCTTTCTCATTATATTTGTCTACTCTTACGTTTATAACACTCTCAGTCATCCCTAATTAAAAAGTTAACATTATTAAATATTCCATAATAAAGAATCATAGAAATCGGTATAGAAACACCAAAGTTATACATGAAATACGCTAATAATAAGCCATCATGCGTGAATACTGAATCATGCTATAAGGATTATTTTTGTATATATATAAGGTCGCGAACACACAGGCAGGCGGCTTGCTTGGCACCTAGAGGCTAGCGAATCACCTAGCGAGTAGCTTCGTAAAACGAACATTCTCGAACGTTCGCGACCGGCTCCATTTTTGAAGTCCGAAATCCACGCGGGCGAAGCTGCGAGCGGAAGCTAGTAGAAAATAAAATGCTACAATACTTATTTTATTAGGTATGTTTATTGTTTATCTCTGAACTCGGGGAAATAAAAACAAAGCTACATGGCTGAAAGGGTATTGGTAAATTCCTTTTTTTTTATTTTGAAACAATATTTATTTTGCCCTACTGCACCTGATAGTAAGTGGAGTCCAACAGAATATCGACTGACGAGAGATGATTACCCTTCGACAGTCGACTCAATTATGCCGGCCTGTTGAAACCGAATATATACAGGCTGATCCCGCATCACGAGACACTTACGTAGGCCACTATGGCGGGTTTCTTCTGTACTTTGGTCGCCATCCGAGCGGATATAGAACACATCATACCACCAACAAAAATTAATCGAGCGGTTTTGCTTTCATCATATTTCGAATACATTTTAATTAAATAAATTCAAAATTTTATTCCTTCAATTCATTAGTTATAATGAATAAGGCATACAAATCATCTTATTAATGTTAATATTACCATCTCCGCCATTAGCAATGCGTAAACACGTTGATTATAGGAATTACTGTAAGCGAAATTATAACTGTTAACTAAAGTAGGCATAACTTACAAAATGTTAACCGCATTTTTCAATACGTAATATGTCATGTTCTCGAAGTAATTACGTCACGTTTTCAAGATACTTTTGTAATTACGAGTTCTGGGAATCGTATACAGAAATATTCTACAAGAGTGTTATGTACAAAAATACTATAATGAACATAATAATATCAGCCCTGTATTATATACTGTCTCATTGCTGCACGGGCCTCCTCTACTATTGAGAGGGATTAGCGATTAGTCTACCATGCTGGCTTAGTGCGGATTGGTAGACTTCACACACCCTCAAAATTCCTATAGAAAGCTTTTTAGGTATGCAGGTTTCCCCACGATATTTTTCTTCACCGGTAAAGCAAGCGATGATTCACAAAGAATACACACAATTGATTTTATAAAAGTCAAAGGTGTGTGCTCTTGGGATTTGAACCTGCGGACATTCGTCTCGGCAGTCCGTTCCACAACCAAATTAGCTAACGCCGCGTTAAATGGACATAACACCGGTCTTAAATAGGGCGATAATTTTAATCGAAATCAAAACACTTTTTTGGTATTAATATTCTGAAACCTGATTGTATGTTATGCTTACATATGCAGTAAATGTGGTTAATCAAGCACCTATGTTTATGCAGCGATAGCCTAGTTAGAAAAGGAACTATCGAGACCAATATCTGCAGATTCAAAAGCCAAGGGCACGCACCTTTGGTTTTTCTAAAGTTTCATGAGGAAACATGCATACCAGAGTAGTTCTCTTTAAGAATTTTAAGGGTATCTGAGACCTGTCAATCCGCATCAAAGCAGCGTGGTGAACTAAGGCCTAAGTCCTCTCCGTAGTAGAGGAGGCATGTGCCCAGCAGTGGGACAGTGTATAATACAGGACTGATATCATTATTAATATTAAACACCTACTTCTATATCTTAAGATTAAAATTTAAACCATAATCAGTTCTTTTAATTCAAAAATTCATACATATTTATGACTCCGTGGTAAAACCAAATGTAACCGACGCGAATATTTAAATACCACAAAATACTGATTTTGATCATCATTCTTTTGGGAATTAAACCTGTAACTTCACAGTTAACAACTAAACCACAAGGCGATTATATAAGCATGCGATATCGACGTATTTCTTTGTACATGCAATTTGCTTTCAAGGTGTTTCGCAGACAATGGATCTTCCTGTCACACACGACGGTTATTAACTGTTATGTAACGTTATATAATCAGATAGGCATCTGGAAAAAGATATTTAAGAGTATCACTGATAAACTTTGAACCACTATTATAAACACAAGGGCTTGTATATTTGGACTCTGAGTCAATCAAGCGTGAATGATTTGGATTTGTATGACCTGACGCAGATTTTATTTTTTTACGTGCTTGAAATGAAGAGACGAGCTTGCCGTTTGCCTGTTGATAAACAGTAGAAACACCATCCAACACCTTGAATTACAAAGTATTGTTTGGTATTCCACTGCGCACGCCATCCTGAGACATGTGATGAGTCTTATTATATCCAGTAATTACGCTGGCTACAATGTCCTTCTAACCGGAACACACCAGTGACTATACACTGCTGCTTCGCGGCAGAAATAGACAACCGTCCCGGTAAATACTTTTTTATTGCCTTAATAGGCAAACGGACAAGCGGTCCGTCTGATGGCAAGCATCCGCCGCTCATGGACTAAAGCAATACCAGAGGTACAGCCAAGACATTGCCTAAAGGGAGGTGAGCATTCTTTTTAAACCTCGTTTAAAGGACAAGTAATAGCGCTCGGGAAACACTGATGCAGGGAGTTCATTCTAAAGTAGTTTTGTAGTACCTGAATGTATTTGAACCTGCATTCTATATTCAGTACTAAAAAATCTGTTTGTACAGTACAAGCAGGATACCCCGGGACCGTCCTTTTCGAAGAAGGCCGCCGCGGGTTTTAGTTGGTACGCGATGTACGGTACACAGGGGATTGGACTCCATCCAATGCTTGCTCGGAAGATGCAATGTTCCCGAATATAGGCTTTGAACTGTAAGACCAGTGAATTGCTCGGAAGATGCAATACTCCCGAATATCGGCATTAAGCCGTAAGACCAGTGAAACCAACATAACCGTTCCCTAAGTGATGATAGCGTTACGCTTTTTTTTTCCCCGAAAAAAGTCAGTATTTGATCCGTCAACCGATACATACATAAATTGTAAATACTAGTATATACGTACCTATAATTCATAATGTAGTATAGAAATATTTATAAAGAAGTCGAGGGTAGTGCGACCGGCCTATTCTCGATCTACAGTCCTAATAAAAATCAGTGTGGTTTTCCGTGAGATTCATTGCGCTTCGTTCTACACAATATCTTGTAAAGAATATTATCCCATCCTTAAATACAATCCCAAACAACCGCTGTATCTAGGCTAAAGCCATCAGTACTATAATAGGTCCTGTGCAGTTACAAGGCGACAAGTCAACGACAATCGCAAGTGAAATGTCGGAAGGACATCAACAATGCAAGCCACTCCCTAAATTGTGAAGAGCGCTTTCTTCGAATACCTAGCGGAGATGTCATTGTCAAACCTGTTTTAGTATGTCAAGCGTAGTAAACACTAGCACATATTTTAAATATTTAACTACTTACTGTAAATTCATTGAGTTTGAAATAAATCTAGTTTAGTTTTGTTTTGATTTTTGTATTATTATTTTCTGCCGATGTTTTGAAGACTGCATTCATGGTCACGGCGTGGACTGAGGTGTTGGTCGTCCGCAAGTCAGATACAATATCTACGTACATTTTACAATTATACTATTTTTATTTTTTAGCTGTTGACGGTCCGATCTACGCAGAAAGAGATCACAGCGTCTTATTGAAAATATATTTTTTACTGTCTCGATGGCGCGGCGTATTGCGTGTGTGGTTTCGCTCTGAATTCTGGAGTTCGAATCCTGGGTTAGGCATTGTTCAGTATTAGAACGCGGAGTCTGGAAGATATGGCGATAGGCTCGCTCTTTATCACATCATGGGACGGCATAATAAGGCGAAAAGTGGGTGCATTTATTGTACCTCTGTTTACCACTTCAGGGATAAAAGGCATAAATGTATGTGTAAATATATTTTTGTAGAGTTTCTTAATGTATGTTTTCACTCCACAAAGATGCATTCCTTTAAGTATTTTTGTACAAGCAACTAAAATGTATTGTTCCGTTAATGGCATAAAAGCCAATACAAGTAACAAGTGGTTTTATTTATGTACTCGACACCACAGAGATGTCAAACGAAATTGCACCTTAACCACGTCCCGTAGAGTACAAAATAACATTTTCGAATTCTTTAGAAGAGGCCAAAATAGAGAAAAGTCTTTCATATAAGTCAAACGATTTCGTGTCGTAATTTAAGAATGGTAGAGTTCAGTTTGCTGAATAATTATAGAAAGGATAGTCCAAAAAATACACAAAGAATGTGGATTTATGTCGATGCGTGGTCTTGGTCGTTTATCTATTCGTTTTTATTTAACAAACATTCGAAGCTGACCAGAATAAATATTTTTGTACCATTATCTTTATAAGCCTTTTTACACTTTTAATGGGTAACAAGACCTGATAAAAACATTCTCTGAAGGCAATCGCAATCAGTATTAAGATAGAGAACAAATAAACAACTACCAACTTTAATAGTTGATATATCAAACTTATAGAGTGCTCGCGTTAATCACTTATTACAAAGCAGTGGCGAAAGGTCAGATTTTCCGAAAGGGAAAAAAAGATAATAATAATATCAGCCCTGTATTATATAGCCCACTGCTGAGCACGGGCCTCCTCTACTACTGAGAGGGATTAGGCCTTAGTCCACCACGCTGGCCCAGTGCGGGTTGGTAGACTTCACACACCTTCGAAATTCCTATAGAGAACTTCTCGGATGTGCAGGTTTCCTCACGATGTCTTCCTTCACATCTATCAATCTACAAATCAATTGATGATAATTAGAATCTACATAAAGGTAATCCGGAAGGAATCGGGTTATATGGACACTTCACCACTGTTATAGAGTTGATTAGACGGAGCAATTATCTCGCTTCGGTACGAATTCTGGAAAGGACATAAAAAGGAGCCCGCTTGGAGTCATTGGTGAGGTAATTCTTGTCTGCGTTAAGACGAGACTTGCCTCAAGAAACTAGCCGCAAGATACAAGCTACGTCTTATAGTGGCCTAACACTACATACATTATACTACAAAAGCGTTATTATATTCTATAAATTCACAGTTACATATCGGGATCAGCGCATCTATATCCGGTTCTAACAGGCCGGCATAATTGTGTCAACTGCCAAGGGGTAATCAACTAGTCAGTCGCCATTTTATTAGACTCCACTCTACTTACCATCAGGTGCAGAGTCAATATGCTGTGCCGATATAAAAAATACAGGTAGAGTCAATGGGTAGAGTACAAAATATTTTCGCAAGCACACAATGAAAGTGTGGGTTCGTGTTCGCTCGGCAGCTTTCGTGCACGCTCGGCTCGAACATCACATTCGCGAAATTGATCCGCTTAGTTATCCAGTTTAAAAGTGAAACTTTTTGTCATATATTGTACGTAAATGGTTAAGTCTAGTTTCTAAGTTAGCGATTAACTGTGTTTCGTATATTTAAATAAATTAAAATAACTTATGTGGGTGGATGGCACGTAGATATTTGTAGCTTGTTCCAAGTTCAATTTGCGTGAGCTTTTTTAATTATTTATGCTACTTGTAATTTTCAAATATTTAGATTAGAATATGCAGCACAAAATATTTTTGCATATCATATTCATTTTAAGATATTTATTTACATGAACTTAAAACAATTACTAAATTAACTTTAAACAAAATAAAAATATATGCAATAAAACAATTAACCCATTTAAATCTTTTTAATATAAGTAGCTCGTTGAAATCTTTTGTTTGTGCGATCGCTACCACAGAACAAAAATTCATTGTGACCCGATACATGTTTTGTTGATTACTGCCGA
Source organism: Manduca sexta (assembly GCF_014839805.1). NCBI lineage: Eukaryota > Metazoa > Arthropoda > Insecta > Lepidoptera > Sphingidae > Manduca > Manduca sexta. The sequence continues at coordinate 1,993,485 of NC_051123.1, forward strand.
ATGTAAACAAACAAGTGGATAATCGACATTCTTCAGTACCTGTTTGTTTATTAGTTACATTTAAACAATGCGTCATAAAATGCCAATAAATGTCATACAATGCAAGTCAAGGTAATGCGGTTAGGACTTTCTCACAAAAGTTAAGAAACCCATGTCATAGAATTTCGTGATGCTTCCCTCTTTATTTCTTTTATTTTTATTTAAAGTAAAAAATAAGTAACAATAAAAAAAATTGCAACGATCATTATATTATGTGTATTACAATTTCATAATTTTTCTTTCTTTATTTTTTATTGTTTAAGCTTTTTGTATTTAGAGTAAAAAATAATCAATATTAGAAAAAATGCAACGATATATAATATGTATGTATGTATATATTATAATGATCAATTAACTATTGCAAATATATATGATGTGGAAATATTTATAGACTCTACCTACCTTTTGAACGAACTTATATCCTTCATCTACTTTAAGAAAATGATCTCATTAATATTATCTTTAATTATCATCTTATCACAATACCAAACTAACAATCATTCTAATATCGCTGTAAAATAAAACATAATAAAAAAGACTCTATTAAAAGGTAATTAAACATAACAAATTAAATCCCATTAAAACCGACCTTCATGTCCCCATTAATAAATTCTATTAAACACGTTGTCGGTGCAGTGCGTAATAGTTAAGCAATAGCGACTTTAACAATGTCTTAAATTGATACGTTTAAGAATTATAGTGTTTTAATGGTACAGATAGTAAGTGGTCCTAAATTATCATTTTTATTTGATAATTTTATCATTCTTAACATTGTTACATTGCTTTTGCCCGCGCCTTCATTGGTACTAAAACACATGTAATTAATTAATTAAAAAAAAATTGCGTGGTGAACAAATAGCCCTATCATTAGTAGAGACCAACAGTGAGCGTATGAATATCAAAATTGTAAGCTGATTTTGTACTACCTTGATACCGCTATCTCTACTTCCGCTTCAAATCATTATTTACCAGTATGATAACATTATCCCCAAATACTAGACTAATTTTATCCCGCGGATCTCAGAAAAGTCAATAATTACATTCCAAAGCTATAAAGGTTAATAGCCCAAGACAAGCCATTATCTAGTTACATAACTATTACGTCCTCACTATCAAACAGACAAGACTTTCGACATCAAATTAAAAGCAATTAAACATACGAGAAAACAGGTTCATACAATAGGCCTTTGTTTATGGTTGTGGTCAACCCTCGGCGTTTGTCTATGTACAATAGTTTAAGAGCTAAACGATTGCTGTGTAAGCCTATCAAGATGTTTTATTAGAAAGCAAGGTATACTAAATTCAGGGGCGTATCTAGCTGTATCTATACTAATATATAAAGCTGAAGAGTTTGTTTGAGCGTGCTCGGAAACTACTAAATAGATTTTGAAAGTTTTACTAATTGGAAGCTACATTGCTCTTGAGTGTTACTTTTATCCCAGAAAAACTTTTTTACGTAGGTGGAGCCGCAGACAAAAGCTAGTCAGTGATACGGACTCGAGGTTTAGGGGCCCTTTTTGACTCATACTTACAATAAACTAAACAGGTTACCAATAGTCCGTACTACTCTAAAGGACCACCAACAAATTTTTATATAGGGCCAATCTGCGGTTACGCCACTGACGAAATTTAAAATAGTACTTAATATTCAAAAATATATACACAAATAATTATTAAAACACTCAATTCAATTATTAGGTTAATCTTACATGAAATTTATCAGAATATGACCATCGTTATACTACGTCTGTGTAAACTCACATATAATCTACTGTAAAACCTAATTAATATAAATAAATATATAAGATTATAAAGATAATATTCCTACAATATGTTTTAAATGTTATATTTATTTTACAATGTATAACCTATAAATTTGCATGCCGTAAAAACGATGCAACCATGTAATTATTACAATAATTCTATCAAATAAATAAACATATAATATCGAGATAATATACTTCTCATATCCACACTTAAACCTATGTAAACATAGCATTTAATACATATTTAAATCAAATAATGCGTAAAAACACATGCGGTTGATACGCATCATAAAAAGTAATTAACGATTAAAAACACAAAACAAACATTGTAACCGAATCGGACACGGTAATTGTTTAAATGCTTCCTAATTCGAAGAGAAATTGTCGGAAACTTCCGCCATAGGCGTCGAACAATTGTTCTCTAACGAGTGTGTAAAGAAAATTCTTGGAGTGAGTGAAGTAACATGTTTTTAATATAAATGCGAAAGAAATGTTGTACCCCGTAGACTGATTTAGCATACATTTTACACACATTTAAAGTAGATAGGTAATATTAGCACTGTATTATCTGTTCCACTGCTGGGCTCGGGCCTCCTCCACTACTGAGAGGGATTAAGCCTTAGTCCACCACGCTGGCCTAGTGCGGATTGGTAGGCTTCACACACCCTCAAAATTCCTATAGAGAACTTAGGTTTGCAGTTTCTTCACGATGTTTTCCTTCACCGTTAAAGCAAGCGACAATTCACAAATAATACACACATATTTATAAATAAGTCAGAGGTGTTGACTGTTGACACACATAATCTTGGTTAACTACTTTTTATTCAGAAAAAGTGCACTGGGGTAAAAAGTACTGCACAGGCGGAACCATGAATTAATTCTAGTAGAGAATATGTTCAACTTGAAACTTGTAAGTATCCTCGTGTGTTGCCCACGATTTTAACTTTTCTCAACTATAACATAAAGTTGGAAATACAGTGAATCGCAGTTCTACTTTACCAGTAATTTCCAGAAAGAATAAAATTACAGACTTAATAACTTAATGATTTCTTATGTTTACACGAAGATATCAAAATGAAACTAATTTTTGCTTTTTATCGAGGTTTTTTACATTCTAATTTACGTAAGGAGAAAAGTATAATATCAAAAACAGCTATAAACTTTGAAATCTATTTTTATTTCGATGTCACTAAATTGAATGTATTCCCTAACACGTAATTATGTACCATCGAAGGTAGTCTTGCCTTAGTAGGCAAACGAGTAAGCGGTCCTGATAGTGAGCAGCATCCGCCGCTCACGGATTTAGCAATGTCAGAGGCAGTCAAGCCATTGCCTGCCGTAGTATTGAAAAGTGGTTAAATAATTCATTTCTGAACCAACCGATGAATACATTGCAGTTCCACCGCGGCCTACCCTTTTCAGTTATATACTCTATCCAAGTATGAAATAATCATGATGCGCAAAATAAAGCAATTTAAACAGAGAGATGTATTCGCAGATAAGAATATCGACAGATAGTCAATAACATGTTATCTTGATTACAGATAATCTAGCTCATTAAATGTTTGTAGAAAGTAAATCTACTTCGTGAAATTTTACTTTTTGTATGAGACTAGCTTTTGCCCGCAAGACCACCCGAGTGATAAGTTTTTCCGGGACAAAAATCCCGCTTTATATTTTCTCGTGATATCCTATAGCACTCTGGAGTAATGTAGCTTCCTATTAGTGAAAGAATTTTCAAAATCAGTTCAATAGTTCCAGACATTAGGCCCTACAAACCTATGAACAAACAAACAAACTCTTTATAATATTAGTATAAATGTATGTATTTCTATTAAGAAACAAAATAATGATATTTGAGGGTATCGAAACATCGTAACTACAACAAGGAAACAGATTTACAAGAATAGCAAACGAGACTACCGAGTAGCATTCGAAAACCGCAATTTGAATGTCGACTTGAAATAATCATTTATATACAGAAGTCTTGAAAATAAAACGCAAATAACGCAGCATAATTTACTATTACAAGTCAACTTACAAAGATTTTTTGCAATGTAGCGCAAAAAATCAAAGAAACAAAACATTTGAGGGTAGATAATAAAATTCATTTCTCTGTTTACTAAACCAGTGTTGTAATTTCTATATTTCTGTTAGTTTCTGGTCACTAACCGTGAATCTATACCGGCCTCAATGTTTTTCTCTTAAATGTTTCACAGACGTTCGCTAAACAATTATGGTCTAGCAAAAAAAACTCGAAGACATTAGCTGTTTGACTTTCAAACATCTACATTAGACGTCGAGTAATAATCTAGTAATTAAGTGGCGAGAGTGACCACTCTTCAACTTTTTATCGGCTATTCCTCTATTTTTGCTCGAGTGAAAGTCTTAAAAAAATCGCAGAATATGGTCACACAAACCAAGGTCTTAAAAGTGTTCAAAAATGTTTCATTATGAAACTTGGTCACGGAATTCTGCAAAAGAATAACTTAATACAACTTACCTTCTAATTTAGTTAAACAATCCCGGAATCAAACAAAAAGAAATCCACTTGACCTGTAAAACAACACTGTCCTTGAAACAAACTTGTAAAGCGAAAAAGTTTGCTTTCGTTAACACTATTTATTCACCAAATTAGACAATGAGTAAACGCGTGCGTCTTACGCGGTGGTTCGCGGTTCACTAAGGAAGGGAAGTGTAGTAAGAAGCGACACGTCACACGCTGCGCCCGCGCCGAGCTCACCTTTACGGCGTGGCGAGATTGAGACGTTTTGATACTTTGTATTTATTTATTATACACGAAATTAAATATAGAACATTACACAAAACATTTATTTAAGGTGTCTTATCTCTAAACCACTTACATACCTACAGTAAGGAGATAGGAAAAGAAAGAACGATTAAGGAAAAAACGAGACAAAAGATACTTTGTATCTTATTTTCCGTAAAGAAGTTCCAGAAAATTTGTAGTTGAGAGAACTGATGACGTAAGTGAGATTTAAACAGTATAAAAATCATAATTATTTTAAGAATGTTATAATACTTTAATTTTTATAGTTCTTTTATAAAATCAAGTAATTCAAAAAAAAATGTATATTATGTAAATGTAATATTTCTTCCTACCTTGCAATAATCCAGTTTCAGCGTTATGTTCTCAGTTTTAGTAACGGTGAAGCACATAGGTAAATTTTGTATAACGGATATATTTGGCTTTACCTCAGTTCCTAAGCAGATGTGTGTAAACTGTAGCATATGTATATTTACATACATTTTATTTCATCTTGTACTATACCAATGACCATGTAATACAACTGTTAATAGAATTTATATCTTGATTCACTGATCGCGATAATCATTTATAGATTTTATTAGAATAAAATAGCTGTGCAATATATAAATGTGTGCTAAATTATAAAGAGGCAAAATTATTTTTATTACTGGTGGTAGGTCTTTTGTATTCGAGAGGTTGTCTGGGTTGGTGCCATTGCAATGTAATATGTCTTCTCTTATGTCTCAGAGGGACGAGCGCAGTGGATTGCTACACAGTTTGTAATTTAACTCATGGTATTGCTGTTGGTTATGGATAGTCTTATAGCTTATCATTATTTGAGAGGCATGTTCGTTTCATCATTCACTGCAATAATAAAAAAAGCTAAAAATGATTTGACTATTGAGAAGGTATAATATTCCCGAGTGTTAAAAACAACTTTTTTTTTATCCCAAAACAGGTTTTAACACAGTCGAAGCCGCACTCTGAATCTAATATTTTAATATATTTTATATACACTGAGTCAACTTCTAATCTTTACAGCAAGCTTATGCTGTAAAGATCTTTGAGCTACGTATTAAATAGCGGAACCTCATCCCCCTCCGTCACTCAAACTGTGAACACACGATCTTTGCGAATAATCATTACCTAGTTTATCTGAAAAATATATTATTGTGAAATAATAGAAGTATTATATAATTAGAAGTATTATTGTGAACTCATTTGAATAATACAAAAAAACTTTATAGCATCCGCAAGTAAACTGCTTTAAATGATATCACCTAATACTTATATAAATGTAACGTAGCAATTCAAGTGTCAAAACATCAGAGTCGCAACACAGACGCCGACATCTCGCAGCGCGGCCTCGATATTCGGACAAACACAGAACACCTCTCTACGATGAGGTGCGTGCCGCTATGCCGAACATGGCCGCGGCAAAAACAAGAGGTTGCTTTAATCACCATTGTATAGATAACCTGAGTTCAAGTTGAATTTAAGCGGCTTAGGTACTATACAGAGTGATTTTGATACTTCATTACTAAATAAAACATCTTAAAATAACACTTTAAAATATTATTACCATTTAAAGTATTAGTACCTTAAACATGTAAAATAAAAAGTGTAAATTTCGAATATAATAAATATGAATAAAAAGTGTTTTTAATTTGACACGATCAATTCCACAATTTCTAAGAATAATCGTCATTGCGGCAGCATCACTCTTTCAAACAAAAATCCACTCAAGTCAACGGACTAAACTAAAGAATCAAAAAATAAATTAGAAAAGGAATACCAGGCATTTTGGTGATAATATTGGTTATTCATGGATGATTTTTGGCACAAGTTGGTTTTATTTTTTAACGCAATGTCAAAATGTCCCTGTATAATATATTCTAGCAAAAACAAGTTATGTATATAATCATTTAGTAGTTTTGTACAACAGAAAAAACACCTAACTCTTTAGGTATTTAGACGAAATTCACCATTTAGGATATTGATTAACAACTATTTTCAATAAACGATCCTAATTTCAATCTGATTCTGAAAATTAACCAATCATACCTAATACTTCATTTGTAAACATGTCAAACAAACTTTGTTGTGATTGGTCCATTTTTGAGATAGATCGAAAAAAGAATTGGGATCGTTTATTGAAAATGGCTGTAAATTGGATTCGAGATCCCGTCGGGTCTCAGGACCGTGCAGAAGTATTTAAAGTAAAACAAATACTTATAGACCAACAAAATTATTGCATTTTGTGATGGCGAATATATTTGTAAGTATATTGTAACTTGTTACATTTATATACAAGATTGTTTCTTACAGTTACGATTGGCAGAATAATTAGCTTAACGTCATTAGCGACACTGACTTTTCTACATACATAGAATCAGCATATTTTTCTCCATTTTATAAACCTCATTTTTTCGCCAAGACAATTAGGTTCCCAATTATATATATATATATATATAAAAATCTAATTGACTGAGTTACAGCCAATTACATGTAAATGTAGGTCATAAAGACAAACCGATGCCACTTTGTACGGTTCAAAAATTCTTAGTAATTTAAAGTAAACACCGATAACTATTCTAAGAATTCCGATTGAGATTCTAAAGACCGGATCCGTCGGATCAGGTGGATTGCCTCGAAATCAACATAACTGACGATGATTTATAATTTACTATGTTTATTAATAGTAGCAGCGACGATAGCCTAGTTGGGTATGGAACGGTCTGCCGAGACGAATGTCCGCAGGTTCAAATCCCAAGAGCACACACCTCTGACTTTTCTAAAAAAATCATGTGTGTATTCTTTGTGAATTTATCGTTCGCTTTAACGGTGAAGGAAAACATCGTGAGGAAACCTGCACATCTGAGAAGTTCTTTATAGGAATTTCGAAGGTGTGTGAAGTCTACCAATTCGCACTAGGCCAGCGTGGTGGACTAAGGCCTAATCCCTCTCAGTAGTAGAGGAGGCCCGTGCTCAGCAGTGGGCAATTATATAGTACAGGGCTGATATTATTATTATATTAATAGTTACTTAAGCCTTCTATATCCCCTTCATAATCGTTGATATCTCGTCCTCTTCGTGACCGTCCTGAGCCGAGGTTCGTATCCCGTTAGTGGGTCGCCCTCAGCATGGCCGCTTAATTTTCAAGGGTTGCAAGCGTCTAAAGCGCTCTCCTAGAAGTCTGGTATGTTTGTATAAGCCGACCCTTACCAGGACAAAAGTAGGGTCTTATAAAAAAAAGAAATCTATGCCCGAAAGCAAAGGTAGGGTAGTTAGGGCAGCAAGGATCTGGTCGCATGTACTAGTAGCGGATGTGTGGATGCATTTTTGGTTTTGTTGCATTGACTTTTTTTTTTGCTCTCCCAGAGCAGCATAAATCCACGCCTTTCCACTGAATACTACAGCCAATTTTCGCCATATATTCTATCCTATGTGACGGGCCAAACCGACCCAGATATCGAATCTGAGTCCACCACGTCCATCGTGCTTAACACTACGCCTGCAAATTTATTTAGGTAATAAATACATAGGAGCATTAATAAGGAAAAGTGCAGGATAGTTGGGAATGAAACGATCAGACATATTATGTCCACAGGTTCAAAACCCAAGACAAGCCTCTGACTTCGAAGTTACGTGCGTATTGTTTATCAATGATCGTTCGGTTTAACAGTGAAGAAAAACATCCCGAGGAAACCCACATATCTGAGAATAAGAATTTCGAAGGTATATGAAGTCTATTAACCTGCACCAGGCTAGCGTGGCGGACTAAGGCTGATCCTCTCAGTAGCATCAAGTAAAATGCGTGCTATACGTCCTAGCTTACATGAATCTAGTTGCAATGGGGCGTGTGAGAGCGAGAGAGCCTCTACATAAAACGTCATTTGATGGGCAATTTCCTTGTATTCTTAATTCACTACTTATAATATCAGGTGGTCTTTGTCGTGCAAAATAAAATATTAAATTGATAAAATTATCGCCTTATTACAATCCTTACCTCAAATACATATCTACCAAACAAATACTATAGAAGTTAGGTAATGTTTTTCTTATAAATTCATGGACATAGCAATAACAATTAACGTAGGTGTCTGTCTAATTTAAACTTATGCAAAACAGGAACGTTTGCATCGACCTCCGAATGAAATAACCTTTACATAGTATGCAAATGATACATGGTTATGTCATTGTTCATCTTCGTCTACAAAATTAGAGAATATTCAAAAATATATGCAAAGATTTCCTTTTAATCACCATCAGGTTTATCTTACTAGTGTTATTTCTTGCTATATAGTTATTATAAAAGCGAAAGTTTGTGAAAATAATTGTATGTTTGATAGAAGCAAACGTAGAGAAACAACTGAATGGATTTGGATGAAATTTGGCACACGTATAGACCATATTCTGGATACACATATAGGTTATTTTCTATCTCAGTAATTTTCTCCCATGGAAACTACTGGCATTTTAATGAGATTGTTCTTAATAGATGGCGCTGGTGTCGCACAGGTTCTCTAAATCGATAGTATTTGAGAGAATTTTGCAGCGTTAAAGGATTTTCACTCGAATGCAGCTGCGAGTGGTAGTTGGTGGTAGGATATATTTTATATCCGCCCGAATAGCGACCACAGTACACAAAGTGTTAAAACCCGCCATATTGGCCCACGTGTGTCGCGTTCCGGGATCAGCCTGTGTATCTGGTTCCAACAGACCGGCATAATTGTGTCGATTGCCGAAGGGTAATCATCTCTCGTCAGCCGACGTTTTATTGGACCCCACTGCAATCACCATCAGGTGCAGTGGGATCAATTTCCCATGCCCGTAAAAAAAAATGGGTCAACACACCTAGTTTGAAAACATGACGGCGTAAGGAGTTAACGCATAATTTATGACTATTCACTGTACTTTTTCTTCCAATTGTTGTTTCGCCTCTCCAACGTTGGATCGACTATGACCATCCACTCTACTTCTTTATTTACCAATTGTTCTTAAGTCTCTCCAACGTTGGATCGACGCCGTACATTTTCAAGCATTCTTCATTTGAAAGAAAGAAAAAATTTATTCGCACAATATACTGGGACGCACACAAACATTTATAACAAGGTAAAAAGTATATCGTGGGTTCGGGCATTTGTAAACTCTATCAACTTAAAATAACTACGTATGTCTCTATAATACATGTGCTATGTTCAGACAATAGACAATAGGTTCAGGGCCCTTCTGTGTCGAAAGCGAGGAGGGAAGAATATTAAAGGTCATTGACCTTCCTTAACCGTAGTACTCTTTGTCTTAGTACTCCTTTTGTGATGAAATCTAGATTAATTTGCTGACATATATCAATAACATACTTCGAAAGCACAGTAAATTAATTATTATGAACTTAGATGGATATATTTTAACAGCCTCACTTTTCTTACCAATGTAGTTGCAGCTTTACATTTATTAAGCCATGTCCATAAGCAAGCGATTAAGCAATAACTGGCACAATATTTATTTCGTTATAATTGGTATTTGAAACCACAAAAATGTAATAGATTACAAATTACCCGCGCACGGCTTGTTCTGCGTTAGTTAATTACCAAGTGTGAAATATTTTGTTAACCGCTAATGGATGGAGAGATTTGGTGGCATAATGTATATCGTCATTCCTATATATAATATATATATACTATATACTCGTATGTATATACTCGTATACTTTTTGATTTGCACTTCATACACTATTATTATTGACTGTCTCGGTGGCGTAATTTTAATGTATATGATGAGTACGACCATCGCGCTGAGGTCTTGGGTTCGAATCCCGGGTCAGGTTTAATATAATCGTTAGCGGGTTTTTCCATCTTAAATTTTACTCTACGACTGAGTTAGGAAGTTGGTGGTGTGATACCCCCGTGTCTCGGAAAGAACGTAATTCGTTGGTCCTGCGTCTGATTTCTCTCCGGTCATGTCGGATTGCCGTCTCACTGTACTGTGAGAGTGAAGGAACAGAGAGTGCTTGTGTATTACGCACACACTTGTGCACTATAATATCTCATGCGTACTTGGCTGATCTACGTTGAGATTGGCCGGTACGTGTTTGGGAATCGAGAGTTGTAATGAAGTAGTTAGACCCGTTATTATAATTTATTACGGGAAAAATAAATATAGTCAAAACGCAACAAATACTATCATTACAAAAAAAAAATACTGTACCATATAAATATGCCATTAATTTACAATCAACAATAGGTCGTTACAATATACATTGGCAAATAGACAAATATATTTCAGCATTGGCTGTCTAGTCAACTCTTATAAGAATCAATTAACAGTTATATGACCATAACCAAATCCACCATTTCGGAACAGGGACGCGGTAAAGAAAGTTGACCATGTAGGTCGCAACCTGCGATGAACTTGATCAAACCGGTCGGAATATATTGATATCGGAGATTATAGGGCACTGGCACGTTTGAAAATTCCAACGAAATTTAAATTTGGAACGAAAATTTTAACAAAATTTAAATTTGGAACAAAAATGTCGCGCTTAACATCGTTTAAAATGTTTGCCTATCTCAAGTTTAAGTCATGTGTGTTATAAATTTAAAATTAGATATTTGTGTCCAATAGTTACCGCAAAAAAAATGATAAAGAAAAAGCAAGTAACGTTTTTATCACAAAAATATTAAAATTACAAGTTAACCGGTACACGTTGTCCGAATCGATTAATCAGCCATTGAGATATAGATACTTTGAGTAATATTTATGAATTTATTTTATTTTTATAATAATCTTTGGAATATAGAGTTCCTATAAATTATTATAAACTAATTTATAACCTAGATTCGATAAAATTAAGGAAATATAGTTACTTTGAAATAACGGACATCCTAAGCGAAGTCGAAGTAACGATAGCAAATATTTGAAAGGGTATTATATAAATTATATAAAAATAAAATAATATTACCTATATACGGTAAAATAAAGGAAAATGGTTACTTTACAATAATGCTCCTTCTAAGGGAAGTCGAAGTAACGGTAGCAAATATTTAAAACGCTTCAACAAAAATGTACGAAGTACTAGTTTAAAAACCCGTAAGTGTCCAGTACCGACTCCCCACTGTTACGATGTAACCTCAAGTAGATGTAAGTACCGTTTACACAAAAAATAGCAGTGCGCATATCACCCGGCATGGCAACAATTAGCAAGTCTGTTATTTCGATTCCAAATTTAAATTTCGAAAGAAATATTTTTTTTAAATGTTTTGTTCTTTTTAATAGAAAACAATCTAATAATAATAAAGAAGGTAAGATACTACTATGTTTTAGAGCACATTTTATCATTATTCCAAAAATTACGTGTTTTGAAGCCTTGAATGGTTAATTATTGGCTATTGGAATTTATTATAATTCTAATGATTTAATTAACCTGTGTACCAACTTTTAAAACCGCCAATTCAACTGTTAAATGTACAGGATATTATGTTCAAATACAATTTTAATTATGACAAATGGTTCTATAATTTTTTATTGGATCATTTAATTATGTCATAGAATTTCATTACATAGATATTACATTATATCTTATTAATTAACAAGTGTTTTATATTATCTGTAATAAATGATTTTTATTCTGGTAATCTACTGTATTTACTATATGATTTGATGACCTCCGTAAGATAATTAATCAGTTATAAGAGGACAGGATAACTGATTCCTAATGAGGTATGAGAATGTAAGTAATGTTACGTTTGTTATTTTAAAGACTATACTAGGCAAAGTTTCATAGTGATAACACTCGGCACCAGAATTTATGTTACTTTGCCGTAAAATATACTACTCCTCAAACTGCTTTGTCGAGTGTACAGCCGTAGACCTTTGTTAAATATAAAACATTTGTTTTAACCATTGTTGAAAGTTTGTACACATTCTATTTTACTTTTCTCGCCTTGTTTACTTTTTATTATTGCAAGGCTGTGTGCTTTGCTTCCTTTGTCACGACAGCTAATATTAGTTGAGGTTTTAATATTACGTCATAGCGAAAAGACCGCCCAGCAACAGAGGCCGCAAATGTTAATGTCGCTTAGAAAATTTGTATTTTTTTTTTAATAATGTTTGAGGGTATCGAGTCTTTTCTGATCACCTCCTAATTACGGCAGTCATTTTCAATACCTAAGTAGGTAGTCAGAACGACGCAGTTTTATCCGTAATACTAAACTATATTTTTCCCACGGTGGCATAGTAGTGTTTGCGTATCAAATCACTCTGAGGTCCTAGATTCAAAATCCTGGTCGGAAAAATTTATGATTTTCACTTCTCAGTATCAGCTAAGAGTCTGGAATTTGTGCCCGTTATGGCGATGCGCTCGTCTTCTATTACTTCATTGGAACACACAGACGGAAGGGGATGCTCTGGTTGCACTTCTGCCTACCTTTTCGGAGTTAAGACGTGATGTGTGTGTTTAAACTACATTTCCAAAGAAATCCCACGGAAGGAACACCAAAGTTCTATATAGAGCGGACATTGGTAAAATTGCCATACAAAAATTTTGCGCTTATGTGATGGTTACTCAATCTATGGTGAAATAGCAAAACACATGTAAAATATGTCACATTTTTTTCACATAATGATTTGCACGTTTTATTGCGTACATTAGCATATTTTCTGTAAATATGTTATTTTCGTTTGAATATCTAAGGACACTGTGACAATCTGTCACACGTTTGAAATAAGACGACTTACTACTTGGTAGTAACTTTTGGAGCACAAACTTGGTCCTGTTTTCCGGTCTATAACTAACTATACTCTTTAATGTCTGATAAACACATATAGTCTGTTATAAATTTGTTTTAACTTTAAGAGGTGATTAAGAATTGCTTAAATAGCTATCAAAAACAACTTAGGTTTCCTAGTTTAAATCAAGAAGGCGGGTTTTGACTAACAGCTGATCGAGTAAATTTGTGTTCGTTGCGAAAATTTTATTAGTAAGATTGATAGATCCAACTCTACACTTGTTAATCTATATGTAAAATATTTTACAATTGCCATACCTACCACATTACCAAGCACAATAAATGCGTGTAATTATCATTCCTAAATCAAGACCACACCTTTCAATCATGTCATGCCTCAAACGTAACAAAAAACCGGTCTTCTTCCTGCTTCAAACATACGAGTTTACCGCATACGATTAGTGTAAAGGCTGGCGTCGACTAGATCTGTGAGGCGAATCGTTAAACTTTGTACGCGCGGTGAATCGGCTTGGCGCGGATTCCTATTGGACGCATTCATCGAAGTGTATGCCATGGGATTTTTTACGACTTCATTCGATTGCAAGCCTAGTGGACGCTAGGCATAAATCTCTGTACATATCGGCACGCCATTAACTCCGTACATATCTACAACTTAATTAACTATTTGTTACGCTCGCGGCAATAATTTCTCTTCCTTTACAATCTCGAAAGTTGGTAAAATGTTTGATATTTCTACACACGTCAATATGAGATTGCGAATATTGACTGATAGTGTCTTTGAGCACAATAATGAAGTCAGTTAAACTGAGCATCTTTCTAGCCTTATTTATGCTTAAAAACAAGCTCAAGAAACATTGTTTGTAAAGTCTACATTATTATGCGCGTACGAATGGAAGTTGTCCGCGGATCGTGGACCACCCGCAAATGTATTGTGGATACGGAGGCCAAGCGTTGGGCTCTCTGGGTATTGTTAATTCATATTATAGATGGTTGGTTGGTCGTAGAAATCGATCAGGGTAGGGGACGTGTCCCATGACAAGGATAAATCGTACCTGCTGGACTTATATTAACCGAAACTGAAGGAGAAAGGGAGGATGTCAATAGTAGGGTATTGGAAAGGAATATTCATTAAAAACCTTAACGACTAAACTATAAAGTTCAATCTCTAGAAAATGATTTGAATTCCCGCTATAAGTCATCAATCTAAATAAAACTCACACACACATGATATAAACATATAATTATCATAACACAGTCAATTTATAAATTACAATAATGATACCAATTGTCTTTACATTATTAAACTAAGTGAAAAACCGTATGGTCCGCAAAAAAATGCAAGAATTATAATGTGCTTAGTGTTCCCAGAAACCCACCAAAACTTTCAACAACCGGGGTATGGTCAGACAAAATTGTTAAAAAAAATTAGACTTTCACTAACAATTTTGCCAACGTTACTAAATCTAGTACCCAGTATCACTGTGACTAGAAATAAAATAATGATAATACTAAAAATATTCGGAATGAAGCAATACCTTAAACTAAAACAGCGAGCGAGTAAACAGCTCGCGATATACCGCTCTTTATTTATATAAATAGCACTTAATACTACAAAAATGTTTAACAGTTTCTCGTGTTTAGGCACTTGGCTTTACCAATTCTTGAGTACGCAACTTGGGAATTATGGCAATAAGGATAATAAAGAGACTTTCCTGCCCTCGCACCCACTACAACTTCTGTAAGGATCAGCAGTGGCACGCTATGACACCGAGCAGTGAAGCTCGGCGAGTCTCAGGGAAAACTAATGTTATTATCCCGCAACGAAATTAATCGAATACAAAGATAGGGTGTTGGAAATATTAATTGTCCACTTCCATAGCAAAGCGGGAGACAGAATAATGAACTAAGGAGGCGTTATAACCTCAAGGATAGAGACGTAATAACGATAATACATTCTAGTTTTTATGCTTGTATATTTTATAATTTTCTATAGTTTTGATTGTTATCTGTTTTGCGTCTTAATTTAATTTAATAAATAAGTAGCAAAGATATAGATTATTTCATACTTCCCGGCCCGCGTGTTGAGGAATAATGTAAACGGACAGTTTTTAATATGCTCATCCTTAATGTCTCAGCCTCTTCCAGTGGTCATTCTGATCAGTTCGTAATCCTTTAGTGAGTTATCCCTATTATAGTCACTTAATTTGAAAGGTTTTTCTATTGATTTTAACGATTAACAATGTTGGGTACAGCCTTTGATTAACTTCAGATAGGCGTCATTAAGCTATCTACTACCACGTCTTTTGATTATTCTGGGATAGGCAGATTGACACGTATTCGCTAGCTGTTAGGTGCTACGTTAAAGGGGAATATTGCCATTTACCGGACACTATCAAATTCGTGTAACAGTAAAATCTGATATCACTTCCCTACCTGGGAGTCAAATTTGAAGCCTCATATATACTACGCCACCAGGTCAGTGTCTTATATAGATACATCCATTTTATTGTAATAAAGTGTATATCATACTGTATAATATTTTCAATAATTTGCTATCTAAGAGCAATAACTATGTAATAACTCCCTTAAGCGCTTGTCACATCTTGTCTGACGGGTCACTAATTTAATTAACAAGATGGATGACACTAAGATCTTAGGGTCAAAGTATGAATGCAGCGGACGGCCCAATAACAATTGCAACACTGATTTATAATAAAATATCAAGAAATTTAAAACACGGTAAATTTAGTTTTCCGTTATTCTAATATATACCGTGTGTGATAAACACAAGGATAATTTTTATTTGTAGAAAGATTTAGACGACGCGTGCACAATATTTGGTTATCCTAATATCAACTGTATGTTACAAAACGTAAGGTTAATTTTTGATTGAAATCTGTGTTTAAGCTGATTGACAATTAGTTAATAGAAAAAAGGCCAAAAATCCCAAATTGCGTACCACTGTACCAGTATATTTGCCATATTTACCATAGAAAGATTCCTTTGAACCAACTAACTTTGATTAAAATGTAAACAAAGGAAAATTCTAAGATCAATAAATTTTGATACTTGTCAAACTAAATCATCTAAAATGCACCAAAGCTGATATTTGCATGTTTTTACGTTTTTTCCAAAGTTACTTTGGTCCTTACAGCCGGATTGACACTACGTTACTCATTAATAGCAACAATCACTGGGCAGAGTCTGCAGTATCGGCCACTTAAAGCATCGGAATGTTTGCCGGCAAACATGGCAGCTACGCAGCATTACGCGTGTCACGGAAAAATAACCTTATTATGCAGTATATAAGGTTATATTCCCGTGACACACGTAAATGTCATGTAGCTGTCATGTTTGCCGGCAAACATTCCGATGTTTCATGAATTAACATCAAGTGATAATATTAGGTGAAAAATCCTCAACAATACTATGTGATTTAACGGATTAAATTATTATCCTAGACTTTTATACTATCGTTGATCTTTCGTATATTCTAAATCGATTTGTCAAGGTGTTTCTGATATTATTGTCCAAGTGCAATAATTAAAGTGTTAAGTAGTATTTGGTAACGTAAATACTTTTAGAATAAAGCTTTTAAAACATCGATAAGTCATTTTGATAAAAATCATTGGAATTAGGCCTTGTTAAAAACGAAAATTGGCCATTTTATATTGCGTAATTTCATTTTGGTAAACATTTTTTCTATTGAATGTTTTTAAATGGCACTCGCTTTGAAGGATATCGATAAAATTTTAATTAATTTATTTGATTACTCTCTGAGTATTGACAATATAAACGTATCAAACATAAATCCGATGTCATTTATATAAAATGTTTTTAAAATCGTTTATTCACGATGATTGTAGTTTCGACTTTTTTCGAGCACTTTTTGTGAAGGTGTAAATTTTAATAATTATCGTATTAAGTAGTAAGAGTATAGGAAATTGACATAAAGAGTGAGGTGAAATCGTTATGAACAAACACACAAACATATACACGAGGAAACAACCCTACAGCGACATTTTAGTTCCAAAGGAAAAAATTTCATACTCAAAATTTTCTCTAATACTTTCACACTTTCATTTCTCTTTCTCACTTTATCCACCGACTTGCTTTCACCCAGCTTCGTTTCAAATATATAACAGTGTATTTACTTTTTTTTTCATATGGAACTAAAATGTCTACTTAGGGCGCAAGGTACAAAAAGTGACAGTCAACTATAATTTAAAAAATAGCACTCAAATAATTCACTAATGTTCCGGATACGGCGCAACGCTCGCCGCGAACTGGTCTAAATATCTCCAAACTATCGCATCGAGACCTATTCCAACATAACCTATTGACAGTATAAAGATGCATACAGTGACGTCATTGCGTATGGTTTTGCTCACTTGAGTAACGTTGACGGTGCAGTTGCTCGGGTGGTTACCAAGCCTTTCTTGTCCGGTCAAGATTCTTGCTCACTTGAGTAACACTGATGTTATAAAGTTACTGAAGTGGTTACCGTGGCTTTCTCGCCCAGTAACCGTACAAATACCATCGCTAGACTGTATGTACCTTCATTCTGCGTTATACTAATCTATCAAAACGTGCATAACTAATTGTGATCTAAATGTCGCAACCACAGACCAAGCATTAACTTCAATATATTCATAATACACTTGTACATTTCGTTCTCGTTAAAATTATTATTCTCGTCCCAATACGTCAATTTCCTACCATAATCCCTACAAGTAATGATCTTAACCAACAATTTGCCGAACATTCTACGCACGAAACATTTTTTAACCACAGCATCGTCCATACAAATCTGACAATCACAAATTCTACTTATTTCTACCGAATTGGAAGTGTTCGTGGGTATCACGTTCATTATTTTGGCAACACCGCCGTGTATAGGAGTATCGACGTCCGATATGACGATTTTAGGCACCATTATATCCCTCACGCCTGGCCCGCCGGACGAAAACGTTTGCTTGATGCTTCGCGAGGAAACGTTTCTTCTCAAAACTATCCGAGTTCTCTCTGCCATATCGATTTTGGAGGACGAACCGCTGCGCGAAATCAGGCCTCGTTGTATCGATACATTCTCGCAGCTTGTGCATTCTACATTCTTTATCATAACCTCTTTTCTCAAACTGGGTTCTCTCTTGATCCCTTGGAACGAGGAGTCGAACACGCCGACCTTTCTCTGCCGCGTACTCGCGTGTTCTACATCCCTGTTTAGTCCCTTCGTCTCTATCGATATGTTTCTGTAGGACGGCACCCTAATCTCGAGGTAGTCACCGTCGTCATCGTTTAGTGCATATTGTACCTCAAAATGTTCCGCCGCGTCCCTTAGTGAAAAACTCCTCCGTAGAGGCCGTTGGGGGCTGACCCCGCCATGGACTTTGGAACCGCTCGCGATCCTACCGAGCGGCGACACGCTGCCCGATAAACTCTCTCCGGATTTCTTCATAGCCTCCTTGAAAGTTTCGAACGAACCAGAAACCGTGTAGCATCTTTGCAATTTCTTTATTTGCGACCCGCCTGCGTCCACGCCTTTATAGCTATCTCTTAACACCATTAGCGCTTGGCACCTGCCGGCCGTCACGCTATCGACCTCCGAGGATGCGCGTCTGCTTTTCATTCTAATCTGAGAAGCTGGGATATCCTCCAGACTCTTGTACTGCTCGAAGAAGAGTCGCTCTTCGGAGTGTACGGTCCAGACCGATCCATCACTACTTATCGACCATTTGGACCCTATAGCCTGGAGATGTTTGAAGATATCCATACCTCCGTCGAGCGACAGTGACCTCTGTAGGGGCACATCGTGAGCGAACATACCTTGGTAGTCTATCTCTTCTTTCTCCTCGAACTTGTCGCCGAGCCATTTGTCGACTTCCCTGTTGCTCATCAAGTTCTGGAGCTCTTGCCTGAGGTCTATTCTGGACGTGGGGTTCTTGATGTCAGAGTAGCGGCGGGCGGCGTCCTTGGCGGGCTGCGTGTCGGGGTCGGAGTGCCTACGGGGCGGGAGCGGGGGCGGCGGGGGCGCCACCGGTCGTGCATACTTTAGCGCCGAGCGTCGACAGCGAGCGGCGTTGGAATCCGCCCACGGAGATATCAGACTCAGCAAAGAGCTTGCGAAAACTGTTGAGCAAATGGGAAATAATTAGCAAATTACAAACGGTTTATCGACCCTGGGGTAGAGCCATAGAGTCTGACATGATCTTTAACCATACCGTAGGGATGCGCAACATTATGATTTTCGCCGATTTTCAGTCTGAGAATTAATTTAATACACTTTTCGATGTAACAACAAAATAATAAAAAAAAATGTTTATTACATCGTGCGACAGAAGACCGACGACCTACTTCATAATGTTGAAATGCCAAGTTTTTTTATATATAAAAAAAAAATACACCAAAACGATCTGAAAAGCAATCTCGCTCTACCCTAAAACGGCCAGGGTCAAAAGTGATGGAGGTTAGTTGTTATCGCAGACGGAATCTGGTTATTTGAATGATGCAGCTCGACAAGTTATAGACATTTTGTTTTATGGTCGGTAGCCATATTGAATATTCACTAGCATGACGCGAATGGATATGTTTTAGCATTAAGTATCCCTCCCACAGATTATCCAGAATCAAAAAAAAAATACAATTACCTCAGCTAAACAAGCCAAACATTTAATTTTAAAAAAATCCTCCCTTAACAGCCGGCCACAACCCAGTAGGGGGTTAAACGTGGCCCTCAATCAACCCAGCCCTGTAGGGGACGTACATACCGAGCGCCTTCAATACCTGCATCCTCATCAGTACCAAGGGCCGAAAGAGATCCGCGGCGGCGGCGAGCGGCGCGACGCCTCGCGGGACGACAGCGCCAGCAGGAACCTGCCGCGCCACTCAACATGTACTGACGGGTTATAGCCGGGAAGGTTCGCGGGCAGCGAATGGGGTGAGATGGGGGGTGACAATTTTATAATAAAGTAATTTTTTTTTGGTATTTGCTAAGTTAAAAAATATTACCCACAGTAAAATTTAACTTTACATGAATTTATGTTTATAATAATATATATAAGGGATAAAAAAAATGGTTTTAAAAAAAAATATGTCATCAGTGGGCAATACGATTCAAATAAAAAAAAAAAAGATATTTTATTAATTTAGACAACTAAAAATGAAATTTAAGGATTCCTCTTGATGTTAACAATATATTAAATAAATAAATCATGTTCATAAAGGCACATATAAAAAATTGCAAAAAAAAAGCAATATTGATGTTACAACTTTCTTTTCAATTCCTTAATTCTTCTTCATTTTTTTCTTTTGGCGTCGTTTTTTCCATTGATGGCTATGAATATGGTGATTTATGTAACAATGAACACAATAAAATATTTTCAGACAATACTGTAATTCGTATAACTTGCAAATATAAAAATGATTCCAAAATGAAATATTTATAAATGATTTCTTGTATGATACATTGTCACGGACAAAATGTAACAAAAAAAAAATAAAGAACAAAAAAAAAACAATAAATAAACACGTTGAAAAAACCTAAAAAAAAATATAAAAAAACGAGGATATAAGGATTAGGACAGGTGAAGCATAAAAAAGCGTCATAACATGAAGTGTATCACATTTTCCATGCAATACCGTGCCTTCGTGCCGTGAGGCGACGATTCCGTTCGTGTGCGTGATCTCTTTCGGCCCTGGTCTCATTTTCCAATTACATTATAAACACACACCTAAAAATACAAAACAATTTTGAAAAACAAATTTTAGCCAACCAATTGTTATTTATGTACCTAGCTTAATGTTACATCATGCGTCACTCGGGGGCGCTTTCACTGCAAAAATAAAGCCCAGTTCACACTGGTGCGAGATTTGAAAATCATGCCTTCAAATTGCGACGCTTTTCAAATCTCGTATCAGTCTATGCTCAGCTTAGTTTTTTCCGTGAAACCGTCCCAAGACCCGTAAACATAAAAAAAAACAAAAAAAAATAAAAGAAAAATGTACCAGAACCAAATAAAAGCTGTAGATTAAGTGTGGGACAACACCGAAGTATGTCATTCTGTACTGTGTTTGTTATTAGGAGAAAAAAATCACGAACAATATTAGCTTGTTGTGACTATACATATAAAACCGATAAACTAATTAAATTATACCCAAAAACATACACTAATAAATGAAAGATTAATAGAAAATAAAAGAAACATCCTCATTCCAAAATCTACCCCGTCACCCATAGATTATGAAAATATATAAAATCGTGCAATGTGCTCCATATCCCATCCACCAAAAGGAATATATTCGCTTAAAAATATTACATAAATCAAGTGCATTAAATAAATAGTGCGAGAAACGAGAAACATATTTATATACACAAGATCCATTCATTCAATTCTGACATATCGTTCACTCATTCATTACAACATACAAACATTCGATTTGGTACAGAGCAAAAAGTAAGGCTATGCTAAGGCGTAGATGACAAAGTAGAGCGTAATATCTAATGCCATTTTACCCTACTTTTTACACACGTCTATACTGTCTCTGTAAAATATACGAAAAAACTTTCTTAGGCCGATGAGAGCTATCATCTACGCATCAGCAAAAACTCAGCCTCGATCATAACTTTCATCACCCATTCACTCATTCCCTCGTTCACGAATGAAAACATGCCAGACGACATTCGAATATAAACTCTATATCGATACTCACAACTTCCTGATTCCGCTGTTACGTTTCCACGGCGCGTCGTCCGGTTCTGCCGGGAGTGGTCCCTGGACCGGCGGTTCGTCGTCCTCAACCGCCTTCGTACTCACTGACGGCGACGTGTCCGAACTGCTGTAATTGATGAGTGTTGACTTAGCAAAATTGTAGTCTGTTTATAGTATTGAATTCAGTGGTTTGTGCATAAGGAGCCCTCCAAATCCAGAGGCGACTGAAGAGTTGGGCTAACTGTTCTTTCCGAACCACTGAAGAGATAGACTTTGAGAGCCAAAACTAAACTAATATATCGCAAACCAAAGCTGTATGATAGCCACGTTCTAATTAATGATCCTCATTAGGATAAAACGTTTAGGATCCTTCCAGGATCCAGCTGCAAGTAGGTATTGCTGAATGAATTAGTAAACCATCCACCTCTGCCCCTAGGGACACTTATCGCTCAGCTGAAACCGTTTCCTAACAGTGGCCAGATCTAGTAGGTATCAGTAGATAACTAAATGTGGCGTCACCTGTCCGGCTGTGGCTCGACCTGCAACGCCTGCAGCTGCTCCTCGGCGCGGTTCAACTTGAGCTTCAGCTCGTTCCGCTCGTGCAGTATGGCGCGCAGCTCGCGCACGCTGAACGTGGGCCGGCTCGACTGCTCCTCGTCGTCCAGCCCCTCGGGGGACGCCGCGCCGCATGATGCGCACTTCTGGAAGGCGAAATTGACGGAGATGACACCCAAATATCTTATGTCGATTTCATTGATTCTGATCTCAAACAGCTGATCAATGATAGAAATAAACCAATCATAATAAGATTTGTAAGGGTGTCAAACAAACTTTACTCTAATTGGTCCATTTTTGCTACAGATCCGACGGTAGCGGTTAGGATCGTGTATAGTATAGGAATTGAACGTAAGAGTACACAATAAAGTTATTTTTCTGTATGTTTCTACTTAAGTTAGCTTTGGTATCGGTACTATATTTTGAGCTTTAATCTACGGTAAAGTCCGTTTGAGCCAAGCAAACCAGTAAAAAAATTGGTGATGTCTCGTAGTGTATATATAGTATTTCCTAGGCCTTGATTCGAACCTTGTTCTGTGCGTCGGCCTGCTGCAGCGCGGTGATGTCCCGTTGCTGCGACTGTACGATGGCCGTCAGCTCAGACCTCTCTTCGCATATTAAGCGCATCTGAAATAAGACGTGAATGGAAAACTAGCGTAAGGATTACGGGCTACTTCTTTAACTAGATACCACTAATATGAATGAGAATGTTTGTGGAGATGTTTGTTAGAAGTAAACCTAGAAACCATTGGAGGCGGATGAATATTTAGATCGTTGATAGACCATGTCCTTATTAACAATAGGCTAATTTTGAACAGAAAAGTACACAATTAGAACTTTCTGGAAAAGGTTTTTCAGACAAAGGAACTACTGAGCAAGTCCTAGTTAGAAAAAAGAAGATACAATTAGAAATATAATCAGATGTCTTATTTCTGTTTCTGTGCCGCACATGCTCAAGAACAAAAGTTCAACTGACAAAAACTGAGCTAATGTTAAGGCATTACTAACAAAACTGCAGTTGGCTGAACGTGTGTTGCACCCTTTCCAACTAACTCTGAAATGGTTCTTAGAGGCGACAAAAAGCTTGCAAAATTTATATCTCGCGGTAATCACAAAACCGAACCAACTTTACATACTATATTCCCTCAGCGACACACTGGCTGGCAAAAGTTATGAATTTGATATGCATTTGAAAGTTTAGCAGCTGACATACTGATTACTAGCGGAAAAACATTTCTCACTTGCTATGGATGTTTATGATTGCTTTCATATTTAATGGAAAATAATGTGAATATATAAAATGCCGTAAAGGAGATAAGAAGAAACAAATTTCTAGCAATGATCTTGAATAATTACAGATTCATATATTTTTCTTTTAAATTTAAGGAACATTTTAATTAAATTAGTAATTTACCTATTTTTTGTTTGCTGTTTCATACTTGACTTATTCATAAATGAAATTAAACACTTCAATACCTACATCTGCTGCCCCAATTTAACTAGTTTCGACTCTTCTCTCAAGTTTAATAGCATCATACAGCAACAGTCATCCCAATTTCAAAAAACAAACAACATACCTGATTTTGCAGCTGCTTGTGCTTCCGCCTGAGGTCTCGGCTCACTTGCGCCAACTTTTCCACCTGATTCGTCAACTGCAACGTATCCAAAATTGCCATTTCAAACAACCATTCATCAAACACTTATTATATGTGTATTTCACACACAATTTCATAAAACACGTGACTAACACTCTGCTATTTGACAACATATTTGGAACGTAAAAAATGAAGATAGTGTTTAGATATATTTGGACCGGAACGATAAGATTATTCTACAAGTCTTGTGATGCTTTCAGATATACTTGAGATAATCTAGATTCTAGAACATTGAGAGTATGGTACTAAAAAACATGTTAGCTTGTTATTTAAAGAATTTTATGGGATTACATCGAGATTATATGTGTCTTTTTCGATTGACCTTGCTGACAATGTAAATAAACACAATAAAGTTTTTTGTGTTATCTAAATTTTGCATAATTTTGAAGATAAATGTAGAGTTCAGAATTACGGAACAAATAAAATCGATATGAATTAAATTATTATTTTTACAGCGTAGAAGGAGCAACCAATTGAGTTACCTAAGAAGATCTACACTTCACTCTAGCCACAAACATCCAAATTATAAGTGGAAATTAAAAAGAAAACAGGTGACCTATTAAAATAAACAAATTTAATACTGAAACCAAGAATACCTTGGTTTACATTGTAAATTGCATTGATAAAACCCTATAGCGAACTCTTTCCGAAAAAGAAAAGTCAAATTCAACGTCTCCTACACAAGTTAAAAATGAAAACTACACACAATTCTCTAGATTTTGAGAATTGGTGAATTCACTAACCTTTCAACCTAATTCTGATATTAAGTTTGAAATGTTAGCGTAATTTTGGAAATCCCAAAATCATCTTAAACACCACCTCATAGAATCCAGTAAGATTCCCCTGCAAATATATTTGAAATCCTTGATATAACACAATACCTTTGCTTATCGTTCGTGACCTTTCTTTCTTTTTCATGTTTACCGAATTGTGTTGTTTATCGCGTCATGTTTGTATCATTTCCACTATCTGTAGTTTTTAGATTGTTCTCGAATTTCAAATGACAAACAGTGTTGATTTTTCATGTAAAATGAGGTTGAAAAGTTGTTTTTAAAGTCTTAACAATGAACATCTTTATAAATGGTAAACCTCTTATTAGTGTTATAAGAAAATAATAAAACAGTGATAAGTTAAATCACTGGGTATTTAAGTCAGGACGCCTCCTTAGACTTTTGATTATTCATTTTAACAAGAACATGAAGTTAAAAGCATGGCATAAATATTTAAGAAATAACAATAATCACCTTCAACACAACAAACCTTTTTTATACGTGCACAGCAAAGTGACCCCATTGCAATGGATCGTAAATGGAGTAGAGTCACGTAGAATGTCGACTGACGAGAGATGATTACCTCTCGACAGTCGACACAATTATGCCGGCCTGTGGGAACCGGATATACAAGATTGCGATAGATGATTCTGGATTGCGATTGCAAAATTTGAGCGACGCACTACTTATATACCACGTCCGAATAGGAAACGTCGAAGCGGCCGCGGCCGGTCAGGCGCAACATTTGCCTGACTGGGAATCTTCCCCTTCCATAGAGCAACGCAACCATCTGTTCCTCTACAGCGGCGTCAACCTTTGCGCCGCTAAACAGATAATATGGAGAAGGTATACGACCAGCGACAGAATGGCGACTACTGTACGCCTTATTTGCGCATCATTTAGTAGAAGCACCGTCATTAATGTATTGCTCGTATTTTTCTGTAGTTTCCAAACAAAGTAAAATAAAAACAAACCGGCTGTTTGCGATCACCTTAAGAATGATTATAATGTTTGTTTGTTGGTTTATCTAAAGTGTATAGTTCGTTTTTTTGCTAGAACTTGTTTAGATATAAGATAATGACGACTTTTAAACAAAAGGTTAAGTTAGTAATTAATTTGTGTTTAAAAAAATATGACGTGCTCTAATAACCAACTTCTTGTAAACATATGTTCACAGCAAAGATAGGGTATGTAAGCAATATCAGAGAGTACATCAGTAAAGCTCTCGACTAAGTAAAACTAATGGCGCCATCGCGGTAGTAAGCCTGGAAGACTTCAATAGTGTAAAAAACTACTTATATACAAGGAAGTCATCACACATGCCTCAGTTGCAGACACCACCCGTGAATTTTTTAAAACCACAATGATTAGAAATCATATTCAGCTCCCCTGAATGTGATAAACATGACACGAAAGTGCGTGTCGTTTGTTTATGATGTTTACGATTGGTCTAGAGATCGAAACGTGCGTCATATTTTGTCTCTTGACGAATCACAATGTAACGACACAAATTCACGTGTCGTGTTCATTTTCACATTCTAAGAGGGCAAATCAATTTTTTTTATTCGTTTAAATCAAACAACAAATTTTAAGATATACTCATAATAGGGGACCGGACTCATTTTTGTTCTTTATTATTATCAAATATTTACCTTACATAAATTATAACACAGAAAGAAATATTTAAATCCGGTAAAAAATCAACAAGTTATAAGTCTTTCAATTTCGGTAGAAGGGGTAAGTAACGAGAAACAGAAAAGAGGCGCAATACCCACGTGTGACGTCATCGGGCATTACGACGCCTGCGAAAGAAAGAGATGAAGCGATATCCCCATTCTCGCGCCCACTTCGGCACGTAGTAATATTTGAAATATGAATTACTGGCTCATTTTTTAACCAATTTTAATGCAGTTTTCGCAGGAGGGTTTCTTTTTCGTATTATTAACCATTACATATAGAATAATGTACAAAATCAAACAGGACGGTCCTCTATTATTTTGTGAATGTTAAGTAAGCCAATTGTTTACTGACGATGTTTTCTATGCTGTTCGTGTACCTTATTAAATAAATAAATTTCATATTTCTCAGATTAGGTACAAAATATAAAACAAAAACACTGACCACAAATTAAAATACTTAAACATAATCACTTAACATTTTACAACCCATTGGAAATCTAATTCAGAACTTCGCGTTTGCCAAGCCAAATACATTACAATACATGTATCAAACGCTTCAGCACAACAGCTCGTTTTATTGCCAATTATAGCTGATGTTGGGGGAGTTTATAGCGCTGTGAAACCACATGGGGCGAACAATATCGCTATATCATAATACTAGCGACCCGCCCCGGCTTCGCATGGGTGCAATGCTGATACTAAATACACTACAGAAAAACTGTGAACGTTGTATATAATACATAGCGGCCCGCTCTGGCATCGCACGGATATAACAGAACAAAATAACAGTATTGCAAAATTTTATAATAATGAATGTTTTTGCCAAAATTAAGAATGTTACAACGCAAAGTAACATAGAAAGCCTCTATAACATGGTAAAAGGAAGTGGCTCAGATGAACTACTGTCGAGGGTATAAAACCCAGCCAGCGCTGGATTTTAGCCATCTCTAGCCTCTTTGGTGTTAAGCGGGGTACTTAGAAATTAGGACCACTGTTTCTAATGATAATTTGATTTAGATGGATTCACATTTTGCTGTCTCGATGTTACAAAATTCTAAAAATTAGATAAGATAATAATCATCCCTTTTATCCGTTTTTTTTTAAGATATATCCAATTCCATTTGTACAATTTAAAATTTAACATAGAACCTTGTTATAGTGACCCAGCGGTTTATGTAGCCCGGTATTTAAATTTGTGCCTATGGTAATAGGGTCATACTCTGTCACATAATGGGACAGATGCAGGGATGCGCGGTCGTGGTGGCTTTAGGGAGTGGCCTGACTGGCCAGGGATTCGCGATTGCGAGTGGCACAAAAAAAAATACTTTACCCTCCTTTGACTATCGGGTAAATAACTTGTTAAAGCTTTGCCGTAGACCCTCGCATTAGTGAAGACCCATCCTCGTGCAAACAGCTTTGAGCAAATCATCCCGTTACTTGGATTCTCGCATATTACGGATGTTTAATTCAATATCCAAGCCAATAACTGTTGGTACTATTTTTAAATTGACCCACTTGCTACCGTGGCGCCACCATAACTTGACGTTCTTCGGACACATTTCCATACACTAGACAATTCTCTTTGTCTCTACCCTCCATACATACAAAAAAAAACGAAAAAAAAAAATCAGCTGATATTATGCATGCGACATTTGTCTTTTAGTTCAAGGTCAAGCTTATTGATATTTGTTTGCATTATTTATATTATGCGATAATTCTATGCAAAATAAACGGACCTGTGTTACGAAATATTGTGTAATAAGCTATTTAGATAAGGACCAGTAAATAAATAAAACTTTTATTATATATATATTTTTTTTTGTATTTTGTAATGTCGAGACGTCTGCTTTACTTATACTAATATTTCTAAAATCCGGAAATTAATTTTTAATTCCTCTGTAATTATGGACATCGAACTTCTGCTCTACTAATACTTTTTTTAAACCGACTTTTAGTCTAGCAATTTTAATGACTAAAAGTCAAGCATCAACAGTCAAGCAATTATGTACGTACTACATGGACAATTCTACGCAAACAATGTTTAATTTTTATTAGACACCGACTCCAAAATTGGTAACCAGTATAGTGTTAAATTATTTTTTGGTTTTTAGCGGTTTTTGAAGGCGATATAATTTTTTGTTATACAGTTCAGTAATGCATTTTGATATCTTCAGTAATGGGGGATTTACTGTTTAATGCCAGCCATTATTAACATCAGGTAATCCACTCTGCTTTCCGTTAACTAAAACGTCTCTACAAAGACTTTTACGCCATACAATAAAAACTGACGCAATTAAGAACTGTGAGATGTTTTTATTACCTCGTCCAAAGATCAGATATGAGAGTTGTATATTACGTAAGCAAGTTACCTACAGGATAACAAATACCGGGCAATATTTTTTTTATGATTAGACAAAAGTCTAAGACGCTACCTCAGTTTGCTGCTTTTTTTTATTGCCTGGTGGTAAGCAGCATCTGCCGTCCATGGACTAAACAGAGGCATAGCCAAGCCGTTGCCTATTGGAAAGTGAGCACTCTTTTTAAACCTCATTTAAAGAAGGACATTGCCAACCAATTGTCAAGACATTTCTACGTATAGTATAACCAGGAAAACTATAATCCAATTTAAGAAGGGCAACTTGGACTATTCGTTTTAAAGTAACCGTTGTCAGTACAAGAAATTAGTTCCACATTTTCTTATAACGTGACGCGGTTTTTTGTTTTCTTGATAGAGCTTTTTTTTTTCATACGGGCAAGGCAAAGGTGACCCAACTGCACCTGATGGTAAGTGGAGTGGGGTCCGATAGAATGAGGACTGATGAGTTTGATTATCTCTCGACAGTCGACACAATTATTGGAACTAGATAATAAATAGACTGAACCCGAAACACGACACACTTACGTAGGTGACTATGGCGGATTTTGACCCCTTGTGTACGGTGCTCGCTATCCGGGCGGATATAAAATATATCCTATCACCAGCAAGGCTATATTTTATACGCATAATTTATTCATTTTGTAAATGATTCGAAACATCTACTCAATTTATATACAAAGAGATGAACGTTTCGTAATGATTGATGTTCTGAGCGTGATACGCTATCTTCGCTCGGGGCGCAAAATGTACAGTATCGTGTATTTCATTACTTTCATTTAATATACATGGAGAACGGTTTACTATCACTATCGAGCAGTGTTAGGTTAGTTATCTGTTTAGTTATGTAAAAAAAAATAAGTGATAGACTTGGATTGTACTTCGCTCTTTATATATTAGATTTGTTAAGAATAGGGGACCGTGTGATTCTTCCTGTATTATAATTTATATAACGTAAATATTTGATAATAATAAAGAACAGAAATGAGTCCGGTCCCCTGTTGTGCTATCAAGAACCGGGTATACAAGATATATTGCAACTGTGGCCTCTCTTATATCGACCAAACAAACAGAAATATAGGGACCCGCGTAAAAGAACATATAGCTGACGTGAAACACCGACGCTCTACAAAGTCTGCAGTCGCTGAACACTCTGAGGGAGGCTCCAGTCAAATCCCTGTCAAAGAACACAGATACCTGCCTAAGATAACTCGCGAGAATATTGAAATTAAAAAACATCCGAATTTCAATTGGGATGATGGTTGAAATTTTGCAAAGCCTAGGTTCTACATTTAATTAAATCGGAACCCATAACACCGGCTGCCAGACTTCAAGACAGTATGAGCTCAATCTGCATAGATCGGACCATCAAAGGTTAAAATAATTTAAATTTGTATTATTGTAAAATGTAGGTGGATATTGTACTGACTTTTCAGACGACCAACACCTCAGTCCCCCGTGACCATGAAGGCTGCAAAGTCTTCGAAACGTCGGAAGGAAATTATTATATAAAAACCGCGATAAAATCCGTCAAATAGTTTTATTTCAATATCAACTGATAAAGGTATTATAAACAACTAAAAAAACCTGCTTAGTGCGTCATGTAACTAACTCACAATAAATAATATGCATAAAACTACTATTACGAAAAATAAAACATTGCATTTAAATATTGAAAACACAACAAAAACACGGATATCATATTTTTTTGTTTCTATGAATATTTAAGACAAACTACAGACGGTGAAGAAAATTTATGTCTTATGATAAAGTTATTACATTTCTTCTTTCGAGGAAAAATTGATAAGACTATGAAACCTCACGTAGGGATATGAGATATCTTCTTTTACATATAAATATCATGTTAAGAAGGGATCCAAACCATATGACAAACAATTGAATATACGAACATTTGTCTGATAAAATTAAACATATTTTATCGTTATTTTATAAGCGACAGCGTTAGTTAATTGCGCATTCATTCCTAGAGTATAAATAAAAAGATGAATATTCTTTCGGGCCATGATTGGGCCGCCACGGCATAAATGTCAGACGAGAATAAACTTTATCGATTTTGTTTTAGCACTGAAGTATCAGGCCAATCTATAGATACACAGAGAGAGAAGTTTTAAATAGTCCATACAAATAATAATCGGTACCTATCTGAGAAGGAGTAATTTTCAAAGGCAAGGGAAAAAAAAAATCACGCGGGCGGAGCCGCAGGTAAAAGCTAGTTAAATATAAACTTTACCTGCGAAAATTATGAGTTCATGAGCACCACCACCACCAGCAAGGGCTTTATTGGTGGAAATAATATAACATGTTTTATTACTTGGAATTATAAGGAAGAAACTATTCAAACAATTACATTTTGTACATCCAATATAACCTTTTTACAAGTATGATGTACTGTGGGACTAGTTTAGGCAATTCTTTCTTTTCATATAATACAAAGCTAGGCTTAAAATAAAATTGTTTAAAACTGAACAAGTCATCCCGCCAGCCACAATCCACCGAACTTCAAACCGTAAATCAACTGGAAACAATTTAAAATTCAATAAACGCTATCGCCGACGATCTCATAAATCATAACATTCCGAATATATCAACGTCGGTGGAGTTTCCTCGAGATTATCATAGTTCTGAGCAGGCGGCGCGTGAAAGGAAGACTGTTTGCATAAACGTCGCGGAATCCACACCTTCTGGTGCCTATATTTAAATGTCAAATGGGAGAGTTTATCGATTCCGTCTGACACGTTGTGACATCTTGGCAAATTTAGAGTTTACTTTTAATTAAAGTCATTATAGTCAGAACCTTGCCTCACTCTAATGTAGAGTATACAAGCTTTCTGGTGCCTATATTTAAATTTCAAACGGGGGACTTTATTGATTCCGTCTGACATGTTGTGACATGTTGGCAAAGTTAGCGTTTACTTCAAACTGGAGTCATTACAGTCCGAACCTTATCTCACTCCAATATGTCCGGTAGGGTGTCCAGGCTTTCTGGTGCCTACATTTAAATGTCAAACGAGGAGTTTATCGATTTCGATTGACACGTTGTGACAAGTTGTCAAAGTTATCGTTTACGTTAAGTCATTATAGTCCTACCCTTATCCTACTCCAGTAGTCAGCAATTTTTTCCCGGACGAGTAACGAAACAATAACCTCTCGATACCCAAACCATATACTTGTTATTAGAACAATGGAGCGACTAAAAAAATAAAAACAAAATCGTCGAACGACCTAATTTTACCAAGCGTTCTTTTTTGCTTTACCTATATGTGCTTAGACTGCCTCGGTGGCGTAGTTGTACTGCATGTGCTGTACGGCAGAGCTCTGAGGTCCTGGACTCGAATCTCGGGTCGGGCAAAGTGATATTTGGGTTCTTCCGTTCAGTATCAGCCCGGAGTCTGGTTCTTGTGACCGATACGGCAATAGGCTCGCCCCCTATCACATCATGGGACGAAATACACTAAGCGAAAAGTGGGTACCCTGGTTGCGCCTCTGCGTACCCTACCTTACCTTCGGGGATAAATACGTGATGCGTGCATATGAGCTTATTATTGCGAGGAATTAGTACTTTCCACTACCGGTCAAACCCGAACTGAGAATAGCGCTCTATTTTAGACATTTAACTCGGCATATATTATTGACCGCGTCTGGGCGAGCGTAGCGTGAAACGCCCTCTGGCAAGATAGCGGGAAGACTTTCACAATAAGGTCGGTAGCGACTGGATGCATAAAGCAGCAGACTGGGCTCTATGGCGTACCTTGGGAGACACCTATGTCCAGCAGTGGACTGCAATGGGCTGATGATGATGTTATTGACTTTTTCTTTTTAGTATCAGCGTAGGTTGGAATTGTAATCGAAAAACGGCAGTGTGGACTCGACTTAACATATATGGCAAAGGTGTTAACACATCAACCTACTCTTGAGAAGGGAATAGACGTATTGCTAGTAGGTATATATTTTAGCAAAAGAATTGGGAAAATTTAAGTTATTAACTCATCTACGTACTCCTGAAAATGGCAGGAGGTATTACTATGTATGTAGGCATATATTTCAGCGTAACAGCATTACATAAAACCCATTCCCCACACAACGTTCGTAGGCAGAAACCACTCTAAATACGAAACATCCCCCGTTTCTAATAAAGTTTACCATCCGAGGCATTGCTTTTAATACATTAAACATTCACGCTGGCCCGCTCACACGATATTTTATCACAGTCTAGACTTCAGACAGCTTAATAGACAGACGGAATGACACTAAATGCCTACGCGGCCTTGAAGAATTAGGGTTGTCTAGTCGGAATCGGTTTTGGCAAAGTTGGGATATGTTGTATGCTATATTTGGATCTTTTGCTTGGTAACAATCGACATATGATATGTTGCTGATATGTGGCGGAAAATAATCGCGAAAATCTTCTTTTTAACCTGTTTGTTACTTAACTTTGCACTAAAGATTGGAACAATTAAGGTAATACTATAGATTAACGTCGGATGTAAAACAAAACTAGATCGCAACAATGCTAATGTCAAATTAAAAATGAATGAAAAATACTAATGCTAAGTTACCGCATCCTGAGTTAGATTGTTTTGAACCTATTCCGACAAAATCACCCCGGCCATCGGACCGACAAAAAACTACGAATAATCGTACTCATATCTTATAAACGACTTTCACCCGTATTCACAAACAATACTATGAAGACGCACAGAGCGCCCCGATGCAGTGTCGTTAACTTCATAGTTTTCTTTGACTTTGTTGACAACAAACTAAACTAAAATTATAACTCAATATTAGCCAATCACAGCATCCCTATGCTTACACTGCGATGCTTGTCATGCTGTGAGCACTGAGAAACAAACTTATTATCAAAGCCTGTGCCTCACTTAGCTACGTTACGTTTGTGAACGACAGGGCCCTATTCCGTCTATACGGGTGAATCCGTTTTTTTGTAACTACGGGGTTTCTATTCGCAGGACAGCTTCAATAGCGGTATAGGTAAGAGAGTAAAAAAAATCCCCTATTTACCTATACGGCTGTCAAAGCTGTCCTATAGAACGCCTGTAATTGCAAAAAGACGGATATACCCACGTAGACGGAATAGGGCCCCCTGACTTTACGGCTCTTAATTAGTGTAATGATTTCTTATATTTACGCGAATGTTAGACATTAAAATCAAACTATTTTTCGGATTTTATCCCCCCCCCCCTTCCCCCCGTGACTACGAAGGCAAAGTCTTCGAAATGTCGGAAGAAAATTAAAATATTAAAACCGCGATAACATCCGAAAAATAGTTCATATTTAATGTCTAAATAGTAACTAATTTTTTTAAAATCTTTATTGAAGCTTAGTCGTTATTTCACGACTATGTCGCTCCATACATCTACTTTCACCCGTGCCTACTAACTTTTGATGAAATCAAAATATTTTTTTAATAATGCATTACAGTCCTAAGACTGTCCGTAAATTTTCGTACGAAAACGTACAGTCCGCTCGGAGTAATGTCGGCACTAAACGTTTGAAGCGAGTTGTTAGCTTAATCCGGGGTGTATTAGGTGAGATTAAACAAAACCGAGGTCACGGCAGACGTTTAACTGGGGCTCGTCTCGGAACACGATATTGTTCATTTCGGTAGGTTATTTTTTAGGTGGATATGAAACGGAAAAGGGTCTTCCATTAATCATGTGAGGCTCAAAAGGGGGGATGGGGTTCGGAAATAAAATCTCGAAATATCACAAGGAAGGGGGGTAATGAGATATCACGCGTATTTATGTTTCGTGGATCGCGCGATTTAATCTAAAAAAATTCAATATACTTTGTACCAAAAAAATGCACGTGATTTTGAGTAGGGGGGGGGTAGTCTAATACATCACCACATAACACCAGGTGGGGTTAAAAAATCACTAAAAACATTACGTTATTAATGGACGACCCCAAAATTCTTGCATTTAATAAAAGGAATTTCCAACCTTCTGATGAAATGAAAATTCCAAAGATTTTACGTTTTGTGAAAATATTTGAAGCTTACGATAAATGGAACGTCATTGAAGTGAACAACATAAGCAAGATTATTTACGCCTCTGCCTTTTATAACGTTTATTAAAGTTACTAACTTTTTTCGATTTATACGTTTTTACTTCATGAAATGAATCTCAGCCATTCTCCTAAATACGAAATACCAGCATTACCTATTGAAGTTATGACTAAAGCGACAGATGACACGTAACATACTATAACAGGCTGTTAGTCATAGTATTACTCACGATATGCAAAACATATTGCTTTTGTAATACTCATGTTTAGTATTATATTCGGTCTTAACAAATAAACTATATATAACACCTATGACGTAGGTTTACACTATCATCCAAATATATTAAAAATTTTATGTCGTCAACAGCAATACCTAGTCCCGAGTGTCACAATCCCATAATCATCTCATCCCGATCCATAATCACAACATTATAGCCAGTGTAACTATTGGACATAATAAAACTCGACATCTCATGTCTCAGGATGGCGAGCGCAGTGGAATACCAAACAATACCTTGTAGTTCAAGGTGTTGAATGGTGTTTCGACTGTTTATGGGCGGTCGTATCGCTTACCATCAGGCGAACGGCAAGCTTGTCTCGTCATTCAATGCAATAAAAATAACTAAATACTATATATTTTAAGCAAAAAATTCACTCAAGCATAACGGCTCGATTCCATCACCAACCCTTCACATTTCACTGAGCACCCAAAATGTTTGCAGTTTTTTGAAGTGCCACTCTCGGTTCACGGATCCAGGTCGAAATTTAAATATCAAACAAACGCTCGACAAGAGCTCGTTTTTTTATAAAAATGCAAAACTTGTGCCGCGTTTACACTATTTTGAAATGCGAAAAAGATATGATTTAAATTTTTTTACGAACCGACTGCCTGGCATCATCATGTTCTGGGGGTTAAATGTGAAATATTACACAATATAGTAAGAAACACGCTATAACAAATATCTCAAATATATACATATAATATTATTTATTAAGTAAGTGAATGAATGAATCCTTCCTAACCGAATTTCGACCACAGCGGCCAATATCAACGGAGATCAGCCAAGTACGCAGGAGATATAGTGCACAAGTATGTGCGCAATACATAGTTGCACTCTCTGCTCCTTCACTCCCATAGTCCGGTGACACGGCAAATCCGACATGACCGGAGAAAAATCAGCCGCAGGACCAACGGCTTTACGTCATTTCCGAGGCACGGGGCTATCACACCGCCAACTTCCTGACCCCGAGTTGCGACTGAGTAATTTTTAAGCGACGATAGCCTAGTTGGGTGTGGAACGGACTGCCGAGACGAATGTCCGCAGGTTCAAATCCCAAGGGCACACACCTCTGACTTTTCTAAAAAAATCATGTGTGTATTCTTTGTGAATTTATCGTTCGCTTTAACGGTGAAGGAAAACATCGTGAGGAAACCTGCACATCTGAGAAGTTCTCTATAGGAATTTCGAAGGTGTGTGAAGTCTACCAATCCGCACTAGGCCAGCGTGGTGGACTAAGGCCTAATCACTCTCAGTAGTAGAGGAGGCCCATGCTCAGCAATGGGCAAGTATATAATACAGGGCTGATATTATTATTATTATTATAATTTTTAAGACGGAAATTCCCAGTCGCCATATTATAAGTATATTGTTATATTGCCTTGATAGAAATTTTGCCACGACTGATAGGATGACGTCATCCGTCCTCCCAAAGTTATATTGAATTCAAACTCGGCCAATAAGTCCGAAATGACTTTTTTCTAGCACAAGCTCACTCGGCGCGTAAATTAAATTTATCCCGCAATACTCAGACGTCAAAGAGGAGACGAGGGCCGCTGGGCGCCGACCGGACTTTCTTTGACCGGCGGACTTTTTAATTATGTTACCCACATTGGTTGCTTAGCTCTTTGTGAAGGCCGAAAAGTGTGACGAGAGGGTTTTTATTTACTTGCTAGATATTTTACCCGGCTTTACGCATGTAAAAGCCTTATTCGTGAGTAAAAGTAGCATTGCGCATTTTTCCAGACGAGAATATGTAGGGTAGAACGGGGCTTAAAGGTCCGCGGGTAAAAAGGTCCACCACTAATATCTCAAAAACAAGTGACGTATCGTTGTTGCTAATGACACAAGTGTAAAGATGCGGGCGCGAGGGGAGGAACGCGCTATCGCTGGCCGTCGGGAGACGTCGCTTGCGGGAGATACACGGTCGCGTTTCCAAATTTTGACGTAAGTATTTTTTTCGTTTTGAATATTTTTGGTTTCAAGGACTGTTTTTAAGTTAACGATGCCTGGAAATAGTTTTTTATTATACGTTATTTAATTGTTTTTAAATGTTTATAGTCATTTTTAAGGTAGACTGAATGTTTTTTTTTGTATAACCTCTATAAATACTCACACGCGGTTGGGGTAAAAAGGTCCGGTTGGACCTTTTTACCCCAACCGCGAATTATTTTTGTTTTATAAGAGTTTAAATATCTATGTTTAATATTGTAAAATTTTAAGTGCTGATTTGTTTAATTTTGTTCTTCATCTGAGACTGAATATTAATTAAAGTGTTAAGATAGTTAGAATTGATAAATAAGACTTTATATTTTCCAAAAATATATTGTTATTTGATTAAGACTGATTAAATTTAATTATACTTCAATGAAGAGATTATATTTTTTTTGTAATAATGATAACCTCATGTGTTATTTTTTTGTTTATTGAAAAAACAAATATACTTTTGATTTCCATTAAATTTAAATTTAAATTTTAATTAAATTATATGTAGTTATTATTTCATTAAACCCTTTAAAATTAAGAACGAAATATTGGACCTTTTTGCCTCCTCGCTGTCCCTTTTTACCCCTACTATGGGGCAAAAAGAGACAGATTACAATGTCTAGAAAAACAGTAAAAATATATATTTCTATAATGATGAATCAACCAAGAATTGAGCCAAACATAGTTCGATAATTGTTTGTTTCATATGTGTTGTTTGTTTTGTTGTAGTAGGTTTGATTTTCACAATGTAATTGCTAGATGTGAAATTGGACCTTTTGGCCCCGCCCTACCCTACGGAACGTTAATCCCAAAATTAATTTATCAATGTCTATCTATGTGCCAAATTTCATCCAAAACTATTCATCGATTAATGCGATTACTTAACAAGCATGATAGCATGGCACGCTGTATACTTTGTAGTAACGTGTAACATGTGTCAATGTTTCACAGAAAAGGCACACCTACTAAGCTATAGCAGTCTGCCATATTACCGTCCCTAACTAACAAGGCCTTATAATATAACCCACTTTACCTGCCAAGCAAACCTCTTCTCTATGAATAAAATACGCGTACTCTCGCTGAAAATTTTAACGACGCAAAATTAACGTAGTTACGAATAATCGTATTTCAAAAGAGCTCCGTCCTTCACCGACCTCCTTTAATTAAACCAAATTAAACTTCTACAGTGGTAAATAACGGCGCATTTTCGGGGATGAACCACTTGTTTTAGACAACGCTGATGTTAAAATTATTATTTTTGTTAACTAAAGGTCTTATTACTATATCTGTAATGGTTTAGCCGAAGTACAGTCTCAGTTACTGGTGGTAGGATACACGTATCCGCCCTAATAGCGACCATCGTACAAAAGTTATAAAACCCGCTATAGTGGCCCATGTAAGTGTGTCGCGTTTGGGATCAGCCTGTGTATACTCAGTTTCAAACAGGCCGGCATAATTGTGTCGACTGGCAAGGGGTAATCACCTCTCGTCATTTGACATTCTAACTTTTTCTACTCCACTACATCAGGTGCACTTTGTCGCGCCCATATAAGAAGCTAGATCTTTGTCATTTTGTATCAGTGTAAATAATTTATACTATTCATTTCTCGTTTAATACGTGAGATATTGGACTACTTCATACACCATCAGTTGTAGCTAGGGCTGCTACCTTCAAATATCAAACCCGAAGAACCTTTAGCTAGTCCGGCTATTAACTATTTATACCCGTAGTTTATGGGTTCAGCCTTATCTTTGGACTACTCCGTACACCATCAATTGAAGCTAGGGTTGCTACTTCCGATAAGTTTTAAAACAGGAGACCTTTTAACTTGCCCGGCCTAACTATTAAAACTGCAGATTACGGGTTCAACCTTGAGAAAGGAAGCTCTGATTGCAATTTTAAAATAACCAGAGCATTAAACATAGCCAAGCCAATATCACTGACTATTTTATCGATCAGGGTTGTCACCAAACCCACAACCTTCCCTAGTCACTTGGCCTGATAAAAAAATAAACTTGATGGAAAAACTTTCTCGCCAGCTTGTTACTGAATACTAAATTCCGTTCGGGAGAGCGGGACTGCGGCCTCCATTATGCATAATATACTTTATATCTATGTATCTACAGACGATAATTGTATGTGAGTCATTGTGGCGGGTTTTCCGTCGGATAATCTTTTAGAGATATCTATAATTAATTGATTTACGATCGTTCAAATATGATTTCAATCTTAGTCGATCTGATACCGAAAATAAACCAATCAAAATAAGTCATTTGTGAAGATGTCAAAAAATACTTCGTTCTGACTGGTCAATTTTCGCGATGGATCGAAAACGGGATTAGTATCGTTTATTGAAAACAGCGGTTAGTGTAAAAACCCTTTGAATGGATTAGGATTAGAAGTTGGAGGAAGTATCGCAATAGGGTTGTCTCCTATCAGAAATTATAAGCTTAGCGAGGAGTGGACGCACTATTTCCGCCCTCTGGGTTATCCTATTAAATATGTAAATCTTACATGACGATTGATAAACTTTGTAATCGTTAAGGTTGTTGTCTGTCATGATAAAATGATAGGGCTCGGCGAAGAGTGGACGCACTATTTCTGCCTTTGCGTTATCCCATTAAACATGTTAATCCTGCATGACGATTAATAATTTTTTTGATCGTTTAGGGTTGTCTCCCATCATGAAAATGATAGGCTCGGCGAAGAGAAGGTTCCCTGGTTTGCCCTCTGAGTTTTCCCATTAGTCATGTACGGTGTGCAACTTGAATAAAGCTTAATAAATTTTGTAATCGCTAAGGAAATACATAAAGATTATTTGTAATTTCAACAACATCTTAAATGCCGATGACATCTGACACCGAGACGGGTTTAATTGTTCAATATTTAAAAACAAAGGAAGCAATACAATAACATATATTAATTGCTGAAAATGTTTACAAACAATGTATAGTAATCATACATTGTTAAATGCATATTTGTGTCAATATCAGCAAGAGATAACCAACCAAACCAGATATGTCTGTATATGTAAAGTAGACGAGTTAAAACCTTTGATATAAAACTAGTTTTTGTTCCCGGTTCCGCTTGCCTAATAGCCCGTCCCAGGATAAAAAGTAGCCTAGCACTCAGTGATAATGTAGCTAAATTTTTTTCAAAATTCGATCAACATCTCCCTACATTTTCAACTACATCACACTCACAAATTTTACCCTTTTATCAATGTAGACAAACATAAAACAATCCAAAACATCTGAGCCCAGTGTTTCGGAATGCATAAAACACAGAACAGATAACGTCAACCTTTGGCACACAAACAAAAACATAAGACACGTAACGATATACCGTTAAATAGTTTGAAAACCGAATTTGAATTTCGAACCAGATTTCCAATTTCAAACCTAAATACCAATCGATTCGAACAATTTTCCGACAGCCAGTATTCGGATCGGTTTTTATGCCTCTTTGTTTTTTAGAACGTCGTCATCGCGAACGGAAAGACATTTACAACCCCTGGTTTAGACGATATATTGCACGCCAGCGGTAAATGTTCGCTAGCCCTGGCATGGGCTACATTGCAAACAATTTATTCCGCACAGATGCGCCCGGTCGGACCCGCGGTGCATTTTACAGCGTTTATATTCATTTCCACATATCGATTAAACAATCACTCGGATTGCTATTCGATCAAATGAATAATTCGAATTTAATATTTTTACAGAATGTAATAAATCTTACTAATTATTAATGGCCGACAATTTAGGTTTTTAATATTTACTAAAAGGTTTTAAATACTAAAGATTAACAAAAAAAAAACAACATTATATAAAATATATAAGAATAGAGAATAATAAAAAAATCTCTTTAAATGAACATACAAATATTGTTTACATCGAAAACATATAATTTATCTTCTTTCGCGACTCCTGTGAAAAACCCAAAGGAAATGATAAACAAAAATATAGTAAATTATTGTCCATTCTTAGAATATTATCGGCAAAACGTTTTTGGTGTAATTAAGACGGTGCTCCGATACTAAGACGCTTGCGTCACAATATTACTAAGTTAATACTTATAACAATTAAAGTACATCATATTTTATTTTTTAAAATATTTTTTTTTTGCGGCGGGGTTTAATTAAAAATCTGATTTTATTACGAACTTTGATGTAATTTATATCTTGGAATTTTCGCCTACGAAAATAATAATCGTGGTTTCAATACCCATTTTACTTCTTACTTAAAATAAATGCGTAATTATGTTAAGAAATTTGTTACAAGTAAATGCAGAAACGCTGTACGAATTTGATGAAATTTGTTAACAAGGATATACCATTATAAGCGAAATTACGAAAGAAAACTGCACAATGTGACCCATCAAAAGAAGCTCTTTCGCAAGACCGAAGCCGCCAGCAAAACCTAGTTATTCATATTTTCAAATGCCAAACAGCTAGAACAAAATGGAATGCAAAAAAAAAACTCGTTTCTAAAATAAACATCAACATGAATAACGTGTTCAAACATGTATTTAGTAAACACGATATGTATTTGTATACATGTACAAACATTTGAATAAAATTATACATTTTTATTCATTGACGTAAATTCTACAGACTCGAACGTCCACATAAACTATTTGTTCAAAATCTGAACTAAAATAGCAACCAAAACGTCACTGTTATAACCTATTTATTCACTTGAACAACAAATAATTTTACTTATTTGACTATTATTTTCTATAGGTTTATACTTAGACTCGAGTTCTTATATCATGAGCGCCACTCCGTACACAACCACAAGCTGTCAATATTGACCATACTAAAGTCAGTTTGAACGGATTGCAGTTCAATTCAGTTAAACACAGTGAATATTCGGAACGTCAAATCTAGTACGTAGTACTTATATGTCGACGTTTTTATTCAAATATGTGTACAAATATATACAACAAGTTTACATACATATGCACAGTAACACGTTAAATAATAGTAAATCAAATGTGACTTCATAAAGGCAAGTTTGTAAAGATATTTGGATGTGGTGGTTGATGGTAGGTTATTTGTATTTTGTTATTAGTGACGAGACGAGCTTACCATTGCCTGATGGCAAGCAATACGACCGTCCATAAACAGTAGAAACAACATCCAACAACTTAAATTAAAAAGTATTGTTTGGTATTCCACTGCGCTCGCCATCCTGAGACATGAGATGTTAAGTCTTTTGTACAGTAGTTACTGGCTACAATGTTCATCAAACCGGAACACAACAGTGGCTACACACTGCTGCTTTGCGGATAAAATAGACATTGCGGTGCTACCTGCCCAGGCAGACTCTCACATATGAGAGACGTACCACCAGTTTGTAATTGGGATTTTAAGAACTCGTTAGCTTGCAGAATCTAAATAATATACATATACATTAAATCAAACATTACAAGGCAGTCATGGCATTGTTTAATTGCATCTGAAGGCAGAGGACCTAACGGCCTATTGGAGTAAACTATTGTAGAAAGGCGTCTTGGCTCCGCCATTTGTTTCAAACAAGTCAGTATAATTATGTCGACTGACGAGGAATAATCATCAGTCGTCAGATACTATCTGAACCTCACTCCACTTACCGTCAGGCGCAGTGGGCTAACTGCCGTGCTTGTATAAAGAGTAAGCACAGAAATTTCTGAACGGATTTGGGTGAAATATACTCGAGTTGCGCCTGTACAATGATTAATAGTTTATTAATGGAACTTATCTCTCGCTAAATTGTGTGACAAATTGAATTAGGGATGTTCTTCATTGACCCAATTTAGTTCGGAGTTCGGGTGTACTCGTCTCGTTCTAAAGGGCATAGTTAGGGCTGCCACTTCTTAGAAGACTAGATTTTTCATTATTATTTCGAAAACTGTCAAAACACGTAAGTATTTGCAAGAATTTAACCCGTCATGACTTGTCAAAATTTTATTTTCAAATATGTACAGGTAGCTGAATGTTTGCCGCCAAACATTGACAGCTACGCGTGTGACGGAAAAATAACCTTATTATGTAGTATATAAGGTTATAATCCCGTGACACACGCAAATGTCATGTAGCTGTCTTGGCTCGCCGGCGAGCCACGAGAGACCAAGAGTTAATTGAGGAAACGGTTAAAATTGCTTATAAAATTTAATTGCTGCCATATTCTATGGTTTGTCTCACATTTACAAGTTCTTAAAATATGAAACATTTGTTAAAATATGAAACATTAAAGGAAATACCATTTAGAAACTTCTAGCTATTAACAATCTTTGAATATGTCTATATAGTCTCACATGAATTTTGGACAGGTAATTTTATATAACCATGAAATTTGATCATTTTTCTATCATCCAAACAGCGTTATTCAAATATCAACCAAGTATACCGTCAATTTCAATAAGTGACCCCAAACTTTTATCGATCGCCCAAGATAATGAACCACTCAGACTTAAAGTTCCATTGACGTGCTTACAAATTACTTATAATTGGTGTTTTCTCGAGATCGGATCAAAGATTGAAATACGGATCGCTTATCGAAATCGACGGATAATCAATAAAATATATATATACAACTATAGCCTTTAGAGAACCCCAAACAAAATTGCCTGACATTAACACCTTCATAAAAGGCGAGTCTATATAGAAATTCTTATCGAGGTCGGTTTACGACTGCTTATTCACATGACATTCTCGACCCTATTACCAAGGTAATAAAGCGTGGAAAATCCACAGGTGTGATTATGTTTGCTTACGTTACGTCTCGCGTTTCAGATTGCGAGGGAAAGGCGTCCGAGAAAAAGATGATGTAATGCAAGAGGAAATGTTTGGCGACATTTAGGGAGATTTCATAGGCGGTAGCGGTAGCGGGGGCGGAGGCGGACGCGAGCGAGTGAGCGGGAGCGTTTAATGTAATCAAGGTTAAGTATTCATGCCTATTTTGTGAGGACAAGTTACGTGGAATTTGAAAAATAAAAAGTGTGTCTATATAATTTATGAAAAAATCATCACATGACGTTTCATACAAAACTGATAAAGATTCACAAAGAAATAGATAATCCGATCGGAAATGACTATATCAGGTAAATTTAATAAAAAAAAACTTCCTTGATAACAAACAAAATAAATCAATAAATAGCCAATGAAATTATTTGGTTACAATTTAACTTCCCGGATCATAAAAATTCAATAGGTTATCATTTGACTACAATATTGACTTGCTAAATAGTTCTTTTCTTTATCATTCGACCATAATGATATTTTATATAGTATAATATGTTTATTGTAAATAAATATTTGCATACAAAATTCAGGGTTAAATATCAATAAAAAAAAAACATGAATTCTGAACTCCAAATAAAAAAAAAAACAGTCAAGAGTTATGAGTCTTCTCAGCCGCTTTGCTGAAA
The DNA here is from genome assembly GCF_014839805.1 of Manduca sexta. Taxonomy (NCBI): domain Eukaryota; kingdom Metazoa; phylum Arthropoda; class Insecta; order Lepidoptera; family Sphingidae; genus Manduca; species Manduca sexta. The sequence goes on from NC_051123.1 coordinate 2,038,265, forward strand.
ATGGCGCTACATTACTACGAAAATATTACATACCTAGCTAAAAAGAGAACCACGTAAATTAAATTTCTATTTGCTTTTCATCTAAAACTTAAACGTGTTATTGTAAACTAGATCTACTCGTCTTTGCATTAAGATCGTGAATCCACAACTATTTGCATCACAAACCAAAATCAACATACGAATGAGAATCTTGCATATTTACTTTACTGATGCTATTCTAACATTGTGTGTGCTACTTTATCTAACATATTGTTTGTATTCCACAAGTATTTTCCAAGGATGTATAATATATACAAGGATATGTATTAGACAATAATATACCTAATATTTGTGTCTTGTATAGTGTTGCCAGATGTTCCGTATTTAGGCACATTTTAAAATATCTCGGCGGAACATGCTCTGTCCCGTAAATTGATCGATCTATGATTGCCTAGTAGTTGATGCGTGTTTTTAATTACCATTACAATTGTATTAGTCCATTGAAATGTTACATTTTTTAGGCCTTACCTTGCGTTTTTTAGAGGACGCAATTTTATTTTTTAGAAGTGTAGGGGGGGTCAGTGTAAAGCTAAAACCAAGTTTGTGGGGTCGCCACCCTTGTCCCACGGCCGCCATCTTGGTTTGAAATGGTTTTTACGATGTATCTCTTAAAACTATTTATCTGACAAAAAAAAATTATGAACATTTTTTGTTGCAAATTAAATTCTCTACAACTTTGGTCTAGTAACTTTTGTCGTAGAACTATAAATAAAAAAGTTATAAGCGAAAATGTTAAGAAATTCAATGTTAAGCAATGTCCATTGCAACGTCATCAGAACGTGTGTTTATAAGGTTCATAATACGTACAACACAAACCCGCGGTTGTCGGCTTGTACGCGAATTACTTGGATCCTGAATCGCTTTGGGACAGATGAAGCAATTGCTTAACATTTTTGCTTATAACTTTTTTATTTATAGTTCTACGACAAAAGTTACTGGACCAAAGTTGTAGAGAATTTAATTTGCAACAAAAATGTTTATAATTTTTTTTTAGATAAATAGTTTAATAGATACATCGTAAAAACCATTTCAACCCAAGATGGCGGCCAAACTTACACTGACCCCCCCTACACTTCTAAAAAATAAAATTGCGTCCTCTAAAAAACGCAACCCCAAATGTAACTTTTCAATGGACTATATTGATTGTTACAAATATGTTAAAACGAATAAAATACTTTAAAACTGACTCGATGCTCGAAAAAATGTATAAAAAATTAAAAAATGTCGCAAAATATTTTTGTTTCTTATTTGTCCCTTCTTATTTGTTTACAATTTAATTTAACATTCAATAAAACTATAATTATCATCATCATTGGCAATTAACATCTACGTGAGATGATTTCATAACTAACGTTGAAGATGCGAGGATATACACCTACGCTGGTGACAGACCGATTCTAGCACGAAAAGTACGACTGCAGTTTTGGCAGCGAATTTTATATTTATACAAAACACGTACTTAGTAAATTTAATTATTTTAGTCTGCGAACCAGCAAACCATGTAAATTATGACCAAAAAATACGAAATAAGAACCCTATTTACTCAAAATACCTAGGAATAAAGGCGATATTCACATTCTCACCGACCGGTCACAATTGGCTTACTGCCTTTTCGAATATACGTTCCTGATAGCTTTTTCGATCCATCGCCCAAATGAACCAATCACAACAAAGGTTTTAGATATGCTTAAAAGTGACTTATTTTGATTGTTTTATTCCCGGTATCAAATCAAAGATTAAGATCGTTTATTGAAAGCGGCCGGTAATTATGGACGTATCTTTTTTTCGTTGAATAACGAGACGAGCTTGCCGTTCCCCTGATGGTACGCGATACCACCGTCCATAAACAGTAGAAACACCAACACCTTGAATTACAAAGTATTGTTTGGTATTCCAGTGTGCTCGCCATGTCAAATCCACTGGCTACAATTTCCTACTAACCGGCATATCTTAAAATCCCCTCTGAAGTAGCAACGTCCATATTTCTTAGTATATTCACCCCAACTTCAGGGCGTACTAGAAGCTCAGGAACATCTAGCAAAAACAGAACATTCTAGAATACTACTCACGCTGTCAATCTGCTGTTGCTTCTCTTGCAGCTGCACCTCTTGCAGGCGCAGCGTGGCGCGCTGCTTCTCCGCTGTGCTGCTCAGCCGTGATAGCACCTCCTGGTCGTGTTCCCTAGCAGGAGACGGCGGCGCGCTCGTGCCTGGCAGTACACCCTTATTAGCCAGGATCGGTGGGATGAATTGTTTATTGACGACGACGAGTAAACTCGCCTGATGGTTATCACCACGGTTAGTAACTCCAGAAATAATAGCATCACCAACCAAATTGAAATTCTTTCGATCGAATTTTAAAAACAAGCAGCACAACGTGGTACTAATTGTAGTAGTAGTTGGTACCCATCATCACTTTTTTTTTAATAATATTGCGAGCAATATTGAGACAAAATGCCTTTACTAGAAACCAACAACATTAACATAAACATTTAACTTCCAAATGTATTTAGACTACTCAATCGAAGCCGCGGCCTCGGCGGCCCATTTTACTAACTATAATACTCATAATTTAGAGTGGAGTTTCCTAAACTAAAAAATACTTTGTAGAAGATCTCCTTTCCTTTAATGTAAACCGCTGCAAAGGACTATTCCTGCTGAACAGAAATTTCTAGATAAACTCACCGTCCGCGGGTGCGTTGATGGTCCGCCGTAGGCGTTTGTTCTCCTCCTGAAGCCTGGCCACCGCTGTGACCAGCTCTGCTGACTCCGTCCGCCATTGTTCTTCGATTGCTTCTATTTCCTATAAAAAGAAAAACTGTTTTATATACCTTTGAATGGTCTAGCGATTTTGTCACTTATAGCTACACATGAAAAGAAGAAAAACTAAAAAAATATATTGATATTTGGATACTAGATGATATTGAAATTATATGACGTAATATTAATTTGTAAAAGAAAAATCGTTCAAATAATATAGAAATTAATCCTTAATCCATATCTCCGAATTCATCACGGAAATTGACTAATCAGAGTAAGGTTTAAGTGTTTGGTTTATTTTCTGGATCGATAAAAATACTTTATTGATTTCGGCTAAGCACAATTACATATTTACATTTCAATCAGCATAATACCATAATACCCGTCATAATACTGGAAAGAGTCAAAGGACGCAACATCCGTCTACAATATTTAAATAATTGGAGAATATATTATGCTTAATACCAATTCTAGTGTATTATGTTCCCATGTTAGAAAAAATATATCCATTCAAGAACATCAACATTCAAGGCTTGGCCATCTGGAGCGCATGGGAGAAGATGGGAACGTAATGGTGCATATCTGAGTCGACCAACAAGCCGCCGGCCGGTGGGACGTTCCAGAAACCTCTGGAGCGATTTGGTGGAAGGTGACCTGCACCAACTTCAAGCCAGTAACTGGCAAGAACTGGCACAGCACAGGAACAGCTGGAGGACTCTCGTTTCGGAATCCAAGGCCGCTGAGCCAACGCAGTAAGTATTCAAGAACAATCACTCCAAGAGAAAAATATCTTTCTAGAACATCGTAGAACACGTACAAGTGCAAATACTCATACATACCGCGAAACAATACATACATTTCAAATAAACAATTACTTTTGCAGTTTTGCATGATTGTTTTCAAAGCGTGACTCAATTTCAAGGTCTCGCTCATACTTTTAGATCATTCGAGATATATTGTCTGAAAATTTAAAGGGAAAGTTGTTTGTTGGCTCGCAGAATATTGTTATGTTTTTGGTTCAAACGTCGGCTTCAGAATATCTTCATTTTCAATGAAAAGGGGGGGAATCGAGCAAGTATGCAAAGAATAAATATCACTTCAAAGGAATAATCGATGTGTAATAATCTATTTGATAGAATAAATGTAGACAAACAACTTTAGGCTGTACTGGTAGTTGATATTTAATTATTCATTTTAATAATTAATAAATTAATTAATAAGCGGCGATAGGCTAGTTGGGTGTGGAACGGACTGCCAAGACGAATGTCCGCAGGTTCAAATCCCAAGGGCACAACTCTGACTTTTCTAAAATCATGTGTGTATTCTTTGTGAATTTATCGTTTGCTTCAACGGTGAAGGAAGACATCGTGAGGAAACCTGCACATCTGAGAAGTTCTCTATAGGAATTTCGAAGATGTGTGAAGTCTACCAATCCGCACTAGGCCAGCGTGGTGGACGAAGGCCTAATCCCTCTCAGTAGTAGAGGAGGCCCGTGATCAGCAATGGGCAATTATATAATACAGGGCTGATATTATTATATTATATATGGCCCAGTATGCCTACCCCTTCGGGAAAAAAAACATGATGTGTGTTTTGTTATGTTTTAAAAACACACTGAAATTCTAATTCGAACTGTTTCTATTTCAATATCCCAAAACATTGTATTCATCAAACACATAAGTATGTAAATTGTTATCGTAGATAACGCGATGTATAAACATAATTCAACAACGAAAATGTTGTTTATGATAACAAAAACACTCAAACAATGCCATGAATGAATAATATATTCTTCCATTACGTAATTTACCTCACACTTGTAATGTTGCGTTTACACTTGGCAAGTTTTGACAAGACGTGTCCACAAGCAGGCGTGTGAACGGGGTGTTCGGCTTGGCCTGCGTCAGCTTGTCGCAGATCTGGGCTGGTGTGCGTTTTGAAGACAGATCAAAAGAAGCTTGCAAGCGTTTGCTGCGTGTATACAGGTGGTCTGTCATATGTGAGAGTCCGCCTGGGTAGGTACCACTGCAATGTCTATTTCTGCAGTTTGAAGTCACTGTTGTGTTCCGGTTTGAAGGAAATTGTAGCCAGTAACTACTGGAGATAAGACTTAACATCTCATGTCTCAGGTTGGCGAGCGCAGTGGAATACCAAACAATACTTTGTAATTCAAGGTGTTGGATGGTCTTTCCACTGTTTATGGGACAAACTCGTGTCGCCATTCAAAATAATAAAAAAGAAATGTGAATGGCATCCAAGCGTTTGTAATCGCTTCGTGCTTGTGGAAGTCTGCCAAGCCTCAACACGCGTGTAAACGTAACGTAAGAATATTATAAATTCACAGACTATTATTCTCGTGCTTGCTATTTTCTCAACGATTCAATTTTACCAAGCGTAAAATGGACTTATCCATCGCTTGGTTATGTAAAATATATTTGCATACAATGTACATTCTTAAACTTTGTAAGTATGACTATAAAATAATGTATTTCTTAAAATTACTGTTATATTACAATTCTAAATTAACTACATAGTACTTTTAATACAGGACTAGCTTTTAGCTGCGGCTCCGCCCGCGTGAAACCTATAGCACTCAAGAGTAATGTATCTTCATATTAGTGAAAAAAGTCATAATCGGTTTAGCAGTTCCCAAGATTCATCCTTTTCAGCCGGGAACCGTCCACTGTTGGACATAGGCCTTTCCCATTAAGCGCCATAGGGATCGGTTCTGGGCCGCCCTCGTCCATCGGACTCCGGCGACTCTCACCAGGTCCTCGGTCCATCTCGTAGAGGGCCTGCCTACGCTGCGTCTTCCGGTTCGTGGTCGCCACTCCAGAACTTTTCCGCCCCAAGATTAGCGTTTTTAAACGAACAAACTCTTTAGCTTTATATTATCATAGATATAGAAGATACTTATATAACGGAAGTACTATTTCCCAATTTTAGTTTACAACCAACTCCAAAAAGATAACCTTCTTAAATTATGGCAAATAACAAAATAAAAAACAAACCGTCCAGTACATGGGACCCGACATATATGGGTACAACAACTCTGTCTACCCAAAAAAAAGGAGCGAGGTATAAAGCTATGCATGTGATAATTGGACTACCCTGTCATTCAGTGTCACATTCATGTTACTGTTTGTATAAAAAAACCTTTAAAAGGCTTCCATTCACAATGAGGGGAACATTAAACCGGCAGACGTCCTAATCCCGACTTTATTGAACTCGGGACGCGTATTACGTATCCCGCTTTATAAAACTAACGTATATATAGCATCACGCTATTCCCCGTTTTCTAGGGTATGCAGAGGAGTATCACAACCATACCGCTAGCTATTGAAGTCATATAAAACGAGACAAGATTATGGGTATTAATCAGGTATAATACTTAAAAAAAACTCAATTTTTTTTGCCTAAACCGGGGATCAAATCTGAGACTCCAGCGTGATTACGTGTATGCAATACAACTACAACACAAAGGCAATCTATTTTATAAACTCTACATGCAGGGTAATTTTGCTGGTGGTAAGATATATTTCATATCCGCCCGGATAGAGACCACCGTACACAAGGTGTTAAAACCCGCCATACTGGCCCACGTATGTCGCGTTCCGGGATCAGCCTGTGTATATCCGGTACCAACAGGCCGGCAAAATTGTGTAGACTGTCGAGGGGTAATCATTTTCAGTCGAGATTCTATTGGACCCCACTCCACTTACCATCAGGTGCAGTAGTCACTTTGCCTGCACGTATAAAAAAAATATAACAACACAATTCCATATCAGACTATTTCTGAAAAAGAAAATTGACACGTCGATGTTATTTTCACAGCAAACTAAAAGAAAGGCATTTTAGTATCGCATTTGGGTTTTTCCTGGCACACTAAGATAAAAGGAAGGTGAATCCTGCATCAAATTCGACAGTAAATATTCCGTCAATGTCGACCGTACGTTATCATTTCAAGAAAGCGTGTACCAGCATAATAAGCAAATGACAGTTATGATAACTCTAGTCGGGCAACAATGTGTGGGTTTATTAATAAATTTATTTTTAATGTTTTTTAACTCGATTTGATGATTCCTTCCTAAATGAATTTCGACCACGGCGGCCAATCTCAACGGAGGTCAACCGAGTATGCAGGAGATATTATAGTATACAAGTGTGTGCACAGGTATGCTTTCTGTTCCTTCACTCTCATAGTCCGGTGAGACGACAGACATGATTGGAGACAGATCAGGCGCAGAACCAACGTTTACGTGCTTTAAACGTGATTTATCTAAGACTAATATATCTTTATAAGCGGCGATAGCCTAGTTGGGTGTGGAACGGACTGCCAAGACGAATGTCCGCAGGTTCAAATACCAAGGGCACACACTTCTGACTCTTCTAAAAACATGTGTATATTCTTTATGAATTTATTGTTCGCTTTAACGGTGAAGTAAAACATCGTGAGGAAACCTGCACATCTGAGAAGTTCTCTATAGTAATTTCAAAGGTGTGTGAAGTCTACCAATCTGCACTAGGCCAGCGTGGTGGACTAAGGCCTAATCCCTCTTAGTAGTAGAGGTGGCCCGTGTTCAGCAGTGGGCAAGTATATAATACAGGGCTGATATTATTATTATTAATATATCTTTAAAGGTTGTTTTTTTATATCTATAGATCCATTATTACATTTCCGATTAGTCAGACCTCGGATCTCTGACGCCATTCGATCGGATACGGCGGATACTCGTTAGGAAGCCGGTATCCGTTTCATCTCTACAATCTTCCGCACGACAAGAGAAAATATTTCCTTATATAAGTAGGAAACATTCTGATTATGATATTTCGATATGACAGGTACCATACTAATATTATAAATACGTAAGTTTGTGAGGATTAATGTATGGATATATGGATGTATGTTTGTTCCTCTTTCACGAAAAAACTACTGAACGGATTTAGATGAAACTTTACAGTAATATTGGTTATACATCAGAATATCACATAGGCTACAATTTATAATGATTTTGTGTAATTTGGTCATAATATATACACATATCAAGTAAGTCGGAAAAAAAATATTCCGGAAAACTCCTGGCGATGGCGAGCGCAGTGGAATACCAAACAATACTGTAATTCAAGGTGTTAGATGGTGTTTCTAATGTTTATGGGTGGTCGTATCGCTTACCATCAGACGAACGGCAAGCTCGTCTCGTCATTCAAAGCAATAAAAAAAGACAGAAAAGGGAACTTTGTTTTATAATATGTATAGATTCAATAATACGTATGTGTGTCATGACATTTGTCGTTTGATATGTTAGAGTATGGCTTATAATACCTGATTACAATTATAGCTATTACTAAATCCATTTTCGGAATGGCCTTGTGTGAAAGTAAATGGCAATGGTGTTCTAGTATTCCTTGGAAAGTGGCACGACAGGAAATTAATTACAAGTACTATCTCGTTGTTTCATCTCGGTGAAAATACTTTAGCTATGCGAGACGACCATCTCCCAGTTCTGACAAGTAATAACTTCGTATTCCCGCATTTATTATTTTGATGCATTTTTGTCAACATTACCTTTATAGTCCTTATTTATTCCCTCATCCTCATGTTATTAAAATAACATAATTATAATATATTTTTCTTCGACATAGATATGTTTTTAGAATCATTTCCTCGATTTGAGAACGCAGTTATGTCTAAAGATTGCAATGCGAGTTGATTTATAGTAATAAATTATTTTTAAATTATATAATTCAAATTTCAATAATTGTAATCAGTAAGTTATTTTTGTTAACTTGTATTCATTTGTATCTATTTCTGTTCACTTTCTTCTAGTATTAGCTTTTGTTGGAAACTTTGTTAAATTTTATTTTTGTTGTGTATATTCAGTTTTAATTATTTTGTGAGTTTCCTAAATCTATAAAATTGAATTCCCATTTGACTTGGTCAACGCATCACGCGTGAACGGACAACCCTAATTCTATTTTGTTGTGTTAATTGTTGTCAGAAAGTTCTTATGAAAGAAAAAAATAAGGAAATTTAACGAACATTAGAAAATTTAAGAAAACGACAATATTATTTTACATAACTGTCAGTGATTGACAGAATGCGTGTCCCAATTCATAGTTAAGACAGGACAACGTCTCGGGTCAGCTAGTACTAAATAAATAAATCGCTATTTTAATCCCAAGAACATTTGGTCCTATAATAGATATACTAAACAAGATAATGGAGGATTATCATCATGTGACTTAGATTAGTCAGATTATTAAATTAGACAATATTGTTAGCGTAATGATTTCTTATATTTACGCGAATGTAATACATTAAAATTAAACTATTTTTCGGATTTTATCGCGGTTTTAATTACGGAATGCAAACTCTTCGAAACGTCGGGAGAAAAACTAAAATAATTAAAATGGCGATAAAATCCGGAAAATAGTTCAATTTTAATATTGTTAGCGTTTATCGTTTTGATTTCACGTGACAGTCTAGATTAGTAAGTGTACTGTGCTTGTAATGTTGCAAGAAAACACGACACGACTCCGTGATTGTGATTGGTTGAGAACAAGAAAACACGACACGACTCCGTGATTGTGATTGGTTGAGATGCTAACACGTGACTAACGCATTGATCTCTCGACCAATCACAAACATCGAAATACAACGACTTACGCGTTTATTTGGGACTCATGTGTCAAGTTATTGTTTATGACTTATTGTTATGCCTGGCTTTCGAGTTTTAGACGTTATCTACATAATAGAGAGTTATACCTATCAAACTTATATGTAAATTAAATTAAAAATAATGATAATGTAAGTACATTTTTGTTTATGACGAGACACTATTAGCACGAAAATAACTACATTGTAAGCAAAAAAAATATTCGGCTTTATAAATGAATTAATTTAAAAAATCCATCTTTCTTTTTTATTTGGACTTTGACTTACATCGCAATGATTCTAACTTCGGCCTAATATAACAATATACCACCTATTATTCTAAATTGATAACGCTTTACAATATCTAGCTAACGGTTTGACAAACAAAACGCTAATATATCAATCATGACGATATCATTATAGTAACGAGAAAATGTTGATTACACCGAGTTCGATAAAAACACAATTGTGCCATGCAAATGTGAATTTAATGGCCTCTGTAGAATCGGGAGAAGCATTGAATGTCAATCAATTTTGACAAGAATGCTTGACCATTTGCAGCATACGTAATTCCTTTTATTGAGACTGTTGATTGAATTTTATTGTCCGAACACAATTCTTGATATTGTTTATTTTTAAAATGCACACAGGAGACTTTAAAAGCATGTTTCTGTCATTCAGTTAATATAAGAATTTAGTTGTTCTGTTGATAGCGCTGGAGAAGACGGAGCATTTCCCTCTCCATTCTTTACATAACATACACAAGGCAGTCAACAACATTTTTGCAAGACATTTGAAAAGACTACGCATCAAACCAACTCTTCTGTTATACCTCTATAATAGACAAGTATTAGTAAATCTCAGCTTATTTAAACTATAATAAAACTATGCAATTATATTTCTAATCTACAGCAAGAAAGTACGTCAAGCAATATTGTCAAACATGCTGTTACTTGTAAAGCCAACATAATTGCTTTTATGTTTATATTACATATACTAAACTGTGATTGAGCGATAACGCAATATAATTGCAACGATCTGCTCTCTTTCCTTTATGGGTAGATAGTGACTGGCCAAATTGTTTGATAAGATATTGAATTCTGTTATAAAACGCGGCAATATCAGGAAAGAATGTGACATAATTATGACAATTGCTACGTCTCGCGTTGGTCGAGATTCTACGCTGCGTATTTAGCAACAAATGTGTTGGCAAATTGACCTGCACCTTATGGTAATTGGAGTGGAGTCTAATGTCGACTAAAAAGAGATGATTCCTGACCGCTTAACACAATTATACCTCTGTTGGAAAACTGATATACATAAACTGATCCTAGAGTTTGACGCACTAACCTGGGCCACTATGGCGGGTTTTACACCTTGCGTACAACTGTATATACTTTGCCATATCGAAAACTATTATCCCTTATGAATAAACACACATCTAGCTAATAGAACCACGCTATTACAAATCTTGTGTACAGTATAAATCATTTTCCTCGATAGATGTATAAATATTTCACAGTAATCCGACGTTGACTGATATTTTAGTACACTAAGAAACTATCTTAGGGCAAAATCCGGATTCGAACTTTTTGAATGCACCACGAAAGATAAGGTCTTCGAAACGTTGGGAGAAAACTATAATTTTAAACACCGCGATAAATTCCGTAAAATTGTTTTATCATAATAAATCAATATGCAAAGAAATCCCATAATTATCTTGAACCGATGGCGAACTTAGCGGAAAATGACGTCATAGATGACATCCTTCCTACCTATGAAATATAAGGCTTGTTCAAATGAATGTTATATTCGACACCGTTGGGTGAAAGAAAAATAATAGACAGTTCAATAGTCGCCTAAGAACACCAAAATATATTCCGACCCATGATTAGGGGGCGAGCCTATCGCCATATCGGCCACTAATTCCTGACTCCGGGCTGATACGAGTAAAAACATCCAATATTAGTTTCACTGGGGATCGAACGCGAGACTTCAGCACTGCCGTATTGTAATATAACCACGCCAATGAGGCAGTCTAAATGCAAGTATATTACTCATTAAATTCCTTATCACAACCTTCACCTAGGTACATAAACTGATTTCTACTGATTCAATTTCAACAGGTCTACGCACACAATACACAAGTGTAATAAATATCTATAGTCATGCGCAGTACATTCAGGAAATAGGCAATTTAGATATGCGTTTGTAACTAACTGAGCCAGCTTTGTCTGAGACGTTATCCCCAGTCTATACATGCTAAAGAAAGATTTTTTTTGCAATGAATATATCAAAAATATTTATGACACATTTTATTTACAACTATGGACTATTCTGAACTGACTTTAAATATATTTAACAAACAAATCTAATTTTTTTTTGGCTTCATTGTAGCTATGGTTTAGTGAGGGGAAATCCACGGAAAATGTCAACCATTTGCAATAGTTTTGGGCTAAATCAAATTCATTCAAACTCACACAACAGATGATAACATGAAGAATATCTCTAGGTCATTGTTGGGAAGTTTATATTTCTTTAAAACAATGCTTATCTAACTTTCAATAAATAATGCATGACACTATTTTATCTCACATTTGTTTACTATAAGAAAGATGTCAGTGACATTGGTAACTATTAAATTAATAGCTTTTTATTTGTGACTTACCCACGCTTTACAGGAAGTAAATGCAATCTGTGTTTATAAGTTAATATATATCGGCAATAAGAATGAATGGAGGGCGACAGTGAAACAGAAAGACTGCAAAATTAACATTTAACCTTACATAATGTATGTCTAGTTTGTCTATCAACATCTCAAAACATCAGAGCAATTTAAAAAGTACTTTCACTAGCAATCGCCTTAATATCTTTAATTATAGGTTTTATTCTCTTAAATAAGAAATTCAATAAAATACAAAGTACCGTAATGTATAGTCTGTAATGTTTAGAAAATAATGAATGTTCTGACATACTTTCTTGCATTACAGATTACCTATTAAAATGATATGCGGTTAGTTTCAAAACTATTTGAAACATTAAAATGTCTGAGCAATCATTGGTTTGAGAAACCGACAAATACTTGTGTTTTAGTCATCACAGAAATTACTAGAATGGATATTTTATAAACCAATAAATTTTATGACCATTTATATTAGTAAAAAAATCATAAACCAATACCAAAGTTTTATATTTAATACATATTGGTTAATAAATCTTAAATAGTATTTATTTAAATATGTAATTGGTAATATAGAGTGCAAATTGAGGTCTACAAATAGTTGATAATTAAAATGCTGTCAAAAAGTGATAAAAGCAAGTGAAAGTCACACATTTCATAACAGACGGACGGTGAAAGCTCTTTATGACATAACATTAGATAGTATCAGTTAATTTACACCATTATTGCAATGTCCATTAGGGCCATTTTAAATTTTTATTTCTTGTTAACTAACTTTATTGTTTAGAGTGTTTAACTAATCAGTTTTTTTTTACTCATAACTTAGTGCCTGGAAATAGGATTATAGTGCCAAGTTAAACATTTAGTTTTTTAGTTATACTTTGATTATTACAAGTGTTATGTTAGGAATCTTACAAAACACATATGACAATAAATTTCATATTTGAATATACTTTACGACTACCCTATGATGTTATGGATACAAACCAGTGTTCAATATTAAAGAATTATACCAATTATCAGTAGATATTCTGTATAAAAATTTGCCTATTTATGTTTATTTAAGATAATTGATAATATCATGACCATGTCGCTCTGTTTTTCCACATTGGTTATCATCACTTAAATTCACATATTTATGAATTAAATAAATTATTTTACAACAGTCAAAGATGTTGCAAATGTATTGATTGGATTATAATTTATATGATTATTGTTCTATAGTTCTTACATTACTTCTGGTTATTTCTTTTAAGGAAATCTTACAGAGTTTTAACTTTATAAATAACATAGTGTAGGTAACAATTAATTAGCTAATTACATGTATTCTATGAAATACTAAATAGCGGTTGAAAGGTATCTAAATATACTGTATCTATACCTACCTAGAACCTATATAGTTCTCAGCAGGAAGCTTTTATGGGTAAATATAGCTACATAAACCTGTTTTATGTAAACCAAAATTAAATTACGAAGTTACACACACTATTTTTGATCCTATCTTCATAAATTATAGGCAACATTTTGTAATCTATGTTACAATATTCTTAATGAGATTAAACTCAATAATGCAACGGAGCTCATTGTTATATCAACAAAAAGAAACACGGCTAATTGTAATTAAACTGTACAGATTCCTGATACATAATCACGAATGTATTGTACAGAATTATAATAAAACCATATCTTTAAGATCATACCTGTGTTAAATTGGCCTGAAGCTATGACACATCACTTGCAAGCAGACACTGGCCACACAGTGACAGAACAAAAAAAAACAACTCATAAAAAGCAATTATTGTAACATGAACAACATTTTGCACACTTGTGTCACGTCGTGCAACTAACCGCTGCATTCTTTTGCAACTGCATTCAATGCATTCGGATGACGAAATTGCACACTATTCGCGCATTCGACTAAGTATCTATTAAACACGCAATATATACTAATAAGTACCAATTTACCTAACAGTGACCTCTACTTACTTTTTCGAAGCGCTGTCTGTATTCCGCCTTCTCGATCTTGTCGTTTTCCAGCTGCGATATCTTCGCTGTAAGCTCCTGCAGCGCTTGATTCTCTTTCTCATTCCTAACGGCCAGATTCTCCAGCAACTCTAGCGCGTTTATCACCTTCGGCAGAAGCGCTGTTACGGCGTCAGGGCCGTATTTCTCGATAATTATCTCACATTCCTTGCCAATGTCCGATGCTAAGTCGTATACGTCAACGACGGTGACGTCGTCTTCGAAATCCTGCATCTTGGCGGAGAAACGCCTACGGTACGGCATTAATATCACTTTGTTTTCACTTCACAGCCGTATATAAAAATAAAATGTTACACTAAATACACCTTTCGCAGATGCGCCATCATTACTGAAAAGTGAAATGTCAAAATCTGGACAGTTAAATAGGGTTGCCGACTGAGTTATACGAATCGATTGTATGTATCGATGAATAGTAAAAAAAAATCGATTATTGTATATTGTGAATATTAAAATGAAATTCATATATTTCTAGATTTATTTCACCCAATCGTTTTATATTACCGAAAAAAATCAAATATAAAAAACTTATCTCTATCAGCATAATATTGTCATGTTTTAATTGGATATAAAACGTTTAAACAAAATATTAGATACGTTTATTGTATTGTAAATTTTAAATGAATCCTTCCTAGGTGAATTTCGGTCACGGCAGCCAATCTCTACGTAGATCAACGAGGTACGCAGGAGATATTATCGTGCACAAGTGTGTGTAGTGTAATACGCCCTCTGTTCCTTCACACTCATAGTCCGGTGAGATGGCAATCCAACAGTACCGGTGAGAGATCAGGTGCAGGACCAACGGCTTTACGTGTTTTTCGAGGCACAAATGCATCATATAAGCAATTTGCGGTCTCTGTAAAGAGTCTGAGTAATTCTCTAATAAAAACCCAGTCACAATTATTTTTGTACCCAAACCAGGATTCCAACACATTATCATAATTTAGAATCTAAATTATGATAATGTGTTGGAATCCTGGTCTAAATTTCTAAATTTTAGATTGAGGCCATGTAGTACCCTCAGGATAAAATATAGAATTAGAAACATCTGTACGTATTATAGGTAGTGTAGTGGCTTATAGGAAACATATCAGAAAAATAATAATGGTTGCATTATTATCACAAGACAAGGATAACGTTCTTTTTCTATCATCGTTACTAGTAGTTGTAAATATACATAGATAGCAATTTCGTGCAAGGAGAGCCGATTAATTTTATTAACGTCATAATATTTTGTAATCCCATCCTATAACTGCATCACACATGAGTAGTATTAGATTATCGTACTAACCGTTATTAGGCATATGGGCGTTATAAGGAAAATGATAAATTTTGCTTATTAGTGCTTGTTTTTTTGTTATCTGACAAATAAACACCTTTTTCCAATTTCAAAGGGATTTTAAAATCTAATTGCTTTGTTAATTTTTAAGAGCTATTTGAAAGGATTACTAGAATTCTGTTATTATTTTATTATCTTGATAAGATAATATAATAAACACTGGCCGATATAGATATTTGAATTTTACAGCTTTAATTGTGTTAACATAACAACTACAAACAAATTACAGTAAAACTGAAAAAAAAATCTGTGAAACGTGTAAAACGAATATTTTAATCGATTTTAATTATACGAACTACGCACAACACTATATCATAAAAGAGACAAAGATATTACTTTCTCTGTCTACGTTCGGATACTCGTCATTACACATGCAATATTGAATTAGTACGTTTAGACTTTTCAAACAATAATACATGTTTTTATTTACATCATACTAAAATACTATGTTTCTTGCTTAGAATAAAAAAAAATCGTATTACTTTTTCTAAAAAACGGTGTTACCTTTTTTTAATTTCTGCTATCGAAATTGGTACAGAAATTGCATCAGAAATGGACATCCCTAACATGCTAAGTGCTAACTTCTGAATGATAACTCCATCTGATTCAAAACGCTGTACATAACGCTTTATTTAAATGTTATTTTTATCTCGAGATACTTACCTAATTGTTATATATTTTAGACAAGCATATTTGTGAAAAAAACAGCAATTTATCTGAAATTAAACAGTTGGAAATTAACATAAGTATAATATCACAATATTTAGAAAAGTTAAATGCCGAATTAGTTTACCTACCCTGTATCTAACCACAGAATGTTTTAAACCCACATGTTACATGCCTCATACATAATATACATGAAGCTTGGTTACATCCTCTTTATCTCACTGATAAAGGGATGTCGCTATTTGCAACATGATGTTACTTTTCAAGTGCGTTGTTAAAATATCGATTATAAGCTCTCGCCACGCGCGAAGCAACAGTTGGATGGAATCAACAGGCGAGAACGCGCGGCGCGACACTTACAGCGATTTATAAACAATATTTTATTTTTTTAATTTGATTTTGTGTGATGAATCAACCGAGTAAAGCCAGTAAATATGTGTGCCCGAACGACAGACAACTTTCTTTGAGAGCCAAGTGAGTATATTTTTTATTAAACTTTTCCGTTGATAAGTGCTGTTTGTTTATTTTTAGAAGTTTTCAACTTCCCTTTTTCTTAAGTACTTAATTTTATTTAGTTTGTCTACTTGTGTGAAATTGACTATCTAATTCCTTTTATACTTCAGTCAAACTTAAGTAGTTAGTACTGACTTATTTTAAAAATGCTTTGTTATTTTGTGACGCTCTTGAACAATACATTATATTAGAGTACAATTTAGAATAAAATAAATTGATTCCGTTTATTGCACAATCTCTTTAACAACGGAAGTTGATAGATATTGAAAGATGTTATCAATACAACTTAAAGTGAAGGGTAAGCTGGTAAACTAACTGTTTAATAATATGATTTAGTTTATCTGTTAGATAATAGTAAAAAATCTAAGAAAATCTCAAGACGTATAATTATTGATTCCTTTGCTCATGAAACAAGAAAAATGTGGTAAAAATTCCTTCCAGCAATACAAAATGAACATTCCGCTCATAGTTTATACTCGAACTCTAATTAAAACTTATCGTATTAAGTTTCCTTTGCGTTCTATCGTCAAAGAAACATTTTCTTTTAACTTTAAAATAACAAACTAGTGTAGTCATGCAAAAGTGCTTCAATAAATTAATAGAAGAATAATGGCGAACAATTTATTAATTATAAACTTAGTAAGTATTGTCTACAATTTATCTTTTAACTTGCAACCGTTTAAGAATATGTTTTGAACGATTTTTCTAAATAGGGTCAGTGCTTCCGGTCTGGAGTTCCATTATACTTCTTAGCATTTAAATAAACAAAAATGTTATATTATTATTAATACGCTACTAAATGTAGTTCCTTTTTATATTACAAAATTAACGAAGGGCTCTCCTTAGAGCTCAACTCATGGAGTAAATATAATAAATAGTAAATAACAAGTGTAGTTTTTTCCAACCCAAGTTCTTATAAGCAGGCATCTATTTTCAGTTTTTAAGGGTCCGCGACAAATCATTAAACTACAATGCAAAAGTAAGACATATTAATGTGTCAGGGGCAAATGCAGGAACTGCGAAACGAGTTATGAAAGTCACAAAAAACAAGGCTTGCATATAGGACAAATTCTATGTCGAAAGAAAACAGTGGGAATTTTGGAATAAAACTACTCTACGGATTTTAGCGTGATTTTTTTTTTTATTTCTTCTCCTAATGTTTCGAAAACAACATTCATGGTCACGCAGTGCCTGGGGTGATGGTCAAGCAAACAGTTTATGTTACAAAAAATACCTTTAATAAAATTAAGAATTTATTCTGAGAAATGCCTATCCCAGACCCCGCCGCAAATAAAATTGCCTAATCACGACACTATTCGCGCTTTAACCGTTTCGCGAGCAACGGAACAATATTTGTCAAAGCACTTTTCAAAATTTCACACTGGCATACTTAAGACATTGAATTTATGTTAAGTATTTAATACAGCTAATACCATACCTTTTATTATATAGGGGTGTTTAGCAGTGGAAGGGAGGGGGGTGTTTCTAAACGTTTCTCTGGTAGCCTATATTAATGCTTCGAAAACTGAAACCCTTTTTAGCCGTGTATTTAGCATTGCGGAAGGTTTAAAGATAGCATAGAGCTCGTGTACACGTGTATAGAACAATGTAATTAGCTCGCGACGCTGTTTCCGTCGCATGAAGGAGTATTTAACCGGGATCGCCTTCATCATCAGTCATTTGAAAAAAACGGCTCCGTATCGTTTTATTATGATTGGTTGAGAGACTAACACGTGACTGATGGATTGGTCTCTCGACCAATCACAAACATCAAAATTAAATCTATACTATTATATAAAGCTGAAGAGTTTGTTTGTTTGTTTGAACGCGCTAATCTCAGGAACTACCGGTCCAAACTGAAAAATTCTTTTTGCGTTGGATAGCCCTTTGTTCGTGGAGTGCTATAGGCTATATATCATCACGCTATACCCAATAGGAGCGGGGCAGTAATGGCTAATCTCAGGAACTACCGGTCCAAACTGAAAAATTCTGGTTGCGTTGGATAGCCCTTTATTCGTGGAGAGCTATAGGCTATATATCATCACGCTATATTCAATAGGAGCGGAGCAGTAATGGCTAATCTCAGGAACTACCGATTCGAACTGAAAAAATATTTTTGTGTTGAATAGTCCTTTGTTTGTGGAGTGCTCAAAGTTATATATCATCATGCTATAACCAATAGGAGCGGAGCAGTAATGAAACATGTTGCAAAAACGGGGAAAATTATGAGTTTTGAGAGCTTCCGTTGCCTGCGCTGCGTAAACGGTTAAAGTTATGCAACAATGATGTATGACGGGATTGTTTCACTTAAAAAGTTCTAAATAATATAACAAAAGTCCCCCGCTGCATCTGTCTGCCTTAACGTGTTAAACTCAAAAACTACCTAACGTATTAAGATGAAATTTGGTATGGAGACAGTTTGAGACCCTGGGAAGAATATAGGCTCCCGGGAAACTACTATTTTTATAACGGAAAACTTTAGCCTGAAAAACTTTATAACGCGGGCGGAGCCGCGAGCAAAAGCTAGTGACTTATAAGTCGCATTTTTTTGGAAAATTCTAAAGGGGCGTGTCAATTATAGCTATGATATTGAGACGTAATGTCTCTCGTAAACCGACATATTATTTACTACTCTGTACTTAAAATCATGAAATTATACTCATTTTGCATTGCAAGTTTAAAATTTTATCCGTAACATTTGTAAAATTTAAATCCAATATGTTATACTGCAAATATTCCCAGAACAAATTGTAAACACGATACGTTTGAAATTCGAACACGCTGCATATTCTTTTGTTTAAAATGAATATCGAATACATTTAAATTATAACATTCCCGTGAAACGGAGCGGAATTGGAATTTCCATATGAATGTGGTCAAAGAGGAAGCTTGTTCCGTACGAAATTACTACCTTTGGCACAGTCGTGTAATATCGGAAGCCAACTATTCTCTCTAGCTTTTCTTTACTCAAATATTAGATCTGTCATCCTTCTTCAATTATTTTGTGTAATAGCAGGGCGCCCTATTCCGTCTACGGGGAAATATCCCTCTTTTGCAATTAGAGCTATTTCAATCGAATGTCAACTTTGATAGCCTATAGATGAAAAATAGCCTATTTACCTATACTGTTATCAAACGTGTCCTTCAATTAAAACTATCGTAATTGTTAAAGACGGATTCGTTCCTGTAGACGCAAGGGACATGACCGTACATAAATATAATAGGAATGGCAGTGTAAGTAAGTAATTTTTCCCTGTATCGGTGAGCATTTATAATAAAGCAATCCCAATTGTTGCATATAAAGTAATATATCTCTCTTTATCTTGGCTCCATGTAAGATCAGCTCGGCAAACTTTTGTCGAGTATTCTTTTTTAAGAACGGCCTCTGCGGTTAGCTCTTTCACATTCTGGATTAATGGACAAGTCGTGTAAAAAAACGGAGTATTTCCCGATCTGGAAATTGAACCTAGGACCCTAGCCCATATACAATCCTATTTGTCTATGAAGGTGTTTGTTGGTATAGTATCCGCCCGGATAGCGACCTTACGTAATGTGTAAAACGTGCTATAGCAAAACCTGCCAGGGTGTCGCGTTCCGGGACCAACTTATGTATCAAACAGGCCGGCAAAATTATGTCGACTGGCGAGGGATAAGCATCTCTCGTCAGTCAACACTATCTGGACCCACTCTACTCATCATCTCGTAGGATGTACACTTTGTCACGCCTGTATAAAAAAAAAACAGAGAAGGAAATCGTCTTCTATATATTTAACTTCTAGTGAAGGTTGGAACGTTGGAACGGTCGTTGATCTTTCTAATATAGAGATAACTTTAGAAACGAAATTACAAACGTCAGAATCCTTACAATTTCAGAGTTGCTAGTAAATATTAGTCTGGGAAAATACATTAATTTTAGTTCTAACTAGCTTTTGTTCGCGGCATCACACGTAAATGTTCTTCAAAACATCAAGTCACATTCATTAACACTTCATTAAACGCGACATTATAGCAAATAATCTTATCCCCTCCCTCCTTAATTTAAATCTTAATATTTTAAAATATATTCCTATGCATAGTTTTGGGTTTTGCTAGAGCTCCGTTGGTCATCGCAGTGTTTGCTATTATGGCGGCGATGTATTCGTCCCTCACGTGTCAAGGTATTGAAGCCTGGACATGGAGTTAGACTTATGAGGGGCTACAGATATATAAAATATGTATATATATATAAAAATGAATCCCTATTTCCCTTGGTCACGCCATCACGCGTGAACGGCTGGACCGATTTCGGACTATAATATATATAAAGACCTTTTCCAGATAGCTATAGTGCTACCGAGTTTAGAGACTTATACCGGGAAAGGCACGCGGGCAAAGACGCGAGCAATACCTAGCAATATATTATTATGAAGATGAAAAAGGTTATTGCTCTCCACTTTAATCTATTCTTTATGGTCGGATGCCGATTTGTCAATATATGTGGGTAGTATTGAGCGTAGGATGTCCAGAAAATGTCTAAGTTGTTTTATATTAGAACTAAATTAAAGACAAAAGCAATTATCGATCTCTCATTTCATTATAACATTCGTATGGCATGAAATAAATTTCAAATACACTTTACGCCAACCGGCTTATGTCGGAACAAAAGAGCTTGTCCAATGAACAATTGTATTTGTAGCATGTCACCAGCCGGGACGTTTGACAATGCCATCATAGTGAGATGATTAGACGAGTAATCTTCCACATGTCAGTTGCTGCAAATAAAAATATGAAAAATAAAACTAAGGTTTTCGGCCATCTTAAGGTATAGTTATATCACGAAAGGAATTGAAACCAGTTAGTTTACGCAGGGTTTTTGCTACGTAATATTTAAAATCCATTGAAATACATTGTTATTTTAATTTTGCCCGTTGCCTATACGAACTGCATAAAGACTCCTATTTTATTCGTATTATTGACATCGATAGAGAAATTACAGAATTTATTACATAAATTCCAGGAATTACTCATAACATTGATGTGTATTTTGGATAATATTTACAAAACAAAATACTGGGAAAACCCTATTTCAATGTTACATTGGTCGATTAACTGGAAACGCGTTGTTTACTCGGAATTTTATTTACTACATAATTTCAGATCAGTTGAAACAGCATCAATTTGGTTTTTTAATAAGATATGGTGAAATGGAAGAGCTTTTATCGAAGAAAGTTAAAATTAAAATAAAACTATTTTGCGTATTTTATTGAGATTTTTATATTATAATTTTCTCCCGACGTTTCGAAGACTTTGCAGTCTTAGTAGACATGGGGTGGATTGAACCGTAAACATAAGAATGTTGAAATTACTCATCATTGTTTAGATTTTCACAGGTCCAAACACCCCTTCCCTTCTCTAATTTATTTTCTTTTCCTTTAACTAACATAGCACCAACAATCCTTTTCCTATAAAGGATTTTATAAGGGCAATGAAGATAACCTACTAGGCGATTCTCTCGCTCGTTTGCGACCTATAAAAACGTCTATTCACCCATTTTGACTTAGATAAACAATTTCAGCACCTTTCTACTTACCTATGAGCAGATTTCCATTCTCATCACGTACAAGGAAAACAGTAAAAACTGTTCTATATATAGCCGGGTTCATGGCTGCATGGCCTCCACAACTTTGTTATCTAGGTAATGTCGTATCCGGTTCCTGCCTGCATAGGCGGTAATAGGTATCCATGAAGCGATAACCATGTTATTGTCTACTGCGAAGTGAATCATTGTGATTATCATGTTATCAAAAGGATCTGGTGGTTAAGGCTGGTTTAAGCCAGACGCTCGAGGCGAATTATTTATAAAAAGGTCTGTTACTTTTCGAAGTTAAGTATTATCAATTATCGTTTGAAGGAAAACTTCGTTGACCTATGTACCTGAGAATTTGAAAGGTATGTGAAATTTGCCAACCCGCACTGGGCCAGCGTGGTGGATAAAGGCCGAAACCTTCTTAGTGGTAGAGGCCCGTTTAATAGTTACCTATTATCAATTATTGTTCGTTTAAACAGTGAAGGGAAAAGTAGGGAATTGTATTTTAGTGGAGTAGTAAGTAAATATATCTATATTTACTCACAAAAAACCCTCATTACGCCATGAGTGTTCAATTTACTTGCCACCTATTGTATGTATACGGTCTACAAGTACCCTCCAGTCCACCTCACCGTCAGAAAATCATCTACGATATACAAACATTTGTCTGCGGTAAAATATCGTTTCCGCAGCCTCTAGCTTTATATTTCAACTTTCAGTGCCCTACATCTATGCAATATGCTCCCAACAAACATTTCTAAGACTAGCATTCGATTAAGTATCATTGTCTACTCACAATAAGTTTTCTACGTAAATACGATCAATTTAACGCTACGTTGCATACCATTATGTGATGCAAATACGACGCTACAAATCAAAGATGATCTGACTTTTTTACGTAACTTACTAATATCGGGTGGGTTTTATATTTGTAAGTTTTATTTGCGTAAGGTATTTACGTAAATTGCTTAAAAGTTTAATAATATAAATAAATTCGTGTGTCAGTTAGTGACTCGCTTTTATAACCTATAGTTTACGAAGTTACCCACAACTTACGCAAATAAAACTTATAAACATAATGCTTTTATAAGCATATTTCTGATGAAAATACATTCAAAAGATGAAATTACCTCCACCGAGTTCTATTTTAAATAAAGCCATTCATTCACCACAAATCAATATACTCATTTACCTTCATTATATAACCAATGCGGAAACTCTGTACACATTGCAACTAGTTTGTCAAAGCATGTTTAAACTTGGTCCGATTACTTTAAAACTCATTTTAACTTGGAATAACAGCGTAACTAATTTGCAGCTGTGCATTTGTTTCAAAGAAATGTTATTTTTCTTACTCATAATCTGCTTTTTGTAAAACGTTGTTTTAAGATTATTAGGATGAGTTTTATCTTTATTTATTTGATGTAAAAGGGCTTATTATATCGACTTCATTAAGGTGTTTAGAATATTTTGAATTTTTGATGGACCTTATCTTACTAATATTAAAAACGATATTGTGAAAATGTTCAGATGTTTGTAAGAAGTAAACGCAGAAATCGCTGAACGATTTTCGATGACATTTTACACACGGATAGACTATCTTTTGAATTAATATATAGGTTATTTATCCGGTTATTTGTTCACGTTTGAATTATTTGGTTTGACATCTTTTCTTTTTAAAATAGATAACGCTGATTTTGTGCAAATAGTCTAATAGATAGCTACATTTATGTAGGGACTTTAGTAACGAGTAAGGCTTTTCACGCGGGCGAAGCTACGACCACACCAGGTAACTTCTTCTCACCGAATGCATGCCCATGCACGGGAGGACATTTGCTGCGACTTTAAGCACACAGTTCAGTGTGTATATCTTGGTTGTAACTACACATTCAAGCCTATGAAGGGTCGTGAATATTTCCTGTCCGTGTCCCCTTTACCCAACATAACAGGGTTACTTTTCCTTCTCTCACACTTCCTTTCCCCAGCTATCCCCTCCCAACTTTCCTCCAGGCCCCTGCAGTTGCTAAGCTGAGGGATTCCAGTATCCCATTTGTAGATTTCCCTCGGTGTTAACTGCGGGGTTTGATAGACAAATAAACACCTAGTAAGTAATAACTATTAAGTATTAATAGTTTTTTTTTGCCGCTTTGCTATGGAAGGAAGAGGACAATTAATATTTCGAACTCTCTATCTTTCTACTTGATTAATTTTGTTGCGGGATAATGACATTACTTTTCCCTGATACTTGCCGAGCTTCACCACTCGGTGTCATACAATGCCACTGTTGATCCTGGATTAACGGGGTTGTCCTGGTGGGTGTGAGGGTAGGAAAGTATGTATTAGGTATTAAGATATTTATATTTTAGTCACGAATAAGGTAACTTGAGCAAGAATGGACGTGAAATAACAGCGTTATTGTTTATCGCTGCCTGTCTTGTCATTAAGATTACCGGTGGCCCAAAATATCCTCGCTGCTAATCAATGCTTCTGTTTTATTTAAGGTTAGTGATTTATGTTTTCGCGAATGTTCGATGTTGAAATAAAGTTATTTTACGGGTTTTATCGCAATTACAATCATAATCAATAGTTTTATTTTAATTATCTAAGGTTGTCTGGGTATTCAGTATTCACAATTTTACTTTCTTATTTATTTATTTATTTAGCACTTATATACAAAAGTATACACGCGGACTTACAATTTTACTATCTTATTTAGTCGTCTGCTTTTAGTTTTATATATTTTTGTTGTCTGAGATGTTAAAGCCGTTGTGAAGATACGTATTTATCTTACAAATATGGGAACGTAGATGAAATATTCGTTAACTGCGTCGTTTGGAATCTTGATGAGAAGGTTGTTGAACAGATGCACAAACTCTAGTTGTTTTGTTCAATATTCAGCAATAACACCGAGTTAATTATATGAAATCTTACTAATATTATAAATGCGAGTCTGTGAGGATGGATGTATGTTTGTACCTTTTTCACGAAAAAACTACTGAACGGATTTGGATGAAACTTTACAGCAATATTGGTTATACATCAGAATAACACATAGGCTACAATTTATAATGATTTTGTGTAATTTTGGTCATAATATGACGAAACATATCAAGTAAGTCGGAAAAACAATTATCCCGGAAAACTCCTTCACGCAGGCGTAGCCGCGAGCAAAAGCAAGTACTATATATAAATTATAGGTGATTGAACGTTTCCAAGGCAACTGGATGTTACGCGATAACAAAATATAATTCGCATGGAGGAAGCTCCTTCGACAATTATTAAATTAACTAAATCATGCTTTCTTACGCACATTGGCTCACTGTATACTTGAACATGTCATACTGCTTCATTGCTCTGCGCTTAATCGTCTCATCTTATTGATTTATATAACATACTAGCTGACCCGACAGACGTTGTCCCGTCTTAACTATGAATTTGCAGCGCGCATTCTGTCAATCGCTGACAGTTATTTCAAACAATTGACAGTTATATAAAATTAATATTTTCGTTAAATTTTTTTAATTTTTCTAATTTTCCGCGCAATTTTTTGATTTTTTTCGTTCATAAGAACCTTCTTCTGACAATAACAAACAGATAAAAAAAAATGGTGAAATCGGTCCAGCCGTTCACGCGTGATGGCGTGACCAAGGCAAATAGGGATTCATTTTTATATATATAGATAGACTTAGCAGTGGTAAGGCTGACCCGATTCCTGCCGACTTCCCTTTCGTAATTTATGTAAAAACGAATTATCATTAGAACAATTTATAGACTTATTTATGCATATTAGTGCCTTATGTGTCTTTTTCCCTTCCAGAAAATTTCACACTTCGCCACTAGTACTTAAACTCGTAAAACTGTTATTAATCGCCATTTTCAATAAACGATCCTAATCGCTTTTAAGACCTATCTCAAAACCGACCAATCAGAACAAAGTTTTTGACGCGCTCACAAATGAGTTATTTTGATTGGTTATTTTTGGATTCGGATTGAAGATTGAGATTGGAATCGTTATTCAAAATGGCTGATAGAATAATCTACGCAAAATAAGGCTGGTGCAAACTGCAAAGAATGCTCGTCTCTGTCTTCTCTTTCGGTGACAAGGCATAGGCATGCAAAAAAGTATATATTAAAATAAATTATAATTAAAAAAAAAAACAAATATAATGACATCATTAAAAATAATAACAGTACGTGACATGAAAAATATACACTTTTTTTGGATAAATTTCGCCTATTCGATATGATCAGGATAAATTGCTTCAAACTAGGGTTGTTTATTACTTTATAGTCGAATTGAAACATCGACATAACGATCCATTCAATTTTATAACACTGAAATCGAATGTGAACCACCAATTGTTTTATTTATTTATTTTTATTTCTTAAACAAAGTTCAGTCAGGTACAAAAGTATAACAAAATCAAAATTTCAAATCGTCTAAACTTTTGTGTCCGTATCATGAATTGCTATTTCTTCACTAATATAAGTTCACAGAGTTTAATTTATTTCAGATAAAAAATAATATTTCGAATGAAGTTAATGAGTAAAAGCGATTTAATATTTTAAGTTTGCTCGGCTACTTTTGTGGCTGACTTTACCTATAAGATTAAAAATGGTAGTAGATGTCTATAATGAAAAGCAAAAATCCTTTTTTTCTTGTAGTTTATTAATTTCTAACAATCACCAAATTATCATTATATAACTATTATACTGAATAATTGAAACTCGTGACAAATTTGAAATCGATTTAAATTGATTCCAATCGATACGAAGGAGGTTTAAGGGATAACATCCAGATGAGATGTCAAACGAGATGTCAGTAACATTTTATCTATCCATTTATCCGAAAGAGATAACAAACATATCTACTTAGCTTAGTTGGTTATATCTACAGGATGTTCTATTTTTTATTATACAAAGCCTGGCTATGGCAAAAAGTGGGTATATCAATCATGGAGGTGCGGGCAAAATTCTCTATAATTATAAAACAAAGTCCCCAAAAGCTGTCTATATGTGATCGATTTTCTCAAAATCTATTGAACTGATTTTTGTACGGTTTTTACTAAAAGATAGTGCAATTCTTGAGGAAGATTAAAGTTAATAGTATATTACAGTTTTATGTAATTTGACTAAAGTATAACGATTAGTGTTGAAGAGGTCGCGAAGTTGTAAAAAATCTCGTGGGTCAAGATTTCATCATCATCTCAGCCACAGGAAGTCCCTTGCTGAACATAGGCCTCCCCCAAGGATCTCCACGTCGGGTCAAGATTTATGCGGGAAAAACTTTGTGAGACACTGATTTCCAAACTAGCAAAGCCGCGGGCACAGCTAGTTTTCTTTAAAATATATGTATGTAGTATGTGACATTAGATAAACTTAATATAATGTTTCTTTTATTAGTATATTTACTTATGTTTTCTCAAATATATTCGGAGCCCACGTCTACCTTCTTCAAATATGTCGCCTACGCTTGTAGCTATCTCTCTCTCTCTCTCTGTAGTCGGTCCCTCATGACTGAGGATCGTGGTCATCATTAGTTGTACTGCATATAGAGCGGATTATTTATCTCCACCGGTTTCTGTTCATTGCATCTTCAACTAATTTGTGAGTTACTAGCGATGACCATTTATACATATTAAGTACAAAACCACTTACTCTCATGATGGCAATGACATACTAAGCTTAAGTTTAGTTTGTATAAACCCGCAAATCTCTAGAAAATTATTTTTTAAATTCTTTCATCACAAAGCTATCATTTATGGCTTTTTATCCTATATACAGGGGTACCGTACAAAGCCGCGAGCGCGATCGTCTCAAATATCATTTCTTTTGATATTTGATCAGCCTGTATAGTAAACCCAATAGACAGGGGATTGTTCGAATAAGTTTTCTCGCAACTCGGAAAGTATGTTCGGACTTTGTTCTCGATACTATGTGACATGGTTGGGTAATGAGATACGTGCACATGTTAGACAAACGTCCTGACTGTGAGTGTAGGTTGTTCACGGGGGACTGGCTGACTGACTGAATATGGTATCCTGGCGTTAAAAAATAACTTTCATGACATAATTGTGGATTTTATATATTTTAGTATATGTAGTAGTGGCGTCGGACGTCCACCCACGAGGTGGATAGACGACCTTATAAATTTGGAGGTCCCTGGATGCGGGCCGCTTAAAATTTTTTGGGAGAGGCCTTTGTTCAACGGTGGACATCCTACGGCTGATGATAATGACTAGTGGCCTATTTAACTCCCCTTGCGGAGATAAAGAACGTCTGTACCATTTTTATACTTTACTAGCTTTTGCTCGTGGTTTCGCTCGCGTGTAGAAGTTTTCAAATGTCCCACTATATATTTTCCCGGGATAGAAAGTAGCCTATAACCTTTCCAAAGTGTTAAACTATCTCCATATCAAAATTCATAAAAATCCGTTCAGTAAATTTTGAGAAAATCGATAACATACAGACAGAAAATGGGACTTTGTTTTATAATGTGTATAGATTTATATGCCCAGCATTCTAGGGTGGACACGAAACCCTCTCTACTATCCTAAGCCAACGCAATCAAAAGAAACAGCAATTTTAGCCGCATATTTTCAAACTCGCGACTACTCGCAAGGGAATCAAAACCTAAAGGGTACTTCCAGTCGACCTAGAATCTTGAAATTTGGCATAAAGCAGTGTTTTATAGCATATATAAAGGAAAAATTCCGTAAACCTCATTTTTTTCAGACCTTTGTCTTTAATTTATGCTCCAACAGCTTTCCATATTGTAATGTTATGGATTTCATTTTGCAAAAGAAATACCATAACTATAACTCGATTGTCGTGATGGGTGAACTTTTACTTATATACCTACAACGTTTGTACGGAACCTTTGGCGCGCGAGTCCGACTCGCACTTGGCCGGTTTTTTACTTTTGAGGTACGGAACCCTAAAAATCAACATCGGTTCAATAGGTCCTGATATTAACGCTTTTGAACAAAAAAAACTCTTTATCTTTATATATTAGTATACAAGTATAGATTTTGGCTTCATAATTTTAATCTCAGTACATAAAAAATTCTAGATTTATAACTAAACAACACTTGTTCTAACGTAATAGAGTTGAGCATTTATGTTAATACAATCGTAAAGTTTAATTTCCCTTTGCCTCGGAAGTCTGGCTGATGACGTCATGAGTGACGAAACGTCTGCAATCTCTGTAACCTTCAGCCTTATTATTGCCTTGACAACAAATGGAAGAGTAATTGTATTATTATCTTGTTATAGTTTTGGATTAGAGGCAACTGTAGCCTTTTTTACGATACGAATGTGTTTTATCTTTTTTTTCCAAATATTAGATTTAAGGGACTTAAAAAAATGTTATATTGGAAAGAAAGAAAGACATACTTATTGGCTTAGTAAAGGAACACATCGTCACATGTTAAATTTAAAAAATAAATTTAAAAAAAGACAAAAAAATAATAAAAAACAAAAAATTCTCCGTCACCGTGTCCACACGGCGACAACTAGATCGCCATATACTTATATACGACATACATTTATACGATATTATGTTATTTTTTTAACTTTAAAGACATTATGCTTTAAAGACAAATGATTTGCCACTTTAAATATTTAAAACCCGGACGTATACCATTAATTAATTTAAAAAAAAAATATCCAACAACTCCACCAATATCTCTGAAATATTCCATTCAAAAGAATAACACCTATATTGTACTGAATGAGATTTAAGTATTTATAACAACAGATTCGTATCACAAAATGGGATCGAAAATTAGCATTACTTTAACTCGACGATATGGTTTCTACCCATCCCTTCAAGCTACGTGAATATATTTAAATCACATCGATTCTAAACTATCGATTCCATAAATCGATTCACCAAACATTAAATAACGATTAACCGTACGTACATTATCTCGGATTATGTTTATCAACAAATCAATAATGTATATAAATAGCTAACGCCCCAGTGTTGCAGCCTGGATTTTATTAGTTCGGTTCGGAAGCTTGCGTCAATGGTATTTCATTATTGGACAGGTTAAATGTTTATATTGCCTTTCTAATCCAATATTGTCGAAAAGTTTGGAACGTTCTGGAACACTGCCCAGTGGGAAAGCTGTTTCGGTATACTATTACAGTATGTTATATTCGGGCTTCTATTCGCTAGAGGAAGAATATCATGCTAGTCAACACAAAGACTGTTCAATAAAAAAACGATAGGTCTTATTACAAGCTAGTACTGGAATGGCTTCGGCGTGTTTGGTTAGAGGTCCCGGAGTCATTCTAAAGTGCTGATGAAGGCCAGCATGAGGTTTTTAGTCGGTAAAAATCCGACATACCCTATCTACCTTGCATACGCACGAGGGGATCCAAGAGATCCAAGAGAGGATTATCCCCACGAAAAAAATAAAAGAAAAAAAGTCATATTACAAATGATCGAGGATGTTTTATTTTATAGATGAAACTGTAAGAGCTACAGCGGCTTATAGAAGCCACACCAAAAGCATAACTTTTGCTCGGGGCAGACCCACAATTCCCTACGGCGTCTGGGACAGGAAAACAGGCTATTTTAACAAAACTAAAAAACATTATTGTTAAATAAATAAAATCGGAAAAAGAAAAAAGTTTACATAATACCTTAAAACTTATTCCAGTTACTGAAATTTAAACCTTGTTACTTTCTGTTTCAAGCGATAACTTATAACTATCGTACATATTCTTTGGAATCTAGTTAAATAATTATCTATCGATTTTAGATTGTGCTGTATTTAAAGTGAATTTATATCTGTGACCGCTAGTTTTAAGTATACTTTACCCTATCTGTAACCTGTATTTCAAATAAAAAATATTTATTTATTATAATAAAGTGCGACGCGTTCGCCCGTATTCTCGAACGTTCCACAAAATACAGGGTCATTTTTATATTGCGTTACTAAATGGAACCACATACTTATCTACTTGGAAATAACACTTTACAATAAATTACTTGAGCCTTAGATGTAAAATAAAAAACTGTAAGTTTCGAAAAAAAATATTAATAAAATGTAACTTAAAATTTTACGCGTACCTACCATTACTACTTACTACTTAGCGACAACAAGCATTAAGTCAGATATACACTCACGCACACGCCATATTCGCATTAAACTACAAAATAATAAAAAAGCAGACAACTAAAACCAGGATTTTTGGTGAAAATATTCGTTATTAATGGATGTATTTTGGCACAATGTCAGCAAAGGTGAAGACGAGTATGTGGTATCATTTAGTAACGCAAGTCAAAATGACCCTGTACACACTAATTACACCTACCGTTGCATGTGTAAAAGGCGAGGGAAATTCTAGCTTATTCTAACCCAGTACTATCGAACCTTTCAACCGTTTATATGTACAGAGTGGCCATGAGTACAGTAATCGCTCACTTAATACCCTGACTGTTTAGAAATAAAACCTTCTTAATGTAGCACTATTCCTAATGTACTAAGGACTAAGGACCACGCTTATGGGTAATGTCGCTCAATTTCGTATATATAAGTCGTCATATACTATTTGAAATCAAATGGTATATACATTACCAGCTTTTGCTATGCATCGCCCGCCTGATGGAGTTTTCTGGGTATATTTTTTCCGAATTAGTTGATATGGTTCCTTATAGTATGGCCAAATTATACAAAATCATTATAAATTGTAGCCTATGTGTTATTCTGATGTACAACCAATATTACTGTAAAGATTCATCGAAATACGTTCAGTAATTTTTTCGTGAAAGAGGAACAAACATACATACATCCATACACACATCTTCACATACTTTTGCATTAATAATATTAGTAAGATTAACATTTGATATCATAGTAAGTGCCTTAGTCGCGGAGCTATGATTGATTCCTTCCTAACCGTATTTCGGCCACGGCGGCCACTCTCAACGGAGATCAGCCACGCCGGAGATATTATAGTGTATTGTATGCGCAATACACTGGTGCCTACATAGGTTGCTTTACGAAATGTACGACATCGCTTCGAGGTACCAGGTCGGGGAGTGTTGAGTTTTCTGATCTGTCAGCCCAGCATGTCCGATTTGGCTATAGACTCTCCCACTATTACCTAATTGGACGGAAAACACTTGGCAAAAATTTGGTGCCGTGGTTGCACCTCTATCTCTTAGAATATAAAGGCGTGAATGTTTGTTAGTTTTGTATGTAAATATGAAGCATACTCTTGTGTCGAAATACTAATCGAATCATACACCTCAGGGATCTCATACTTCTTGCAATAAACCATCTCAGAAACTTAGATTAGGTACATTTGATTCCACGTGCGTATTATAGTATTAATTTATAGAATTCAATAACTAGTTCCAATAACAATTATGGTTGCGGCGGCTAGGGTTGTCACGTAAAGGAAAACTCGAAAATGAGTTTTCATTTTGTATAAAGTGTTTCCTACCTTCTTCATCCCAGTTTCACGTGTAACCCCTGGACCGTTTTTCTATAATTCAATATGGAGTAAACTTGAATCATAAGATGTGTGCTTCTTTTATCCTTGAAAATAACATTTAGAAAGTTTTATCATAGAAAAACCGTTTCACGCCGAAGAAGCCGCGAGCATCACATTAGCAAGAATCCACTGAACATAGTTGTGATATGGAATTAAGCAATATGATTTTGAATTATAATTTACTTTTGTACGCGTATAGTCTGTTTGACAACCCTAACCTAGTCAGGCTGCCGCTAATTAAGACCTGGGATTTCTGATAAATCCAATGAGACTTATGTTTGCTCTCCTTTGCTGCCATGACTTGCAATATAAATGGTCACCTATAGTTGACATTTCCTATGTCGAAGTATTATTTCTATTACGACAGGCAATTCATTGCATTTGTTAATTGGAGATCGACATAATCGCTGAGCTGTCTCAATCATTCCAAGTATATTTGCATTTCATTAATTCCCTAAAACAATGCCGATTGGCTAAATTTTTTTTATGATTTCACAAAATATCTAATAAACGGAGTTAAAAAAGCAACTCAAATGAGTTGAGGTAATCACAGATATTATTTTCATCATCGCTATATATGGACTACGTACTAGATCTGGTGTTCCGTACCTAGTGCTCGACTCAACTGTACTGCAATCTGTACACCTGACTTTAATATGATTTCAACATTGACAGCGTGTGGTTATGTAAGGAGTGATGCTTATCTTATAAGAACTCGAGTCTAAGTGTAAACCTGGATGTGAATTAAAAACTATTAGTCAAATAAGTAAAATTATTTGTTGTTCAAGTGAATAAATACATTATAACAGTGACGTCTTGGTTGCCATTTTACATCAGATTTTGAACTAATAGTTAATATGGACGTTCGTGTCTATAGAATAGGTATGAATTGATTATATGATTCTGATGAAGCAACCGTCGCTCCCTTAATTGTACACTCACTCACGCCTTTGGTCGATCTGAAAATCTTTGGGAGGCCCATATTCAGCAGTGGACATCCTGCGGCTGATTATGATTATGATGATGATGACTCACGCCTTTTGCCCCCGAAGGGGTAGGCAGAAGCGCAACTGGTGCACCCATTTTCCGCCGCCTATTCTATCCCACGATATGATTGTTTTCTTTTTTATTTTTATCGAATTACTTGTACTTTTAGTTTAATTGTTTTTGTTTTTAAAAATCCTGTTTCACACCTGTAATTAGTAAATAAACTCATCCAAAACATGACTTTAATTGAATAAATTTAGTACATTAACTGTTGGTGTGCCATTAAATAAATAAATAGGGGATGACCTTCTAGTTGACAGCACTTTATTAGCAACCTAAACTTAACCCCAAATTATTCTCCAGACTTCGAACAGGATGGAGCGCGGCCCGCAGCGAGCCCCCTTTAACAGTCAGCGAGCGAGAAGCCATCGCAGCAGTCGTCAAAAGAGCCGAAAAATTAGACGAGATCGAAGCTCGACGCGTCGGCCGACTAGTCGCTCGACTAGAAGGTAACGGATTAGTAGTCCAACTAACTAAATTGAAGCCGTATTGGTTTGCAATCCCAATTGATTTCGAGCTAATGAATGATTTATACTGATCTCTTTACGTGATTTTCGACTTTCTATAGTGCTATTGATTGTAATGACTATTAATATAATGATTAGGAACAATAGTGTGCAAACGATAAAAAAAGTAAATCATCGATAGATCTTTGAATAATTTTGACTATTTACATGTTGGGGTTTCGATACCAAATTTCTTTAGATTACGGCGAGGTCCCAAAAAAACATGACTGGACTCCATCAAACAGTATAAATATAAAAAAATATACTTACCTAATTAAAATTCTTTCAATAAATGACTTGAAAAAAAAATCTAATTGCTCATAAATATAGAGTCTTAAACCTCATCATCAGTATGTCTCACAGGCATGCGCCGCTCCGCCCAAGGTCCAGCGCCAAGATCCTGTCTACTCTGCGGGGAGACTGCTCGTCTGCTATCGCCCTTACGAACGTGCTCGATGTGTCGACACACCGCTTGCTCAAAATGTGTTATCGACACCCCGCCTCATAGGTAAGCTATTAATTTTATAAGTAATATATTGTGATATACATGTTTAAAGATTTAAAGTTCAATTTTGTATGAGGTAATTTCTAGAAATCAGCCTAAAAATGTGGGAAAACAGACACGACACGCATGTCTGTGTCGTTTAATTTTGATGATTTTGATTGGTCGAGAGTTTAAAACGTGAGTCACGTGTTAGTCCCTCGACCAATCACAATGAAACGACTCTGACTCTCGTATCATGTTTTTCGTTACATTCTAAGAATGCTGAATTGTTTTCTTTGTTATGGGCGAAAAAAACTGATTTTAAAATAGTTTCACTGATGGAAAAAGACATCTATAGTCTTTGAATAAATTTATTATTTTATTTAATTACTGCTAATATAGTTCAGAAAAATGTTCTTACTAAAAAAATTGCAACATGACTGTTAAAGCTAATAATTTGTCTCGCTTTCTCTGAGGTTAAATGTCATTCAATATATTGAATATGTAGACAAAGTACTCAATAACTTATCAATAGTGTATTACTAGTAATGATTATGGCGGTAAATTGAACAAACCAAAGGATGACACTATTTCCATAACGTTGTTCTAGAATATTGTTACTATCATGGCCGATAACGTTTAGCATGATAAGCATAGCGAAATTACTCCCATATCAATTTATCCTAAAATAAACCAACACGCCGGCAATTTACTTTAGGGTTTACTAGAAATGGTGTGACTAGTAGAAATAAAGCATGCAACAGAGTATATATTTCTTATTTCTATATAAATATACAAACTAATGTGTAACAACAAGAAAGAAGTCAAAAAGCTAGTATGCATCTTATGTTACTAACAGGAATGGCGAACCTTGCCATTGTTTATAACAAAATAAAATTTTATCTATCCGAGTGCCCTTATTTAGCGACTTCTTTATGAACCGACAATATTTTTGTTTGGCATAATATTCGCGTCCACGAATTAATTACTGAATGATAATGAATTACACGCGTGCCGTCAGTCATCCCTATAATAGAAGCTACATTTTATAGATACTATCTGTTAAATTGCATATCTTCTTCCTCGAACTTCTCTTCTCTTTAACCATAATCCCCAATGATTAATAATTAAACAAGACATGTTAATTTTGTACATGCTACCTATTCAATTTCATATCCCCATTCCCAAGCCACCCTCGCTACTCTTTGAACAGTAAATATTTAACAATTGTTCAACAAATCTATATGAATGGGAGTAGGTCTCCCCTTTATTCCAGAGAAGGGTATATGTGCAACCTCTGTGCTGAGACGCGAGAGATGTGGAAGAAGTCTGGCGCGTGGTTCTACAGGTCTCTTCCGAAGTACATTCTGCCAGAAAGACGGGCCACAGGGCGGTACAACGATACGGAACTGGCGCGATCTTTGCAGGTAACCATCATAGTTCTTATGTAGTCTATATATATGTTAATGAAGTTCTTAACACTTCATTTAATTATATTATTCTTAATTATATCTATGTTTTTTTTAATAGACAATATTGACAAATGACATTTCAATTTAAGTCGTATAAATAAAGATTTAAGATATTTATGAATGTGAAGTAATAGTTTTAAGTGTTGTTTCTCTTTCAGGTAAGATTAGTTTTATTTATTAGTATGGTAGTAAGATCTATACATGTAAAGTATAAAAATTATTATAATAAAAATATCTCTTTCAGAGCAACAACATATTGCTTTTATTTCAAAAGAATACAAATACAAAATATTGAAATAACATATTATAAAACAACACTTCTACAGCTGTTATAATCGAAAAGTGGAGAAGTTTAGATTTGAGTTTACAGTTAAAGCGGGTGAAGTTCCGAAAACATATATAATTTGCATAACCTCCATCACTGATATTCACAAACATCCATTTCTAATCCCGGATAAACTCCAGCCAGTAAAATTGCATACGGCTATTTTCAAAACTCAAGCATTCCAAAAGGTAAAAAATACATTGCAAAGAAGGCATGAAAAAAGGCAAGTCTGGATCTCGGCTACGCCAGAGATATGTAGTGTATATATAGATGAAGAGGGAAATATGCAGTTTAATGAATATTTACTTGAAGAATCTTTACCGAAACCAGAAAAGGAGACCTCTGCTGGAATTTCAGAAGAAGCATTAACACGAATACTAGAAAATTTTGCTGACATGAAAAAAGATATTTCTAAATCATATAATATGAGACAGTTACCTGAAAAATTTGTAATAGAAAAATTTAATAAAAAAAATTCAAATGTATCCCAATGGATTCATATTTTTGAAACGGAATGTACTCGAATAAGAATAGAAGAAGACACTAAGAAAATTGAAGTACCTACTAAGTGTTGTTTTATAATATGTTATTTCAATATTTTGTATTTGTATTCTTTTGAAATAAAAGCAATATGTTGTTGCTCTGAAAGAGATATTTTTATTATAATAATTTTCATACTTTACATGTATAGATCTTACTACCATACTAATAAATAAAACTAATCTTACCTGAAAGAGAAACAACACTTAAAACTATTACTTCACATTAATAAATATCTTAAATCTTTATTTATACGACTTAAATTGAAATGTCATTTGTCAATATTGTCTATTAAAAAAACCATAGATATAATTAAGAATAATAAAATTAAATGAAGTGTTAAGAATATTATATATATTTTAAAAATGAATCCGTATTTCCCTTGGTCACGCCATCACGCGCGAACGGCTGGTCCTATATCACTATTTTTTTTGTTGTGTTTGTTATTGTTAGGACAAGGTTCTTATGAAAGAAAAAAATCAAAAAATTGCGCGGAAAATTAGAAATAAGAAAACTTAACGACAATATTAATTTTACATAACTGTCAGTGGTTTGAAATAACTGTCAGCGATCAACAGAATGCGCGCGAGCATATATTGTTAAGACATAAACGTCTGTCGGGTCAACTAGTATTCTTATAAATAATATTAAGTGTTGCAGATTAGAAAGTTATAGAAGTCAGGAGCATGATTCTAAAGGTATCA
Source organism: Manduca sexta (assembly GCF_014839805.1). Lineage (NCBI taxonomy): Eukaryota > Metazoa > Arthropoda > Insecta > Lepidoptera > Sphingidae > Manduca > Manduca sexta. The sequence goes on from NC_051123.1 coordinate 2,076,112, forward strand.
TGCGAAATACATTCTGCCGAAGCGACGGTTTATGGAGCGGTAAAAATGGAATTTTCATGGTCTTCAAATGTGAATGACAACCCTAGTTCAGAATTCAGATGTAAAGTATTTATATAAAGAATGGTTTAGAGACATAAATTAATATTGTTAGAAACTTAATCGTTTTTTATTAAAATAAAGAGAAATATCACTGAGTACAGAAAAACTTCACAAATATTACACAAACCGAACAACGAGCAAACAGTGGTTCAGTACGACTGGTAATGAACAACTGTTCGCTGCTGACTGACGACTGCCCCGGTCTGCAAACGCTCTGTGTTTTTATAGCAAAGGGTATCACAAATACCCTCACAAAAATATCCTAACAATATATTAAATGAACCTTATAGTATAAATGGACGGGTGCATTTTGACTAATATCAGTGCCTTAAAGAAGAGACGTAAATTGAACGTCTCGTGTCATGGGATGTAAGAACAGGGTTCTCAGAATACAGACCAAAAAAAATCGTATGCTTTTCATTTAGAGGTCACATTTTCACACCAGGTTGTTCTCTTTCTGTTATAAAGACTATTTGAAACAATTATTTATTAACCGACTTCGAAAAAGGAGGAGGTTATCAATTCGATGTGAACTTTTTTTTACAAAATATATATCATTGATATAAACACTGTTTTTTGTCTTGCACTTTCTACGATAGGGTTGCCACATCACGAAAATACGTCGTTTGATTAATTACACCCTTTGTAATATTTAAGCGGTTTTAATTAGCCTGAAAAATATAACCTTTTAACTTTTTAGCTGCTAACGGTAGGAGTGGCAAAACCATTAAGACTGATTAAATTAAAAAGACTACGGCATAATGATTAAAAATGGCCTAAACCCTACGCACACATCACAGTCTGTGTGATTAAACATTAACTTCAATTAAGTTAAGTTTAATTGAACAATTGAGATAGAAGTAATACGCAATTTTCTAAATGGTAGATCAAAGGGAATGAGAATGTCAGATTTTATACTTATTTCAAGTCTTCTTTTTGTTAAGTCTAGACGCGTTTCTCTTTAGAAATCATTTTGTAGATATTTTTTTAACTGTATAAACTAGATCGATTTTTGTACGCGAACGGCATGACCTCTGCACTTGGTGGTATTGGGGAAGGAATTGGAATATCCAGGGAAGGAAGTGTGGGGAAGGATAAGGAAACCTCCTAGAATGGGAGGACGAGAGAAGGCCAGGAAATGATCGCGAGCCCTTATAGTCCTCAATGTGAATTGACAACCATGAGGTATACACACTTTTGTGCCTAGGGCCGCGACAAATGTCCTACGTGCATGGGCGTGCATTCCATGTGGAGACTGAGCGCTCAAAAATTGCCTAGGGGGGGAAGCATTACCGGTTGTAGAAAGGCGTCTCATCTTCAGGGCATTATGAGACTTATCTAATATCGGGTGACGATTGCAGTACAATATAGTTCTTAGTGTTATGGGTAGTCAAGTCGCTTACCAGGCGAGCGGTTAGATCTGCTATATGAGGTATACTTACACACTATTGTGTCTAGGGCCGCGACAAATGTCCTACGTGCATGGGCGTGCATTCCATGTGGAGACTGAGCGATCAAGTATTGTCTAGGTGGGGAGCATTACCGGTTGTAGAAAGGCGTCTCATCTTCAGGGCATTATGAGACTTATCTAATATCGGGTGACGATTGCAGTACAATATAGTTCTTAGTGTTATGGGTAGTCAAGTCGCTTACCAGGCGAGCGGTTAGATCTGCTATATGAGGTATACTTACACACTATTGTGTCTAGGGCCGCGACAAATGTCCTACGTGCATGGGCGTGCATTCCATGTGGAGACTGAGCGATCAAGTATTGTCTAGGTGGGGAGCATTACCGGTTGTAGAAAGGCGTCTTATCTCCAGGGCGTTATGAGACTTATCTAATATCGGGTGACGATTGCAGTACAATATAGTTCTTAGTGTTATGGGTAGTCAAGTCGTTTACCAGGCGAGCGGTTAGATCTGCTATATGAGGTATACTTACACACTATTGTGTCTAGGGCCGCGACAAATGTCCCCCTGTGCATGGGCGTGTATTCCATGTGGAGACTGAGCGCTCAAGAGTTGCCTAGGGGGGGAAGCATTACCGGTTGTAGAAAGGCGTCTCGTCTTCAAAGTATTATAAGACTTATCTAATATCGGGTGACGATTGCAGTGCAATATAGTTCTTCCTGTTATGGGTCATGTTGCTTACCAGGCGAGCTGTTAGCTCGTCTCGTCGTTCAATTAGGACAGTATTTATTTAATTATTCGAGTAATAAAATAAATCGGCTCAAAAGTCAGTAGCATGAACAAATCTGCAGCATCGTTAAACCAAGCCGTGTAAATTATTTAGCTTTTGCAATACCAGCCTTTACCGTGATGGAAATTAAGTTGAAATTAGTTCAGCTTTGTTGAAGTTAGAACTAACGTTAGATATCAAGAGCCAAGAGAGATATCAAGAGATGACTAGTACAGGCTTATATCGAACATGATAAAGTATCGAAGCTCAAATAGCTTATAGTAGTATGATTGTCGTAATACAAGTAAGGTTTGTTTTTTCAATTTATTTATTACGGCTCTAGAAACTAGTCCTTTGAGCTGTTTTTTTATATACAAGTAAAGTTAGCCATAACTATCTTCAAAAAGCGTGTGTTCTTTAAAAAAATAACGCTAACGTAATACTTTTTTCTCGTGACTAATATTATGCGAAAGATAGTAGATATGTTTGTATGCTTATTAGTAATTGTCAAAAATTATTAAACTGATTTGGATAAAATGGCACACAGATATATATGGCTCATGTCTTTAAGATCAGAGGCGGGCTTTGGGGGAGGCGAACCGTGTTTTTTACTCTGCCCGGGGCCTCGCGTCTGTTTCTTTTTGCTTTCGCCTGGGATCACGCGTCGTTTAGGGCCGCCACTGTTTAAGATTACACATTTTTTCCAAACACGTGTAGGCCATACTGTAAAAATGCCAATACATTTAATAAATGATTTTACCAAGATAGGCGTACAAATATTGCAGTAAAAATTAAAGGTAACATATTTTATAACAATGATGAAGAAATAAATTTGCAAAGCAACATAATTTAATTAATAAATACCATACTTATGTCTAAAATGTAGGTAATCAAAATATTAAAAATGTCGATCCATTCTAAGATGTTTTTATTACATAGATATGTTGTCCGAGCTCAATATTGGCAAGACGAAAAAAAGGTAATTGCCCGACATTCACTTAGTCAAGCTCCAACCACTGTCGCGACTAGTCGGCTTACTAACTCTTTGTATTTATATAAATAAAATGCCTTCCTGTGTTTTTAGACGATGTAGAAAATATACTCCAACTGTGACTTAAAAAAACGTTTCGCTTCATGCGTTAGTAATAAGTATACACTATTTAACTTATTTTTAACTAATAAATGCATTTATTCGACTGTCATGGCGACCAGAGATCAATAAACTAGATGGCCGCGGCGGTTGACGCTCGGGCCGTATGAATGCGAGCTGCTAGGGCTTTACAAGTATGTGACTATAGTAAATAGTGCGCAGTTTTTATGTGCAAATTTGTTAGTCTATGACGCGTCTATTTGTAAAACGTCATTGGCTTCATTAACCCACTCCTACAACCAACTACAGCGATTTGTCGTTCCAACGCACTGAGAAACAGACACAGCATAACATTGCATTTTACTTCACTAAGTAGGTAATGATGGGAACACGTTTTTTTTTAAAGATTTAAAAAAAATGTTACCCTACAGGACGCCGGGAACAGCAGTAATGACGGTAAAACAGACTCCGAGCCGGGCTCCCCGCTGAGTGTGCACGCGCCTTCCTTCTCCCGGCAGCCCAGCAACACGGACAGCAGGAAATCTGTCGCATCACCGCACGTAAGTGTTTCATCAATTCATATTTCCAACCTTGATGTGGGTGCCTCTTGGGATTTGAACCTGCGGACATTCGTCTCGGCAATCCGTTCCATAACCAACTACACACAAATTCACATAAATTCTACATAAAAGGAAGCCGGCAGGAATGGATCCTTCGCCACTATTGCCGAGTGCCGACTACACAATTTACAAAAACATGCCATCCCGGCCTGGGAATCAATCTTAGGCTCTCCTTGATTTCACAACCCAAATAATAAAACTAGTCAGGTCAATAATATAGAGTTGCGAAGGCATAGACAATCTAAAATATACGTCACTTTAATCAAAGCCTTTGATGCGTTACTGTTAGGAACAAGCTTTCTCATACAAAAGCTCTCAACCGTAGACACACTACCTCAATTAAGTTTGCTTGTTAGACATCGCTATGAAGTTGACTTTGATGCGTTATTTGTTCTGTTAGCATTTGCTTTTGTACAATAAGGTATTTTCCTATTTTAGATTTTGTAGATTATCTCTTAAGTGTAATTTCCAAGTAGATAAGTGTGTGGTTTCATTTAATAACGCAATGTTAAAATGACCCTGTATAACTTATTGCTTTGAATGACGAGACGAGCTTGCCGTTCGCCTGATGGTAAGCGATACGACCGCCCATAAACAGTAGAAACACCATCCAATACCTTTTTTTTTTTTTTTTTTTTTTGGTTTCGCGGAGAAAGTCCCTTATTACTACCGCCCAGCCTTCGTGGGGGGCGACTGAGCGGTTATGCTGGGGTAACCGTGCCTTACGGCCCGGCGTTGAGCCGCCCGGATTTGATGACGACCTTCGGGCGACCGCCGGGCCGAGTCCCTAACCCGAGTACAACTAACCTATGCACGGCCTACCAGCTAAAACTCCGCGGTGGCCCTCTTCGGCGCATTAGGGACGACTGCGGGCTTCCTCTGACGGAAGTGTCTAAGTATTCGTCCGCAGCCGCCCCTGCGCGGTGCCGCCTTGCGGCCCGTCTCATACGGGGGGGGCTCAGAAGCCCCCGCGCACCGAAGGACGCCCTCAGCGTCTACGGCAGCATGAGGCCAACTACACACTGCCGTCCATCCCGGGGGTCAACCGAAAAATGTGCAAGGATGCACAAAAATGCACTAGGGCGGACAGCCCCCTGCTGCCCGCCGACGACCCCCTTCGTGGCCCCTATTAGTCGCCTCTTACGACAGGCAGGGGATACCGTGGTGGAATTCTTCAAACGCCCCCATTCCACAGGGCGGGAACCATCCAATACCTAGAATTACAAAGTATTCTTTGGTATTCCAATGCGCTCGCCATCCTGAGACATGAGATGTTTAGTCTTATAAATCGGAACACAACAGTGACTACACACTGCTAGTTGGCGGTAGAAATAAGACATTACGGTGGTACCCAGGCGGACTCTTACATATGAGACCTACCACCAGTAAGCTTATGACTGCAAACTTTTCTCGTTTTTAACAGTTATCCCTTCTACGGAAATTGAAAGGCTTATTGATTATTAACTGAATTTTAATCAATCTTTCTACAGAAGATTTTATATGACGTACGTCTATAAAGCTGAAAATTTTGTGTTTTTGTTTGATCGCGCTTATCTCAGTAACAAAATGTATTTTAGTATACGTCCGGCACCCCTCCGTGAAGACTCAACAAAAAAATATAATTTACTTCCAATACCTCTATATATTATTGTCTTAAATTCACACTCTTGATCAAACGCTGACATTTACTATTTCTATTTCACAATTTACAATGGCATACTTTTCTACATGACTCTAACAACAATAGTCAAGGAAACTTGTGCCTTTTAACCTTTCGTAAGGATATAAAAGCTGTTAAATGTATTGGAAGAACACAAACCTTTTAAAATTATTGCCGAGATTGCATTATTTTTTCTTTATTCGCAACATCTGTAACATCTTACAAATAGAAATATCGCGTCGTCTTACGTTAAACTGTAAACCAAAGAACGTTTTACGTTGTTTTATAATATTTAGATTTCTAATTCTTTATGAAAATGTTGAAATAAAGACGTCATTAAAGCACTTGTTTTAGGTTCCGTAGTTTTATAAAAATATTTGCAATAATTATAACCTATATTCTGTCAAAATCGAATGACAGTTGCAAAACTGTCAATCGTGACATCTGTCTTTTGGCTATGTTTATTTATCTCTCGTCAGTCGACACAATTATGCCGGCCTGTTGAAAACCGGATGTACACAAGCTGATCCCGGAACGCGACATACTTACACTATGTCGGATTTTACCTTGTATACAATGGCCGCTATCCGGGCAGACACAAGTATACCACCAATCTATACTTTTCAAATGAGGTTTAAAAATATTTTTACGGTACTCATCAGCTTGACGGAGCCCCTGGTAATGCCGACGTGGACGGACGACGGAGATCACTTACCATCAGGCGGACTGCGCCGTTAGGTCCTCTACCTTCAGGGGAAATAAAAAAATGACTGCCTTCCAATGCATAATTTAACATATATGTATGTTATTTAGATTCAACAAGCTAAGAAGTTTTAAAATCCGATAAGATGCATACATTACGCCCTACATAGAAAAAGTGAATTCTCAGAGGAGCGTTTCATAAAAATAAAGTGTAGTCCCGTTTCCATAAAACCTTCCCGATAACGCCAGAATATTGTATTTATCTCGAAAAATACCACTGAATAAAAAAGGTAAATGTTCTTTTTCATCACTTTTACGGTATAAAAAAATATCTAATCGGATACAAATACACACTCACGACTTTTATCATCAACGGGTAGGCACAAGCGCATATACTGCAACCAGTGCGCTTTGCGTAATCCAACCCATGGTATGGTGGCGAAAATAATGCCGTTTATCAAACTATTCCAAACTTCAGGCTGATACTGAGCAGAAAAACCCAATTTATCCAAGCCAGAGATCGAACCCGATATATCGGCAGTCGTACAATACACAAATTGTGACGTCACTGACTGCCACCGGCCATATCCCTGCATAAGTAAGAAAGAGATGGCGCAATAGCCCCAAACCAACATCCCACTTTTGCTCACAACAATATTTCAAACATAAATAACTGCTTAATTTTGATGTAGATTTCAAAGAAGAATTCCTTTTCGTTTTATTTTGTAGTATATATAAAATTACATACAAAATTAAACATATGAAACTACCCTATTAAATAACACTACAGAAATTGAAGCTTAAAACAGCGGCAAACTCATCGCTCATCAGTACAAAGTAACTAGATACAAATTAATTAATTGTTCCTGAGCGCGACTCGTGTAGCTACTCTCTGTTTATTTCTAAATGCAAGTCACTCGCTATCAAGTAGAGTAGGGCTAAATCCTTTTGTCATCGGGTTATGCTGTGTTGTTTCCTTAGGCACTGCGCAAACAGTATAGCTATCTTAAAAAAATTGGTAACCAGTGTATAGGTGTTGTTAAATTATTTTTCGTTTTTAGTGGTTTATGAAAGCGGTATATTTTTTTGTTAAAAAGTTTATATTTTTCGCATAAAGACTTTTCTAGTATCTAGAAATTAGCCTCTTTGTTATCCTTTCTGGCATAAAAAATAGACTATTTATATGACGACCTAGAGTTTAGTCCTTTGTTTCCAAATAATCATCCAAATTAGTTCTAGTTTCATTTAAAACCATCAAAGTTGTCACATCTTGACGGAAGTGTGATGCGTAAATTTGGATTAGACAATATTATATTTCTTTTGTAATATTATCTAATTACCCTTTTTTCCTTCCCTAATAACAAAAGTATAAAGTTTCAGGAACTACGCTGAATATTACATTTATAAGAACAAGTATTTCAAAATTTTATCTAAAAACTTTATTATTAAATAGGTTTTTCCAACGATTCTGCACGTTTTCTTTGTTCCCGGAACAAATATTAGTCTTCATTTGCATTCAGGCATGGTGCAGACGTAGTACAGAAACTGAGATGCGCGTGCAAACAAATATTATTATAATTTTAGTGTTGGTTAGTTGAAAATGTATGTTATATCTTGCATGTAATTATTAACTGCTATTTTATGGAACACATCTCAACTCTCTTCCTAACATTAATTTTGCTGGGCTTTGGCCTGTGTTTTTGTGAACTGTACTTTTATAATCAAAAAGAAACAAATTACAAGCAAATTCCAGTTATTTTCCCGCTTTCTACAATTTTTATAACATGTGACTTAAGAGCGTTTACGTGCCGCGCGTGAAGTCAACTATAGGTAATTCTTCGCAAAATTCACTCACACAGAGCCGTTGTGTAGCTGTGTGCGTAGAGTTAGCGCGTCGGCTATCTTTATAGTCAGACCAACCAATTTTGATCTTTTCGTTTTAATTATCTAATTGGAATGTAACTTATGATTTATGAATTTATGATAAATGAAGAATTCTATTATTAAATATATAAGAATTCATCATGAAATAGTTTATATGTATCATTTTGTAATTATAAAAAAAAATAATTTTTTTTAACAAATTTTAACGGCCATTTTACAAATTGTTATTTTCACTTTTTAAATGCAAATGCTTAAAAAAATTTAAGCATTTGCATTTAGAAAGTACCCTTTAGTAAAGTGGAGCTCATCATGAAGCCGAAAGATAGGCACCAGAACTCCGTAAACAGACTGTAAGTATGGGAATACCGTCTTTACATCGCTACAGGCAACATCTTTATCAGTTTCTTCTCTAGCGGCCTCTTGCATCCTGTCCTCTGCAGCTAAATTCAATCATTTAGCTAACTCGTCGTAACATTTAACTTCTTACAAAAATTTTGTAAAGCCATAATTTGTAGCAAATTGTTTTGCCTGCAAATATGTTTTTTTTCTCCTTTATCCCCAAATGGTAACTCATACCTTTTCTACCTGCATAACATTCGATAAGTTAAATTTGGTAAGTTCTATGGCAAAGAAAAGAGTTAGGATTAATAAGTAAAGTTGTACGAATTTAACAAAAAAATTGTAATAATATATTTACAATAAAAAAAAAATCAAAAAATAAGTTAAACATTTTGTTTCGACCGGATTCTCATGAGCATTGACGAACCCGGTAAACTTTGGAGCGCTGTAACAGCGTTTTAAATGAATGAAATAAAAAAATTATATGGAACAATTTTCCTCAAAAGATCATTTACAAGTTAGTTTGAGGTAATTTTTTTGTAAAATGTAAAAAAAAAGTTATAGAGCAAAAAGAAAACTTTTATAAACATTTTCTCACATTTTTGCTTATAACTTATTTAATTTTTAATTTAGGGCAAAAAGTTATATAAACATATTTGTAGGCAAAACAATTTGCTACAAATTATGACTTTACAAAATTTATGTAAGACGCATAGTTTCCGAGATATCGCGAAAAAGTGTTTTCACCCCTTTTCCATGATGGCGGCCAGGGGACAAGGGGGCGACCCCACAAACTTGAGATTAAGCTTCTATTGACCCCCACACATGTTCTAAAAATAAAATTGGGTCCTCTAAAAAATACAAAGCTCATGTAACATTTCAATGGGCTAATTGTTTTTAGCTTAAGGTTAAATTTTTTTCCTTCGAGTAACTGTTGCTCAAGTGTTTAATGAGTAAAAAAAGAAACAAAGTTTCAGCGTTGTTGCGTTTCCTTTTCTTGCCTAGAAATAGCTTTACTTCCCATTGTGTCTGAAACATAATAATATAATAATAATTTATAGTAACTACTAAAATTATTGTCACTCATTAAAGAAAAAAATATTTTACTTACTAAAGTACTAAGATGTGGCAATCACTGTATACACGTGACTATTTTTTCTACGCACAGCAAAGGCCAACTGGAGTCTGGCCGGAGCGACGAGCGATACGTCCTCTCTCTAGAAAGCCTCAAGGTGGACTAATTTGAAACGATTTGCGCGTTGCGTTTTATAGTGGTATTTAAAATATTTATAGAAAAATAACAGAACTAATTTTGTTGAATTTTTAAATTGTATGATTTTAAGGAGATGTTCTTCTATTATAGTAATCCAATATTATATTCAATTAAGTAAGATATAGTGATAAAAAAAAAATCATTTAAATGACCAACATTTCTGAAATTTTCGAATTCTTTGAATTTTTATTTCTCATGAATTAAACATAAAAAGATATTTTTTCTCTACTAACTTTTTTTCCTCAGGATCTTTTTAGTTAGATAAAAATAACATATTGTTATGTTCCTTAGTGGTTTAAGATATTTTGAGCTTCGAAATAGACGTTCGAAGCGCAAATTTGAAAACCTCTGTTCAGTAATCATTAAACAATTTACAAATACTCAATAAATCTAAAAATGTTCTCTACTAACTTTTTAGACAACAAAATTTTCTATAATAATTACTAATTCATATGTTTTTAAAATAATGTTTTGAAGGATATTATCTCCTTCGAAAAGTGCTGTTTTTGAGACATACGGCGCGCGGATGCGTAAACGCTCTTAAAGGATTCTACAAATCGTTTAAAGTAAATAAATTAAATTTTCCTTTACAATAAAGATATATTTGTGACAGACAAAGCATTTTAAACGTAATGTAAAAAGGAAAATACAAAACATTCCTCCGTCTATGGAACGCGCTCTTCGCTAATCTATTCGCTGTGAAATAAAGAATTTATTTTCTAGAAATGTATCTTGGTTTATTGTTTATTGTCATAACAAAGGCTATTAATACAATTTATTATATTGTCTGACAGTTAAAACAAAAAAATACTTAAACAATAATTATTTGTCTAATAGAACTGACTGATTTGTGTTAATTAGATTTAGGACTTACATTTATTTGCTTAGAATAGCCTCTCACAGTCACATACCCAATATTGGACACGTACCTATTCGAAAAAATGGAAATTTCTGCCCATTAACGAACATGGCATTAAGTAGGTTAGTATCTCGACAAAGCGTCTCTAGACTGATTCAGGATACATACAAAACATGTCTGCAAAACAACATAATGCTAAACTAAAGTGTATTGTATAGAGGATGCCACAGACGTGCTCATTGCGTATTCTATCACAGCGTGTAATACACATCCATATTTTAATCTGTGCAACTATAAACTACATCTTGCATATCAATTAATAGTATTATTTTACTGATATAAAAGTCTTTAACTCGAGAAATTATTTTGTAGTTTAAAAATATAATATTGATCATAATCTCATAAATAGAAAAGTAACTATATAGATGTGCTTTATGATCTAAATTCCTTCGCTCCTATTCGAGAATAAAAAAAGTAATTTGAATTTAGAACACGCCGTCATTGATTTTAGCGGGAAAATTTGTCGTCAAGTGACTCCCTAATGGAGTAACTAATTTTATACAATTTAATTCACTCGAGAGAGTGGGATTGACTTACCCCATGGAAAGAGGTCACGGCCGAGCGTATTCACAGCCTGTTTTACGAGAGGAACAGTAATATCTAATTTATTTAATTCAAACGCCTGTTCTCCGGTAAATAAGATTGCGGAATCCATAGATTGAAATTTATTGACTTTTTTTCTTACAGAATAGAGTATCTATCATTAAAAAATAAAAGCCACAGCGGTCATAACAAATGGGTACAAAAAGATAGATGATTTCTTAATAAATAGGTATGCTTGTCTTTTATGAACTGAAATATTTGTTTAAGAAAAAACAGACACAAAACTAATAAGATAATTTTCTCAGAAGTTGATATTGTAACAGCTAGAGAGAAAATAAATTGTTAACAAAATATTGACAAATGAGATGGAAGGAGCGTTTGAGCCGTAATTCCCTGAAAATGTTTTATTAATAACAGTTATAAGGAACCACAGTCCTAATCGACGAAGCCATTAAAATGTTAGGATTAAGGCTTTCCCAGAATCAGATAGCTGTTTTATTTGTTGAACTGGCAACTTGCCCCGACTTCGCACGGAGAGCAGAGCATGTAATAACGCCTATTTTTTTTCTGTCGTACATAACATTACAGAAATACATATAAACATTCCTCTTAAGTCACTTTGTCCATTAATGAAAACCGGATGAAAATTCGTTCAGTAGTTTATGAGTTTACATTGTTCATACAGACAGACGCGGCAGGCTTCTGTGTTTTACATAAGTAAGGATATTGGATGTAAATCTCACGCGTACATAAATAACTCTTAGCGCTCCATGAGCTTGCATATTAACTTAATATTAAACTTGATCTACTCAGAAATGATTGAAGACATCTTAATAGGGTGTTAACTATCAAACTTGAACACCTTCGTCACATTATTTGATTGATACTTGATATATATGTTATTATTATATCCTATAATATAGATATAGAATTCCAGCAACATAAACATGTTGCTGGAATTCTAATTGTTTTGGGACAAAAACTACAACTACTGAAATCTGACATCGGCTATTGTGAGCCGACATATCCCCACATACGCCCACGATACTTGTAGTAATAAGCTACGGAAGACGATAATGAGTATACACCATGCCTGCCGTTATATATAATACGTGAAAAATAATGATGTCTTATCGTTACTTTTGTTGATTGGCTAATAGCCGTTTTTAATAATCGATCCGAATCTCAATCTTCAATCCGATTACTAGAATGAACCAATCAAGGTACTTCATTTGTAAGCTTGTCAAAAATTATTTGTTCTGATTGGTCCATTAGGGCGATAGGCTCGCCTTCTATCACATCATGGGACGGAACACTTGGCAAAAAGTGGGTGCCCTCTGCATATCCCTTCGGGGATAAATGCGTGACATGTGTTTGTTTATTTGGTCTGCTTATGAGATGGATCGCAAAAGGCGTTTGGTTTGGTTTGATGAAAATGGCGGCTAGTATTTCGGGTTTAAATCCGAACTCGTCATTTATATGGGTTTCTCTAATATAATGCACTCTAGTAAAATCCCAAGTGGGTTTGACTTAAGCGGCGATAGCCTAGTTGGGTGTGGAACGGAATGACAAGACGAATGTCTGCAGGTTCAAATCCCAAGGGCACACACCCCTGAATTTTCTAAAATTATGTGTGTATTCTTTGTGAATTGTCATTCGCTTTAACGGTGAAGGAAAACATCGTGGGGAAACCTGCACATCTGAGAAGTTCTCTATAGGAATTTCGAAGGTGTGTGAAGTCTACCAATCCGCACTAGACCAGCGTGGTGGATTAAGACCTAATCCCTCTCAGTAGTAGAGGAGGCCCGTGCTCAGCAGTGGGCAAGTATATAATACAGGGCTGATATTATTATTATTATTGACTTGAAAAAGACGGCTGTAAAAAATATACTAAACTTGAAACACTCGAAAAAATGCGTCGGAATTGTCATCAGGATTAGCATCTATAGTGGCGGCTTTTAGAGCGTGGAGGGAGGTCTTGGGGTAGGGGTACAACCACCTAGGACTTCGCGCTATATAAAGGACCTCTCGCCTTAAGTTACCTACAGGTCCTTCCTTTAGGTCACCACTTTGTTAACTAAGCATTTAACGTAGGTACCTTTAAAACCTTTTTTAGCCTCACATTGATCTAGACTGCCACTGAATGTGCATTAAAACGAATATTATTTCCAATCAACAAATTAACTTGCTACCTCGTAATGCAAACGTTTCATTTCAACCTGTCCATTATGTCGTCGACAAGTTAAATTGGAACTGTATTTGTGCCTGGAAATTTGAAATTGACTGGCTGGTTTGGAACGTGACGTGAAAATAAGGGTCAATACAATATCAATTTCGATTATTATCAACTTAAACATGCTTAAGTAATAAATAAATAATATCAGCCCTGTATTATGTCCCATTGCTGGGCACGGGCCTCCTCTATTACTGAGAAGGAATAGGCCTTCGTCCATCACGCTGGCCTAGTTCGCATACCCTCAAAATTCATATAGATAATTTCTCAGGTATACAGGTTTCCTCCCGATGTTTTCTTTCACCGAAAGCAAGTAATAATTCGCAAAGAACACACATCATTTTAAAAAAAGTCAGAGGTGTGTGCCCATGGCTTTGAACATTTTTTTATTCCTTTGAATGATGAGACGAGCTTGCCTTTCGCCTGATAGTAAGCGATACGACCGCCCATAAACAGTAGACACACCATCCAACACCTTGAATTACAAAGTATTGTTTGGTATTCCACGGCGCTCGCCATCCTGACACACGAGATGTTAGATCCTATTATGTCCAGTAGTTACACCAGCTGCAATGTCCTTCAAACCGGAATACAAAAGTGACTAAACACTGCTGCTTGGTAGTAAGAATAGACATTGGGTGGTATCTACCTAGCTGGACTCTTACATTTGAGAGACCACCTGTAAACTATATTTCATCAAGATATTTATTCAGTAAAAGCACTACACGGAAACGGGGAGCAGTTATTACAAACTAATACAGTTAACAGCAATTCAATTATATACTGGTATTCAATAGAGCATCGGATCAAGGAGGGTAATTAATTAAAACTTAGATAAAGTTGTTTACTTTTAAAACGAAACTCTAAAGATAAACACCGCTTACCGGCCACTGTAAGCTTGTAATTAAAGGAGATTAACATCATTGCGTTCCTAATAAGAAACAACTTTATCCAAAGAGTCTGAAATTAAATATTTAATCTCTGATTATCATTGTGTTAATAAAACCACTATGACGGATCACTGTTATTTAATTTGATATCTTAAACATAAACTTAAAGAACTACATTATTGTGGCTGCTCGCCGGCAGCCCGTGACAGGAAGAAGGAAGTGGAGGCGTGTTGCCACAAAAACAAATTAAATTACATATTAACAAATGTTACCCTAAACAAATATAAATGTACCCATTCAACATGCCTCCTTACATTTATATTTTAACTAAATCATATCATACACTACTCATATCAAGTATTTTAAATTAAAACAATAGCTCTATAAACATTACCTTCAGTATAACATATTAATTGTAACTTATTTTTTTTTTTTTTATATTACAATTATCATCTTTTAATTAAACAATTTAAACCAATATTTATCTCAACATAATATCCATCTGAAAGATAATTTACTTTTACAACAACTTTAACATATCTCTAAATTTATTAAATTTATTACTTCCCAATGGTTTTGTTAAAATGTCAGCTATATTTTGATCAGATGCAATTTTTATAACATCAATTAAACCAATTTTAACACTTTCATGAACAAAATGATAATGAACTTCAATATGTTTTGAATTTTTGTGAAATTTCCGTATTTAGCAATAATTTGAGCTCCAATATTATCTTCATATATTTTTACAGGTGTACAATCTTTCTGACAAATCTCATTAATTAAACAAACTATAAATTTAATTTCAGTAACAGCTTCTGACAGCGCAATGTATTCAGCAAATGTAGATGACTTTGTTACACAATTCTGTTTCTTTGATTTCCAAAATATTACATTCCCAAACAGTCTAATTACAAATCCTGTTGTTGATTTCCTACTGACAATATCTCCTGCAAAATCTGCATCTACATAACAATCTAACATATCAGAATTTATATTCATGTTATAAATTAATTCTATATGTTTTGTTAAGTAAAGATATTTAAGTACTCGCAAAGCATATTTAAAATGTGTCTCATTATAGCAATTTTGGAATCTACTCAAATAATTAACACTGAACGATATATCTGGTCTTGTACCTGAACTAATATATAAAAGTGCTCCAATTAAATTTCTATATTTTACATTCTCATTAATATTACAGTTTTCTAGTTTAAGATTTACTTCCATTGGTGTAGTATATAACTTTGTATTTATTATATTATAACGCTTAGCTAATGATTCTATATATGATTCCTGACTCAGTGTCATGGTCTTATTCTTTTTATAATCATAATCAATATGTATTCCAATGTATTCTTTAACTTTACCCATATCCTTCATAGTAAATTTACTTAACAGTTTGTTTTTAATATTACTCATTACCTTTTCATCTTTACAACATATTAACAAATCATCAACATATAACAAAATGTATACACTCACATTAGTATCCAATTTAAAATATAAACAAAAGTCATATTTACTTCTCTGAAATCCAAGACTAGTTAAAAACTTATTGACACATTCATACCAAGCCCGAGGGCTTTCTTTTAAACCATATAATGTTTTATTTAATTTATAAACTCTATCAGTGCCATCATCATAACCAATTGGCTGCTTTACATAAACTTCAGATAAAATTTTACCATTTAAAAAAGCAGTTTCAACATCCATCTGATGTATATTAAGATTATTTTGACAACAATAAGACAATAACAATTTTAAAGTTTGCATTTTAGCAACGGGTGAATATATATCATCAATAAAATCTTTTTGTTGAAAACCTCTTACTACTAACCTAGCTTTAAATTTATTTTCGGCTTTCTTTCTGTATATCCATTTCACATCTAAAGGCTGTTTGTCTGCTGGTTTACTTACAAGTCTCCAGGTCTCATTTTTGCCAAACTGTTCATCTCACGATTCATAGCCTCAGTCCATTCTTTTGCTTCATCGCTAGTTATTGCCTCCTGAAAATTATCTGGAATCATAGCATCACAATAGTTAACAGTTATACAATAATAACCAAATTCTTCATCAAACCGAGTTGGTGGCTTGATTTTACGCCGATTTCTTGTTTCAATTACTTTATTATCATCATAACTTTCATTTGTTTCAGCATTCAAATCTTCATTAATTTTCTCATTATTTTCTTCTGCATTAGTCTCTTTCTTCTCTTCTATAATTTTCTCTTCCAATTTATTCGGCTGGCTATTACTTTTATCATTTTTCTCTTCTCTATTATCATCGAGACCAATACACATTACATCATCTTCAATTATATCACAATGTCTTGCTACAACTATTCTATTGTTTATTAATACTCTATATCCAACATCTGTATAGCCCATTAGTATGCCAAGCTCGGCTTTCCTGTCCCATTTACATTTTTCTCTTTTCCTCTGGTGTTCTAACAAATACTTTACTTCCATATATCCTTAAATTTTCAATGCTTGGCCTTTGTTTGAAAAATATCTCATAAGGCGTCTTCCTTTCTATAGTGCCATTTGTTAATGTTCTATTCTTTAAATAAGCTGCGGCCATAACCACTTCAGGCCAAAATCTTTTATGCACTTTTGCCTCTGCCAATAGACATCTTGACATATCCATTATTGATCTATTGAACCTCTCTGCTGTGCCATTTAATTCATGCACATATGGCGGACAAGATTTAATCATAATTCCCTTTGATCTTGCAAAGTCAAACACTCTTTTATTAATGTATTCCTTTCCATTATCACATCTCAATTCTTTAATATTTTTCCCAGTTAAATTTTGTATCTCATTAACATACTGCATTAAACAATTATATACTTTATCTTTTGACGGAATACAATAAACTTTTGCCAACTTACTATAGTCATCTATAAAACTTAAGAAATATTTTTCACCATTAAAACCTGTAGTTCTGTGTGGCCCATTTAAATCTGTGTGTACAATTTCTAATATATCCTGTGCTCGTTTTCTATTATTTTTAAATGGCAAGTTATGCATTTTATTTTCAATACATATAGCACATTTCATGTACTTACATTCAATCTCCTTTGGTAATCCTTTCAATAATTCACTTGTACACATAGTATTCAAATTGTTAAAGTTTATATGACCAAGCATCCTATGTAATTTCTCCTTCACTGTCATACTTGATTTCTTCACTAAATTAGCATGTAATGTACTTGCATTTATATAACCTTTTAATTTATACAGTCTATCTTCTTTCACTGCTATAGCTATAATAGTTCCATAGACGTTATATATTTTTGATTGTCGTCCCCTGGAAACAATTTTATGATTGTCTGTAATCTTTGAATAGCTCAATAAATTTGCTTTCATCTCTTTGACATAGAAAACATTGTTCAAAACAACTTCAGACTTTTTCCATAGACCATAAAATAAGTTTGTATATTTCCGACCTTTGTAGCTTCTAATATTCTTCCATCACCAACTTTTACTTTAATAGGTTGTTGTAATATTTCACATGAATGATAGTACTCATCAGTATTAATTATATGATCTGTACAACCACTATCTAATAACCAAGTTAAGTGGCCAGACTGCTCAATATTATATATTTTACTTGAAGTTGAAACATTATTATTCTCAATAGTTGCAAGGAAATTATTACCACCACTCTCATTACTGGATTTATTATTATAAGTTCTTCCTCTAATATTTCTTGAATTATAATATGATCCACGTTGATGTCCACGATTATTATTAAATCTAATAAATCCATTTCCTCTACCACTGTTAACATTTCTGTGTCGACAATCTCTTTGCATGTGGCCAGGTTTTCCACAGGTAAAACATTTAAAGTTTTTATTAGGTGATGCAGAACTACTAGTGTGAGCTTTAAAAACATTTGAGTTGTCGCGTGATGGTTCATTACATTTTTCAGGTTCTTTATCCAATGATTTTAACATAATTTTACTTTTCAAATAATCTACAGTTCTGTCTTTTTCTGGTAAAACGTCTATTAGATCTCCAATATGACTGTAATTACGAGGTAAGGCCTTTAACATATAATTTAATTTTTCTTGTTCACTTACCGTCGCGCCGGCTTGTTTTAACTGATTTATTGATTTCTCAAAGTCGTCAAAAATACACTTACTTGCGAATAGTTCGATAATTTTATTGCTTCTACATTGTTGCGACATATAATCTGTAGTGCCGATGATTTCTGCAGGTACATTTCATCAAATTTTGCCAATATTTTGCATGCGGAATCTAAGTCGCATATATATTCGAGTTGCTTGTTGCTTATTGCACTATAAATGTAGTTCGTTGCCTGGATATCCATCTCTTCCCACTTTGCAACATCATCCGAATCATTTTTGATTCGTATGGCAGCTTCTTTACATTTCTTAAATTCCAAAAACTTAAGTATACGTATTTTCCAGCTACTATAATCCGATCCGTCGAATATTGGAATAACTGCGTCATTGCATTTAGTAAACGCCATTTTTGCTTATTGCATATATAGCACGTTTCCACTTTATTTACGAAAATATCTTCTTTTCTTCTTTGTATTTGCAGGCAACCACGCTCTGCTACCATGTTAATAAAACCACTATGACGGATCACTGTTATTTAATTTGATATCTTAAACATAAACTTAAAGAACTACATTATTGTGGCTGCTCGCCGGCAGCCCGTGACAGGAAGAAGGAAGTGGAGGCGTGTTGCCACAAAAACAAATTAAATTACATATTAACAAATGTTACCCTAAACAAATATAAATGTACCCATTCAACACATTGTTTGACTGCCAGTATCGTGGTTGTGTTACGGTATGACTGCAGTGCTGAAGTCTCGGGTTTGATTCTCATGTCGGGCAAAGTTGTGTGGGGCAATATTGGCTACTCAGTATCAGCCCAGAGTTTGGAATTTGTGTCCGATATGGCGATAGGCTCGTCCTCTATCACATCATGGAAAACACATGGTGGAAAGTGGGTGCACCAATTGCGTCTCTTCGTACCCCGCTGGGGATTCCGTATTATAAGATGCGTGCCAATCGATCTTTACTGGATTAGAAATGGTAAGTGAGTTAGAGATAGTCTTGTAAATCCAAGTTGTATATATTTACCAGGAATTAAAAAAAAATTACTCAGGGCGCGATACTTGCTTTTTCATTTTAAAGTTAATGTTGTCAGTACAAGAAATTAGTTCCATATTTACCTCAACATAGCGACGTCTTTTATTTGCCTAGACATGCCTACTTATTCGCATTCACAGCTATTTAGTTGGTGAATGTATGTATGCGTTGATTAATAATTCCCAAAATATTATGCCCAAAATGGATATTGGATATTTTGTCCGTGGAATTTTGATACGCGCCAACCGCTCGCATACAAAATTAATTGATGCTTTTGCTGTCGAAATGTCATCGTCGAACAAAGGTTCGATAAACATAGAAGTGAATTGATTTAGGGAATTTTCGACATGCGGTTAACTTTCTTCATTATACTCGCGAAATAATGCCTGAAACGTAGGTACTTATGCAACCTGGGGCCGTTCGGTGTGCGCCGAAGAAATCCACCGCGGGTTTGGGTTGGTATGCCGGTGCAGGGTATACAGGGGTTAGGGACTTGGTCCAATGTTCGCTCGGACGATGCTATACTCCCGAGTGTCGATATTGCCGTAAGACCGCTGAAACCGACAACCATTTCTCTCACTCCCTATGTAATGGTAGCTATAGTGGGTATTTCATCGCAAAAACGAAATGTTATAAAATGAAATGATTTATTTGAATCTGTAAAATGTTGTACATTATTTAGATTCCGTCAATATTAACTCTACCACCAGTTCGGAAAGCAGTTTTCACCAGAGAAGAACGGGCAAGAAACTCTGGTGTTGCTCTTTAGGGTAAAGACTAAGACTACAGTACATGATAAAGTGAGAAGAGAAAAAAAGTTTAGAGCAGTTCATTTATAGGCTCGTGAAATAAGGAGTAAATTAATTTAAATTGTCATATGACTGCACAACCCTCTCAGGAATCATGAAATTTGCTAAAAGATATACTCATTACTCGTATCTTTACTTACTAATATATAAAGCTAAACAGTTTTTTAGTTTGAACGCGCTTGTCTCAGGAATTACTAAACCGATTTTGAACTATTTTTCATTGATAGAAGGGTACATTACTTCCGACTGCTATAGTCTACTTTATCCCGGAAAAGTTTTCACGTGCACGGACGCTCAGCCAAAAAAAGCGATGAGATGTTCAAATTACTTCTGTAATTGAACAAGTCGTGGGTTAAAAGAAACATTTATTTACCAAATATACCACTAAAAATATTAACACAAAAGAAACACAGTGGAAATATAACAATTATACCTAGTAATAAAAGGGTATTTACAAGTTAGATACGCAATAAACAGCCCCCCGCGGTGGTAGGCCGACATCGCTGGCCTGATTTTGACATTAGCTATTTATAAATACGAATTATTATTTCCACATTTTTATTACAAATATTTTCCATTATCTTACTTCTTTAATAATATAGAAATTTGTGATAAAATTCGGATGTTTGTTAGAAGTAAACGCGGAAACGGATTTTGATGAAATTTTGCACGCGGGTAGACTTTGCCCTGGATTAACAAAGACTATTTTTATCCCAGTAATTTAGTTCCGTGGAATTTTTGGTTCATAAATGGCGTATATATGCGGCTATGAATGACTACCGTGTTTTGGGGACTTATGAACCGCGAAATGCTTTTCAAGCAGCCGTAGTTACGTACATAGTTCATTATTGGTAGCTCTCTCGCATGTGAGAGTTCGCCTGGGTAGGTACTGTACTGTACTGTACTGTACTGGTGTTTCTCCTGTTTATGGGCGGTCGTATCGCTATCCACCAGGTGAACGGGACGCTCGTCTCGTCATTCAAAGCAATAAAAAAAAATGTCTGATATATTACCTATAAGTAGACATCTAGATGCGCGAGTCCACCTCGAATATATTTGTTATTTATTCTAAACTAGTAGCCCCGACAGACGTTGTCCTGCCCAAAAAGGTATAAATCCTAAAACTCTAGTACAGCACCACCTACCGATTACAATTTTGAACCTAAATAATCCAAGGAGCCCAGTCAAAAACATAAAAATGCTATCTAAATCCATCTAACAGTTTACGACGAATTCAGTGACGTATCCACAGACGAAGAGATGAATTACAATATAAAATATTTGTTTTATATTTATCAAAAAAACTAAATTCATATTCAATAAACGCATGAAGTTAAAATAGTCATTAAGTTTTGCGCAATTTCTAAATTATCTTTCATAAGAACCTTCTCCTGACAATAATTAACACAACAAAAAAATAATTTGCGCAATTGTTCCATCCACGCGTGATGCGATGACCAAGAGAAATAGATATATTTTTTTATATACAGGGTCATTTTGACATTGCGTTACTAATTGAAACCATATACTTATCTACTCGGAAATAACACTTTACAATAAGTAATCGTCGGCACAGTGACATCATACTTTCAGTCAGAAAGACACTCACGCACCATATTCGCATTAAACTACAAAATGATAAAACAATCAAAAGTAAAACCAGGAATTTTGGTGAAAATATTCGTTATTAATGGATGATTTTTGGCACAATGTCAGTAAAGGTGAAGACGAGTATGTGGTTCCATTTAGTAATGCAATGACTGTACAAGCGATTTTGTGAGACACTGGTTTGAGCTGCATAAACCTGTTGCTCAGCTGGTTGGTCAGTGAATCGCACGCTGTAATGTTTTGTCTTGTTCTTGAATTTTATTTTATATGTAACTGTACGTACTAACCACTTAATATAATTATTGTAATTTACAAACACTATGGGTGTATAGGTACTATCCTGAAATAAATGTATTGAATTGAATTGAATGTCAAAATGACCCTATATATAGAGATGAAGCTACATGTAACATATTTCTGTTAACGGTTCAAGTGCGGATTTGTTTTGCGTTCCGAACTCGCTCTACTTCGGGCATAATAAATACGCTCGCTTTACTTCAAAATTTACAAAGCAGTTTACCCTTGTATTACGCTGTAAATAAATTATTAATAATGCAGCTTTCATTGTTACTGTTTGAACAACCCTTTGACTTGTTCATTTCAAAATCTAATAATACAGATTATGTGTATCAACTAGTAAAATATTAATAATACTTTTTAATAAATTTTGTATAATGTCGCGTACATTTTCAAACAATAGTCCCCGTACTTTATAGATTTCTGACGAGTTAACAAGCATACACAACAACATAGTGTTACATATTGTATAGGTTGGTTAACTAATATCTTTTTCAAATTATTTGATCAAATTCTTAATATATTAACACACAATAATGTATAATTACACAATTATTAATTACGTAACTTATAATAACATAATACATATATTTGTGATTCTCGATTGGGTGTCGAGGGATGCGAGGCAGTGGGACAGTATAATACAGGGCTGATTACAATTGCATTTCTCATAAACACCATATAAAAGTTCATGCCAGCTTAGATGACCGCCCAATAACAAAATTATTGCCGTACAATAACAAACATATAAAAATAAAATGCAGTCGAATAAACCACCTCCTTTTTTTTGAAGTCGCTTAAAAAGATGTAATCACTATATAGTATTAACAAATAACATATAAACAAAGTCGCTTTCTCCGTCCCTATGTGGGCTTAAATCTTAAAAACTACGCAACGGATTTTGATGCGTTTTTTTAAATAGATAGAGTGATTCAAGAGGAAAGTTTATATGTATAATAATAACATCCATTAAATAGTCAGCATTGCACCCGTGCGAAGCCGGGGCGGGTCGCTAAAATGCAAGCGAAATGAGAACCTCCTGCTGTTTTTTCTGTCGGTTAAATGATGAAAGATCGCAGTCTCATCTAAATGGAACACGGTTGAGATAAAATTGCGTCATTCGAGTGCGTCACATAATCCATAGAGATTGGGTGGAGGGTAATACTTGTTTTATTGGTATAAGGTCAATTTGTGTCATTCTGATTGATGACAATTAGTACTGTTGGGTATCTTACGTCATTATAGTAAATGGGCAATTGAAAGATGTTTTAGTTAATTGAAGAAATGAGGAAAGTTTTTGTTACAAAACAAACTGAAGAAA
The DNA here is from genome assembly GCF_014839805.1 of Manduca sexta. Classification (NCBI taxonomy): domain Eukaryota; kingdom Metazoa; phylum Arthropoda; class Insecta; order Lepidoptera; family Sphingidae; genus Manduca; species Manduca sexta. The sequence goes on from NC_051123.1 coordinate 2,099,712, forward strand.
CTTAACGCTGCGCAAGCACGGGATCATTTAGTTTACGTTTACCTTTAATGAATATAATATTGAAAATAAGCTTTTAAAATCATGGGTATTCATTCATTATTATATCACTTAATCTCGATTTCCTGTAAATCTGTATTGCCACGGCAGCCGAAGCATTTTCTACAATGTAGTCTAATTGAAAGTCCACAACATTCTCTCTACTATAAGTAATAAATACTAAGCTTACTTACTTAAAAACGTAGGTACGATGTGAACTGTTTCTAGTTAACACAAAAAATCTCAAAGTTCAAGCAGCCTCTTAAAACAAGATACACAGAAACTTGCTTGAAAAATAAAAGCAAGTAGCTTGTGTTGGTCAATTCAACTTCTAAATTGCGTAACAAACTTTGTTACTCGTAAGCGTCTATAATTAAATTTTGTTTAAAAACTTTGTAATAAGTAAGCTTTTTATTATTGTTAGTGTTTTGAAGTTTGTAAAATGTAAACTGTCCCTACTTACTGTGTAAAATTAGGTGTCTTTTTGCATACATGTGATTGTTTTGTATCTCCTGCATTGAAGTCACGAATGCATTTGCGAAAGCATGCGTACGTAGACGTACGAATAAGCTCGCATAAGTTAATATGTAGTAGACACCAATAGAAAATAACATTGTGACCTGAATGTATTCTATACAAACTTTAACATATCACGATTATCAGAATACGCACTTTTGAGATTCATACACATTTTATTTATGTATAAAATGTAGACCAATTAGAGAATAATATTATATCTTTGCATATTATTATAGCTTCACTTTTTTTGTATTGCTTTGAATGACGAAACGAGCTTGCCGTTCGCCTGATTGTAAGCGATACGACCGCCCATAAACAGTGGAAACACCATCCGATACCTTTAATCGAAAAGTATTGTTTGGTATTCCACTGCGCTCGCTATCCTGAGACGTGAGATGGTAAGTCTTATTATGTCCATAGTTACACTGGCTACAATGTCCTTAAAACAGGAATACAAGGACTACACACTGCAGCTTGGCGGTAGAAATAGACATTGCGGTGGTACCTACTCAGGCGGACTCTCACATATGAGAGACCAACCACCAGTGGAATATAATGTTATCCATATTTTTTATGGCAATTGGTGTACATTATTCCAATTTCAAGTTGAGTTATCCATACTTATTCAACCTTTTCCCCCGCATATTATCTATGGTCGTATTTTGACAACAAATTCGAAAATAGAATAAACTTTCGCGCCAATGTTATTACATGCTTCAATGTGCTTCTGCCTTTACAAAACATCCTCAGAATCCCTCAGGGCAGCTACGGAATTAGGTACACAACTCATAAAACAATAGGACGAAGAATATTAGAACATTGTTCCCGTGCATTGACGTCATCGGGGCAATACTTATTGGAAACCTTACAGTGAATTGAAACTGGCAGTAAGAGCTTAGAATAAGGGACTGTTAATGTTCAAGTATTTTATCTACGTTAACAATTTTTTTTTATATTGGCACGGTGAAGTGTAGAATGCGTCTGATGTAAAATGGAATAGGGTAAGATAGTGTTGACTGACGAGAGATGATTACCCATCGCTAATCGTCACAATCATGCCGGCCTGTTTGAAACCTGCTGGTGGTGGGATATTTTATATTCGCCCGCATAGCAATCACCGTACACAAGGTATTAAAAACTGCCAAAAGTGGACCAAGTAAGTCGCGTTCTATAATCAGCCTGTGTATATCCGGTACCAACAGGCCGGCATAATTGTGTCGACTGCTGAGGGGTAATCATCTCTCGTCAGTCGACATTCTATTGGACCCCATTCAACTTACCATCAAATGCAGTGAGGATACTTTGCCGTACACATATAATACAAATGGTAATCTCGAAACGCGACACTTTAGTTTTACACCTTTTAATGGTGATTTGGTAATTGCTGGAAGAAATTATTAATCACTACTATAATTTATCACATTGATATCATAAAAATAGATACACAAACGACCTTTAACGAAAGACGTTTCGGCCTATTGATCTCCATCAATAGAGAACCCTATTTCAGATTTGAGTTTTCCTCCTTTAGAAATAGAAAATAGTCGATAAAAAACACATTAGTCGACATCTGCATTTGTTCCGGTCTGCCGGACACCGATAATACAACCAATCGATTGATGCAGTCGACAGCAAGCCAATGGAAAGGTCAAAAGCAGTGCTTTAAGTAGGTACCTAGGTAGAGTGCAGATCGTAGGTGGCATAGAAATCATACCAGTACCAAATGTGTACTAATCTTTGCTATGCTTTCGGTATTTTTATCATATTAGCTTTTGCTCGCGTCTTCGCCCTCGTGGAGGAGTTTTCCGGGATTAAAGTCCCGTTATATATTTTCCAAGGATAGAAAGTAGCCTATAACCTTCCCAGGGTCTTAAACTAACTCCATACTAAAATTCGTAAAAATCCTTTCAGTACATTTTGAGAAAATCGATAACATAAAGATAGAAAAGGGGACTTTGTTTTATATGTATAATAGATACAGGCACATATTGACGTTACGTTACTAAATGCAACTGCACAATTATCTTCTAGAAAATAACATTTTGCAATAAGACACTCAAACCGTTGATGGAAAATTAGAAATGTAACAAACAAAATATCAGTAAAAAATAATTTAAAAATTTTACACCCTCTAATGCCAGTACTACTTCTTTGGGAGAATTTGTCGCAACCCCAATATCAAACTTTCAGGCAGAAATATACTCACACACACGCTATATTTACACTAAACCTGAAAAGGATAACAAAATTCATAGCAAAACCGGAATTTTTGGTGAAAATATTTTTTATTTTTGCCACATTAGTAGAGCTAAACACGAGTGTGTGGATTCATTTATTAACGCAATGTCAAAATGACTATAACTCATGGAAGTTATAAATAATATTATTTATCGCGTATACGTGTGAACACAGAACACAGTCTTACTTATAAAAAAAATCGCAAAGCTATGCTTAGTTAAAACACAAATTTACTCGATCAGCTGTTAGTCAAAACCCGCCATCTTGCCTCTTAATAAGATTTAAACTATGAACCGGTGATGTTTTTGACAGTTATTTAAGCAATTTCTTAACCACCTCTTAACGCTAAAACAAGTTTATAAATAAGACTGATAATCTACAATACAGCCGTGGTAAGCACAAAAGCGGTATCTCAAAAAGAACAAAATCTTGATCTTTATGGCGTCGGATAGCTTAAAGAAATAGCCATCCAATGAACTTACCTAAATAACAGTCTCGTTTAGAACTTGTTAAAAAATCTTAAAAAAGTTTTCTCTATCTCAGTTTTACACAAAAAAACTATAAAACTATATTTACAAAACTTCGATTATCTCGAAATAAAGTTTCCCTGATATACCGCTTTTGCGCTTAGCACAGCAGAATATTTATATGAGATTTTATAAATAAGGCTCCTCTAGAATTCGCATCGGATGCTCTAAACACTAATTGCTCCACTGGCACGCTGAATTCCTTTAGATATAAATTTATTCCGCTAATTAAATGTTTTTTTCCAGGCATTCATTGCTATTTGATATAAATTCCAGTAACCGGCAATATCTATTACCTACGATCATTGGACCACCGATAGGGAAATTATTTACCAAGTTATATCATTAGAAGTTGGCTCAATTAGCTTGTTGAAATGCAGTTGAATTGTTATTTTGAAATTATAGATTAATATCTGCTTAATGTTTCCAAGATCTATATATATAAAAATCAATTGCTGTTCGTTAGTCTCGCTAAAACTCGAGAACGGCTGAACGGATTTATCTTATCTTGGTCTTGAATTATTCGTGGAGGTCTAGGGAAGATTTAAAAGGTGAGAAAAATTCGAATAATTGCCGGGAAAATCCTCAAAACAGCATTTTTCTATTTCCCATACAAACGTTTTCTAAATAAAATGGAGAGTCAATTTGTAATTTATTACCGCTGCATACAGTTCAAATTCGCGTGCGCGTTGGAGGATCTAATATCGCGTTCTGAAACTCAACAAAAGTGAAAGTGAATCGCGAACGCGACAAAATTGCATAGTCTCAAAATACATAGTACATAAATAGTGGTCGGCTTCGAGAAACTCAATTTTAGCTAACTTCAGTTGTTAATATAATATATAACTCAAAGGTGACTGACAGTGATATATCAAGGAACAGCCCAAACCATTGGACGGATCGGGCTAAGACTTTACATGCATAAAGCTACTATGACGTAGGCATCCCCTAAGAAAGGATTTTGATAAATTCTACCCTTAAGGGGATAAAATAGGAGATGAAAGTTTGTATAAATGTTCTTAGATTTTCGACTGATTGAACTGAAATTATAGATTGGGGATAAAATTAGTTTGAACCTATAAGTACCGGGAAAATATGTAGCAAGACTTTTATCAAACAGTGGAATTTTATCCTGGAAAACACCTTCACGCGGGCGAAGCCGCGAGCAAAAGCTAGTGTATTATAAAAATTAGTACTTTCCAATTACAAAGAGATTTAGTCGAAGATAAAACAAAACCTTTATAAAATAGTACATAAGCACATATAGCACTCGTATATAAAATATATCCTTCAACCAGCAAAATATAGCTCAGAGATTCTTTTATGATCTTGAAAAACCCAAAGACTAAAGTACAACGTGACATAAACTTTCTTCCTTTCAGGACGTCCACTACGAGTGGAGTGAGACCGACATCCTCTCCCACGGCTTCAGCGGCCTCAGCCTTCACAGGACTGACAGCCTGACACAACGCCCTCTAGCGTCACTCAAACGCACCAGCAGTAAAGGCAGCGCTTATAGTCTTCGCAGCGTGAGGAAGGAGTTATCAAAACCATCGAGCCAAATAGAGAGAGCTCCAGCGATCCCCGATGCAGGATTTGGCACGTTAGAAATACGTTTGGCTTATGAGAATGCCACTTCTTCTCTGGCTGTGACCGTGCTGCGCGCGAGGGGTCTTATTGGAATGGACATGACTGGATTATCAGACCCGTTTTGTAGGTTAGAAGTGGTGCCTAGAGGTAAGCATAGTTTGGTCAGTTTAGTTTCGAAATGTTTTAGTAACAAAGTCATTTGAAATTAAGTCTTTTAATACGGGCATGGAAAGTGACCCCTACTGCATCTGATGGTATGCGGAGTGGGGTTTATATAGAATATAGACTGATTAGAGGTGAATATTCCTCGATAGTAGACACAATTATACCGGCCTGTTGTAAACCGGATGTAGACAGGCTGATCCCGAAACGCGACACTCTTACGTAGGGCACTATTAGGAGTTTTAATACTTTGAATTCAAGGTAAGGAATCAATGTTTGAAAATGATTTTTTTTTTGCTGTTCAATTAATCCCGTAGATTCGAGCCATCTGTATCTAAACGAAAAAAATCTAGAAGTAGCACTTCAGTCTACAAGTAATAAAAAAAATCATGGCTCAAAGATTAATACTGCCACATTAAGATTAACAAAAATAACGAATAAGACTCTTTAATCACCATTCATATTAAAGCTAGAAGTATTTATATAAGTCATAAATCAGCCTTTAGGATAATCAATAGATCGTAACCCCATCTTATTACAGAAAACGGGTTTACAAGAATACCCTCAGACTAACTAACGCACCCACGCAAACCATAAACAATAATAGGTTTTTTATTAGTGTTCAAGGAAACTCCCATTCATCCCACTTTATTAACGTATCTAATTGACATTAAACCAACACAAAATCGATATATTTCACAGCTTTTGTCTTAGTAATGGTTATAAAACCAAATGCTGTCACGTATTTGAGGATAGATTTTTGTGCTGGATTTTTGTGTGTGACACCGAATGTCTTTCGTAGTTTCTAAAACTTAAAGTTAAGATCTTAGCGTAAGGTCAGAAATTTATTTGACGCATTTATTTCTAGAAATATAAAACACTGTTATACCAAATATAAGTAAAACTAATATCACTTAGGTAGTTAGTGAAAGGCTGGTAGGTTAGCTAGGCTAGGGCTCATATCCTCACCGGTAAAGATCGCGACGTTTTATCTTTTTATTTCACCTCACCTATCCCGAGCTGGCTTCTTTAGTTTACCACATGCTTTTTTTAATTATAATTTATTCCTAATTTAAAATGTCCGCAATTATACAATTAATTTAAATGTAATTTAGTAATAACTATTCTTATAACTTGTTTTGACGCATCATAAATGCAACTTTGTTCGCCTAACCCATTGATTCCCAAATTGGTCCAGGTCGATCCAAGGGACCACGGGAGACTTGACAGGGTTCCACAATTTGAAAGCACACAAACATTTAAAATTTTGAAAGGGGTCTACGAGAAAAAAGTTTGGGTACCTCTGACCTAAGTGAATAAATATTTTATTTTAATAAAGATAAAACTGTCAAAATTACGCAATACTATACAATCTTTACCAAACATCTTCGTGTTAATAGACTTTACATATTTCAGAAGGCACATATTCCAATAGATTACGAACAAAAACTGTTCACAAGACGAAAAACCCGGAGTTCAATGAGACGCTGCATTTCTTCGGCATCACTGAATCCGATCTCGCGGTCAAGTCGTTGGAGATCGTGTTGTTTGATGATGACAGGTGCTTATATAATTCATCCTATCTTATATAAATGGGAGAGTTTGTAAAAATGTTTGAATGTTTGTTAGAAGTAAACGCCGAAATAGCTGAACGGATTGGGATGAAATTTGGCCCGTAGATAGACCATGGCCTAAATTAACACAGGCTACTGTTTTTCTTGATTATTTACTCTCATAGAAAATAATGATTTTTATCATCAGTTTTTTTAAATAAATGGCGCTGGCATTCTAAGTAGTTTTGTAACGCCGCCAAGCCGCGAGCGACACCTAATTATAATAAATACATTACAGAATAACTGATAAAAATATAACCTTCAAAGTTGATTGGCACAGCATGGACATTATACCTACATTATCTTCTCACACAAAAATTATCAAAAAACTTGATAAGCTTAGGGAATTAAAAGAGCAAATGTCATTAAAATAAAATGGTCAATAATATTGGTCACAATTTTTATTTCGACCAACAGTCACCATACCACTTCGGGAATCAGTTTCCCTTTTTTAAATCTAAACTCAGAACGCCTATTAAAATGCAAATCGTGTTACAACTAGAAAGCTCTATTTAAATCCCGTGCAAATGATCTTACAACGTGTGCTTACTTTTACTGAATCAAATCAAACCCAGAACCTAAACCATACATATCTACAACTCACATGTCATCGTCTCAGATACGGCTGCGACGAAATGGGCTCCGCGATAGTGGCTTTACGGGAATGCGCGAAGTCGTCCACACAGCTGCGGCTCGCGCTGTCCGGCGCCTCGGGCTCCGAGCCCGCCGGCCCGCGGGTGTTACTTGCCTTATGCTACAGCACGAAGAAGCGAGCCCTCGTCGTCACAGTCTGCAAGGCTGCTGACCTCCCCCCGCAGGACAGCAATGGATACTCGGACCCGTTTGTTAAATTGTAAGCATGTTTAATTCAATGCTAATTTGATTTACGATCTCAATTGTTTTCGATCTATTGTAGAACCTGTGTGCTTAGAATGTGTTAAAAAATGCGACTTGTAAGTCGATGTTTAATTGTGATGTTTGTGATTGGTCGAGTGATCAATGCGTCAGTCACGTGTTAGTCTGTAAACCAATCACAAAACGACACGGAGTCGTTTGAAATGACCGTTAGAAAAGTAACTTCGAATATTACGCTCATATAAAAAAAATATCTTGGCAGTAGAACTATGTATAATAATAATAATAATAACAGCCCTGTATTATATACTTGCCCACTGCTGAGCACGGGCCTCGTCTACTACTGAGAGGGATTAGGCCTTAGTCCACCACGCTGGCCTAGTGCGGATTGGTAGACTTCACACACCTTCGAAATTCCTATAGAGAACTTCTCAGGCTTCCTCACGATGTTTTCCTTCACCGTTAAAGCGAACGATAAATTCACAAAGAATACACACATGATTTTTTAGAAAAGTCAAAGGTGTGTGCCCTTGGGATTTGAACCTGCGGACATTCGTCTCGGCAGTCCGTTCCACACCCAACTAGGCTATCGCCGCTTATAAAGATATATTAGTCTTAGATAAATCACGTTTAAAGCACGTAAACGTTGGTTCTGCGAAAAATGCTTATATTACGAAATGTGACTCACAAAAAGGTTATACATATAATATAATCATATGTACTTAATCATAAATGAGGTAGAAATTAAATCTCTTTATTAATTATTTTCTTGTGTTCCAATCCACAGACATCTGGACCCCGACCCGTACCACAAAAAACACAAGACCTCGATAAAATGGCGCAATCTCAACCCGATATGGAACGAGGAATTTCTCTTCGAGACCCGCCCTACTGAACTTTCCCGCCAAAATTTGACACTGACAGTTTGGGATAAAGATTATGGGAAACCCAACGATTTCCTCGGAAGCCTCGTTCTGGGCGCAAGCAGCAAAGGAAGAAGACTAAAACACTGGATGGATTGCATTAAATTCCCCGACCATAGACACGAGCAGTGGCATTCATTAACTGACACACAACACCTATAGACTGTCAGAATTTCCGCATCTAAATGCTGAGTCTAAATGTTAGCTTTGTCTATGCTACTGTAAAAAAATGGATGTGTTCAGGTGCCAAAGATATAAAAAAATATATTCCTAAAAAATATTTAAGCCAATTTAGATGGTAGAAGGTCAATAAAGAATTTAGCCGAAAGTATTTTTCTATCATTAAATATTATATTATTATTTTCTTCCAAATATATCCCTTAATGAATTGTCTGTTATATAGAATGTTATAGTTCTTAATATATTTTAATGTTGGCGTTCGCGTCCTTTAGCAAATCTTATGAAATAAACTATTTTATGTATCATCACAGTTAAATGTAGATTTAGAAGTATATTAAAAGTTATTCATTGTTAAAAAATAATCGCTGGTGTATTTTTGTACTTAAATTTCCGGTTTATTGTATGTTTGAAATGTTATAAAGTATTAGAAGTTTCCATGTTTTTGAATCTAGTCTAAGCGAAATAACGACTGCCTTTGTATAGTGTACCAATCAATCACTGTAATAAAAAATAAAAGAAAACTCCAAGAGTTCTGTTTTTCACTTAAGCACCAACCATTTCACTATGTACCTACGTAGGTAAACGTGACAAATTTTGCCAGGGTAGAAATGAATCTTTGAGACGATTCAATCATTGTCCGCTAGAACAGCGCTTTATTTCGTGGCTATATAAGCCAATTCTGGATCCACAAACAGCCGCATAAATTACAAGAGACGCCTTCGACGGACGAAACATTGTCACCCTGATAACTTTTCGGTCTTCTGTCTGCCAATGCTATAAACTAGGTATGTATTATGGTGTGTCTGGCGCCCATTGCTACGCTTTCTCCACGCATTACGATTTCGATAATCTTAGGGGCCCATACTTAAATTTCTCCAACCAGTAAAGACTTCTTTAAATTTTAATACCAATATTTTGATAGCCAGGAAAAATCTTTATAGCATAGCCATCCAAAAAAAATTCTTACTACGCCCTTGCTTTTTGTAAGAATTTTATCGAAGGGTGATGATAATAGAGACTTACCTAGGTACCACCTGATTTTAATTTATAATGTCTCAGAGAGACCATTCCTTGCACATATATATTTATTATATCTTGTTGTAAATATGGTATATGTTCTTAGTAATTAAATAAAGTTAGTAAAAAGATGTTATTGACATGAGTGTTTATTTCGGACTAAAAGGGAAGTAACTATGGCAAACAAAATACAATTAGTTCTAAAAATAGAACATATAAAAATAATAAGTCACGACGAAGGTTACAATCTCCAACAGCCCTTAATCGCAGTTGTGACAGAAACAAAACAAATAAAATAATTAAGTTTCTAAACCTAAGTTAACTACACATCGTTTGTGTGCTAGAGGTCCGAGGGCCTTCGTTAGTACATCAGCAGGCATATCGTTACTTTTTATATATTCTAACTTAACAATATTATTAGATACCTTTTCCTAATAAAGTGAAACCTAGTATCTATATGCTTCGTCCTGCTGTGGTGTACAGGATTTCGAACAAGATTAATGGCACTTTGGCTGTCAGAAGCTAAGTTAACTGAACAAAGTATACCTGTTATCTCGTATATAAACCGACGTAAGTAACACGCTTCCTTCGTGGCAGACACTAATGCCATATATTCTGACTCGGCCGAACTTAACGCAACAGTAGGTTGCTTCTTGGACTCCCATGATACTGGACCTCCACTTAACTTGTAAACATAACCGGTGTATGACCTTCTGTCGATTGGACAGTTTGCCCAGTCTGCGTCACAAAAACCCTTTAAATGGTTCTTCATTCTTATGACTTGACCATCCGTTCTTCTTGCCATATTATTTTAAACTAATGGAGTATCCACGGTCTTACACTCCTTCATATTAAACTTTTCTAATATAGAAAGAATATAATTTAGAGATCTTTTAATGAAAAATATCTCGACAAATCTTCTCAAAAATTCAAATTCTTGACAGTGTCAAATGTCAAATTAGATTTAAAAAAGACTACTATGTCATCAACAAAATTCCCAATATCATGAGTTCTTTACCATAGAGTTTGGTAGTTTAATTTTGTAAATCCATTTACATGGCATAACCTTTTTTTAGGCTTATCTACTAAATTCCATGTATGGAGTTTCATTAAAGAACTATACTCACCAGCCATATTATGGTGCCACTTATCAGCATCATCGGCATGAGTAGCTTCGTAATATGTCGTAGGTTCATTAGAATCTACCATTGACGTATTGTAAGCTTTATAAAAAATTGTTGTTTTTCTGTCTCTGGAAGGGTATCTGCGCTCAGGGTGCGATTCCTGTTCCAAATTCGCTGTCTCTTCTTCCACACTAGGCAGCCTTAAGTCAATGAGAGACTCTCGCTGTTCCAGAGTCACTGACTCTTTTGTACTTTCTAGATTTACTGGTAAAGTTGCTTCAGCCGCCGGGCTGATACTCTCATCACAGTCATAGAATTGACAGTCATGATCAAACTCAGACTCAATCTCTTTTGCTCATCAAATAACAATATAGATTTTGACTGTGCGACAGATTGCTTCTGCTTTAGCGCTGTAAAGCAATTTTCAAAAAGGTTGCATCTCTGGATATAATAACTTTTCGTGGGTTAGCAGGATCCCTAAAAATATAAGTGCCTGGATTTTTAGAATAACCGACGAAAATTGCTTCCTGTGCCTTGACATCTAATTTCTTCCTGTGACACGAAGGTATATGGACTAGAGCTCTACAACCAAACACTTTTAGATGGCTAAGATCACATTTTCGTCCATACCATTTGTCATAAGGAATTTGTCCACCTAAGGCTCGATGAGGAGACCTATTCTTAAGGTAAATGGCAACTTGGAATGCATCTTCCCAGAATGCTTTCGGTAATGAACTTTCAGCTAGCAACGTTCTTGCCTTTTCTGTAACCGAACGATGGGTGCGTTCCGCTACTCCAACTTGCTGAGGACTATAAGGCGTCGTTGTTTGATGTTTTATACCTTTTGAAGCAAGATAATCAACAAACTCTTTATTCACGAACTCCTTACCTCCATCAGTCCTAATTGCTTTAATTGTTTTATCTAACTGATTTTCAACAAAACATTGAAACACACAAAATATATCTTTGACTTCTGTTTTAGAAGAAATAAAATAAGCAAACACTTTTCGCGTATAATCGTCTACTATTGTCAACATATATCTATTTCCTTGAAAAGAAGTTGTAGACACCGGTCCCATCAAATCCATATGGATCAGTTCCAAAGGGAAGTAGCCCTATTAAACGCTAACCTTTTGAAAGGTTTTCTTGCTTGTTTACCTTCCACGCAAGCGATACAACTAGTTTTATCTACTCCTGTATACTTTATACCTACCTTGTGATTTTTCAGTTGGTTCATGCCTATACGACACAAATGTCCTAACCTCTTATGCCAAATTTGATAACTATCCTGACAGCCAGAGTGCACATCTTGTGTCAAAAATTATCCGCCACATTCTCGGAAACATTTACAGTACCATCTAAAACGTACAGTCCACCACAGGGCGAGGCATGAGCAACAGATTCACCTGTAAAATTAAAAGTATCAGATTTATAAAAGTTACATCCATTTTTATCAAAAACACAAATAAAACCCTTTTCAACAGTTTTATATACAGATAACAAACTAGCTTTCAAATCTGGTATATAAGCAACATCACTAATATTGTTGACCACGTTCTCGGGCGTGTTTATTGAAATATTTCCAATTCCGCAGCACTTAATCTGTTCTCCATTTGCGACAGTAACAGTACCTTGATTCTGTATCGAGATATTCTGAAACCCGTCCCGTCTAGAAGTCATGTGTCTAGTACAACCTGAATCTACATAAATTATGTCCTTTCTTGGGTTTCCAGAAGTATTAAGACTTGTAAATATCGTATCATTGGTATTTACCGCATTGCCTTTCTCCTTCTTGTTTCTCTGTGGACAGTCTGGTCTCTTATGTCCAGGTGTCTTGCACTCATAACAAACTATATTCTTCTTCATTGACTTAGGCTTCTTCTTCGCATGAAAAACAGAGTCTAATGACGTAGCCACATCTTTGGACATTTCATTAAGCAGTTTTGTTTTCACCAACTCTGTAGTCACGTCTACATTGCAATTTTCTAAAGCCATAATGAGAGGTTCATACCTTGGAGTTAGACCTCCCAAAAGTATTGCAGCAATAGACTTGTCCTCTATGACTACATCAATATCCGCAAGATCCTGTGCGGTTGACATAACTGCGTTAATATATAGTTCAATATTTTTGAACTCTGATAGACTCAACCTGTACAGTCTACGCTCCAAAAATAATCTTCGTCCTATTCCCTTATCTTCAAAGGCTTTTTGCAAACAAGTCCATGCCTCAGATGCAGTTTTCGCACATCTTATATGGGTTATCGCTGCACCTTCTACTGATAAGCATATCTTTGCTAATGCCTTTGCGTCTTTGCGTACCTTTGTAGAGGCAGGGGTTGTGTCTCCATCTCGGTATCCACTAATTGTTTCCCATAAATCCTCATGGATAAGGTAATTTCGCATCTTGAACTTCCAAGTCGGATATCCATCTTTTATCCTCAAACAAGGAAATGGAAAAGATGTGATCGACGCAGGGAATTTTTCATACTCGAAACATCTCCAGATTCATGTGACATTTTCAGACTATTACTATTTCCTAGTCACACAAAAAATATATACAACTTTATTTTACCAAATAACGTGAAAAAAAAAACTAAGAACTAAGCGTTCGTGCTGATAACGTGTTGTAAATATGGTATATGTTCTTAGTAATTAAATAAAGTTAGTAAAAAGATGTTATTGACATGAGTGTTTATTTCGGACTAAAAGGAAAGTAACTATGGCAAACAAAATACAATTAGTTCTAAAAATAGAACATATAAAAATAATAAGTCACGACGAAGGTTACAATCTCCAACTAATCCCCGCATTTTCCCCCACACTAGTCATCGTAGTTGCGTGTGCACTCATGCTGGTGTAAGAACACGCACACTGTAAGCAATTAGGGAAAGTAGAGGGACGCGCCTTTATGGATGAAAAGATCCATATGAGGATCCATACAAAACTTACCGCCGCGGATTTTCATAAATGCCATAGAGAAAAATATTTGTAAATGACAAGCTTTTTAAAAACTGCATTTTATTATTACAGTAAAATTATCAGATAAGTATTTTTTTTGTTTTCATAATTATTATTATTGACAAGATGTTAATTTTAACTTAATTATTCGAATATTTTAGCACAACTCACTGTCAAGTACATGATGCAGAAACAAAACGTTTAAAAAGTTGTTTTGTGAACTTTTTGACATGTAAGAATCGTGTGAAAATCATTTCGAACAAAGAATTTTCAATGAAATTCCACTTAATTTCGCGAGTTATGTGTTAATTAAAGTTTGAAACATCATGGCATTTTTATGTCCAGTCAGAATAAGAAGGGGAAAGAAGAAGAAATGTAAGTAACTCGAAGCTTTCTGTGAGAACTTTTCATGTCATTGACCTCGACTCCGGGACTTTCTACATAATTATAAATAATATAAAACTAGTAATTTTATGTTGTTCCAAGTGATTAACGATTTTTTGTACCAACACACATGGCCGTGGGAAAATATGAGCAATTCGTACTTACGCAATGAATATGGACACGAACTTTACGTTCCGTTTTGGATACTTGAATTATCGATTAAGTTTTTACAGTTATTACCTCGGAAAAGATATTATTAAATGAACACATCTTATTTAACGTGTTTATAAAACATTTGTTAATTTACTAGTCTTCATTTCAAAAGATAATTTATAAAGTATAATAATCAACAAGAAAGATTTTAATATCAATTCAATTTTATTCATAAAAGTTATGTTTTATATTTCAATCAACTTCCATCATTACCTAAAAGTATTCAAAATCATTTTATAATGCCCTAGACATTTTTTCACTTATCTAGCCTTGTTTTTGACCTCTCATGACTAAAACATATGATTTTACTATTGTAAAACCAGCGAGGTTTAATAAAATATTTGTAAAGAAAAGTGCATTCAAAGATATTTTGAACACAATATAATAGTTGCGTTTGTAATTATTATATTAAAAAAACAGTATAAATTTAAGGAATTGTAGCCTTAGAGAATTTGTATTACAATTTGCTTTACCAAACCCCATTTTACTTCCATGCTAAATTGAATTTTGTGTGAAACCTGTTCAAAATTTGATTTCCAAGCTGGAAAAACAACATTCATGCATGTTCAATCCACAAAACATGAGTATTGGCTGAAAGTAGAATTTGTCTTTTACAGCAATCAACTTGTACCATCTATATCATCTCTCATATAGCATTAGAATAACTAGAAGTAATTTTGCCATGCTTCATTTATTTTACACATCAACAGTTAAAAGGCTAAGTGACTTGAAACATATTTTGTGAATAATTTACATTAAAATGATTATTGATATGAGTATTACTAAATATTGCAAAAAGTTGCTATAGTGAATTAGTTTATTAACCATTCGCATATTTTTATTCTTCTTAACACATTTAATAAAATATAGGACACAATCACATAAATAGACATTTTTTATACTTATTGCAGCCAGCAGTGGAGATTCAGATAAAGACTTATCCCGTCCTGGTTCTGGCTTAAGTCCTGGAATGGGACGGATCACTGGATCGGCAAGCATTGAGACATTAGTGAGGGTCGGAATAGAGAAGGAACATGGCCTTAGTCCTGATTCCAAGATGGTGGTATTACATGACTTCACGCCATGTGTAGATGATGAGCTAGAGGTATGTATACTTTAAACTTCTTGTAAGATGTACATCAACAGTTTTGTTAATAATTTTGTCAATAGAATCCTTGTTAAATTTAGCCAGTATCGGCTGAATTTATCCAATATAAGTGAATTTTCCAAAATTGACATTGCTTTCCAGGTCGAGTTATCTAATAAGTCTATTTTACAATAAATCACTCTATAATAGAAACCTGATGGGTAAAGTATTAAAAGTATACTTCAATCATATAAATTTTTTATTTAGCCCTATCACTTATAGCAGGGACTTTGGGAAATATAACTGCATTGTAAACTTTTGTTACTGCACATATAGAGACACATGGAGTGAAACACGCAATAGCACATGATGATACCTCACTAGTCAGCTAATGTATGCTTTAAAAACCTGATAACAGCTGAAGTGTCAGCTGATGAGAGATGATTATTTTAATACTTCACTCAATCCTTTATCTTGTTACAACTCCACTTATCAACATGTTTTTTCAAGTAATTACTTTATCTTGCTTATAAAAAAGAAAAATAGAAGGTAAGTGGAATTGTATACACAACATAATAGAAAGGTTTTGCTGGTGGTAGGATATATTATAACTCCGCCCGGGTAGTGTTAAAATTTGCCACAGTGACCCATGTAAGTTTGTTGCGTCCGGGATCACCCTGTATGAATCCAGTTCGATCCCACTCCACTCACTATCAGGTGCAGCAGGGTCACTGCAGTGCCCATAAAGAAAACTATTTTCACCCTACCAAACTATAAAAATAACACCATGATCATAATTATAATTTATTTTTCAGGTAAAACGGGGACAAATAGTGAATGTTCTATACAGAGAGAACGACTGGGTGTATGTCATAGTGGCGGAGTCTCGCAGGGAGGGGTTCATACCGCATTCGTACTGCGCGCCGTGCGAGCATCACGACCTAAAGAAGAAACTGCCCAGGAGTCGCTCGCCCACTGATTTAGCCCATAGAGATGTATCACAGTAAGTATAGTAGTTAGCCGACAAATTTAGCACACTACTGCTGGGTAAGGGATTACTTGTGTACAAAATAATTCCCCTACCTAGTATTTGTGTGCTCAAGTTGTTGGTGGGATAGTGCAGGGCTAGGGTAAAGCTGGTATGAAAGTGCAGACTGTTCTGGGAAAGGCATGGTGACATCAAGGCATTGTGGAGGGTATGACTAAACTGCTAGAGCCAACATCAACACACTTAAGAATATAATATTTAGAGCCTTTGTATGTGGTGGTTATGTCAAGTGTTACCTGTAAAATACTTTGAAAATTATGATTAACACTTCCTGTGTATTTTAATGAATTCTTAACTATCGTACTTAGATAAAAAATTGTGATATTTATTGGAGAACTATAATAAAATAGCGTGTCCTTTTATCCAATATCTATAATCTAAAATTTACGTGAACATAATAATTAAAATCTTTTTTCAGGTTATCAGTATCAGATGGTGTTACCAACGATGGACACTCTGAGCTTGGTAGCGAGGGCGAGACATGTCCATTCAGCAAAGACCCGTCCGGGCGTTACGTGGTGCTTTACACGTTCACAGCTAGGGATGAGAATGATGTCGATGTTGAAAGAGGGGAGTTTGTTACAGGTAAGTAGAATAAGTTTGTTTTTTGATAGCCTACAAAAGCTAGGCGAAGACCTTCTCTAACTAGTTAGTATTAGTGCTAGTTAGGCCTGTACTTCATATTATTAAAAATATATTATGGATTATGGTATAGTGAGAGTGGTATTACCAGTGATGGACATTTTTGCTGGTGGTAGGATATTTTTATATCCGCCTGAATTTTAAATATTTGCTACACTTTGCCATACCCGCATAAAAAACATGTATCTCTTGATAATATAATTCGAATTTTTGTTCTAGTTTTAAATAGAGAAGACCCTGACTGGTATTGGATAGTGAGGAGCGATGGACAAGAGGGCTTCATTCCCTCAGGATTCGTGTACCCTGCCGTGGTACAAGGTAATTCTATAGCATATTTTTTAGTCTCTAAAGAGCTTGTGTTCATAACAGAAGTTTTGCACGTAACTAAGCATTTGAGAACAGTCTCTGTTTGCTTTTAATAAAATCTAGCATTGTATTGTTATGGAATTAAATTACTAAATATAATAACTATTGTACCCATATTGAAAGTATTTATTATTTATTTATCCTACAAAGTTTTTATTTTTAGCGTCATGTGATTTTAACCCCAATTGATTCTAGTACAATTTATAATAACACTTAAACAAAATTGAATTTCAGCAACACAACAAGACAACACACAGCAGCTACACTCGCCGCCACCAACAAACGTGAACAACACAATGTTGTCGACAAACAACAATAGTTTGAACAACACGGCGCCACAGGACAACGACGGACGGTATCACGGCACAGAACTAGTAATGCTTTATGACTATAAGGTATGTATTTTTAAGAAATCGTGTATAAGAAACGCGCCCTGTTACTCAGAACCTAACTTAGTTTGTGAATTGTGAGTGTATACTTCTGCCTACCTATGATAAGGAAAAAGGCGTGTCGATATGGTTTTGTTTAATGACTAGAAAACGATGTTAGTAATTTTAAATTTATAAAATAATAGGTTATTTGTGGTCATATGCATCGACTAACCGACTTTTCCATTGTAAAAAGTGACTGATTTTTGGTTATTTTATTAAAAAAATTCATGGAACCACTAATGGACATACTCATTAATATGTTTATTTCCAGGCGCAAGCTCCAGATGATTTATCAGTGAAGCGAGGAGAATGGGTGTATGCTGATTTAACACAACAGACAGTGGAGGGCTGGCTGTGGGCCCACGCCCCCAAGTCGCGGCGGTCTGGATTCATCCCCACTGCGTATGCGCGCGCGCCCCATACTACGTCACTTTGAATTGTAATTAATGAATAGAAGTCTCGTGTTGGATCAATCATGATAGGGTATTTGTATGAAAAATAAATGTTTATACATGATTAAAACAATAAATAAGACAATTTATGTGTGAGTAAACTGCTAATGTTATTAAAATATATATTCAAGTAGTTTCGATGATATTGTCAAATATTAAATTTATATTGTTTAATTTCTTGCTGATAAGAAATAGAACGAGATGTTAAACATGAGACGTGGCTCCAGTCAACGTCAAAGTCATTTAGCAAGTCAGGCAACATCCCTTTTTTAAAACAATATGTTTTTAGTGGTCGTGATCAATGAATCTCTGGCCTGGATCTGCGCCCGGCGAGTCGATAAAATAATTTAGATATAAAATGCCTTATTCTTAGCCTCCTCATAATCAGCCATATTTTTAAGTGTATTGTAAATTATAGTTTTAATTTAGTCTTCCATTAATGGCAAAAGTCTAACATTCCGTTAATTTAAAAGTTAGGTAATATCCGTCCAAATTTGACTGACTTTTTGATATTACGCTTTATATTTTATGGTGTTTTACATTGTTTTTAAGGTTTTGTATGTAATGATTAATAATAAAATGTTTTAAAATCTTAATTTTGTTTTTGTTATTGTTTGTAATGGCTCAGCGACTATTGATATGTCAATATAAATTTAATTCGACCTCGTATATATATCAATTACAAATTGCGAGTTTGGTAAAATGTTCTAAGGATGTTTTTTGGAAGTAAACGTAGTAACAGCTGAGCCGATTTGAATAAAATTTGGCATTCGATTAGTTATGTTCTGGATTACCATACTTGCTACTTTTTATCCAATTTGGAATAAAAAGTTAGGGTATTCGTTTTTCTGCTCAGTATCAGCACAGAGTCTGATATTTGTACCCGATATGGCGATAGGCTCGCCCCCTATCACATGGGACGGAATACATGCGGTGGAAAGTGGGTGCAACAGTTTCGCGTCTGCCTATCCCTTCGATAAATTCTAATAAAACTCGTGATTGTCTGCGCATGTCTGAATTACTCATTATGCTAAATACTAATAACAACCTATACCTACTGTTGATCACATTGCTAGCTGCGGCACGAAAGCTGTCTAAAGAGTGACAGCTATTTCATACACAATATAACTAAATAGCATGCTTAATTCGTGACTAAGGATTTGTACTTAGAGTAAAATAAAACCACAACCTTTCTACCACACTATATTAGTTACAATAATATTTAATCTACATTCAGAATAAGATTCCTTCTCTTCCTCTTGGCTTCTTGCTTAATACCCTCACGTATGGTCCACTCTTCTAACTGCTCTTCGACTTTCTTAATATCTTGTTCAGTTACACTAATTGGTATCTGGAGTTCAATTTGCTCACTCCTAATAAACTTTAGTGCCTCAAGTTTCTGCTTTAAAAACGGTCCTTGCTGGCTTTCTAGAAGATTCCTGTAGTCCGCCAATTTCTTGTTACGAATATCTTCGCAATGCATCTCTGTTAGTTTACGGAGAGACTCCTTTCGTGACAATTTGTGGTAAGAACTGTAAGTGAAATATTTTTTTACTTTATTTTATTTTTAAGGTGGTAGCTCAAGGTCCATTTTCATACATTTTGTTTCGGCTTTAATCTGGGTAACTAAACAAGTATTGGCAAGTAAAGAATTTAAATTCACGTCTAGTTAGTGATTAGTTCTCGCAGTTGAAGAAAAATGTAAAAATAATTAATAATCATGGATATTTCTGCCTTTAAAATTTCGTCATATTAAATTTTAAAGGCCGAAATATCCATGATTATTAATTATTTTTACATTTTTCTTCAACTGCGAGAACTAATCACTAACTAGACGTGAATTTAAATTCTTTACTTGCCAATACTTGTTTAGTTACCCAGATTAAAGCCGAAACAAAATGTATGAAAATGGACCTTGAGCTACCACCTTAAGGTGATAATTTTTTTAAGGCGTTGTAGAAAGGACTGCCTGGACGAATGTCCGCAGGTTCAAATCCCCATAGCATACACCTCTGACTTTTCTAAAATTATGTGTGTATCCTTTGTGAATTATCACTTGTTTTAAGGGTGAAGGAAAACATCTTGAGGAAACCTGCATACTACTAGCACTAAGGCCTAACCCTGTTAGTAGTGGAGAAGGTCCTTGCCTAGGAGTGGGTCAGTATATAACAATTATTTCTTAAATGGCACACAGATGGATTGAGAATTATTGTTATAGTACGCCATTTCCCAAGTTTTCTAGCACAGTAGTCAATGGGCTTGGTATGAAACAAAGTTGCAGGTTTGAGTCTCTAACACGACAAACATTAACTTACTCAGGATGCGCTTTATATTCAATATTCAGTTTCTCCAGTAGCCACTCAAATTTTTTGTAGTCGTATTGACGTAAATATTTTAGCAGTTTTTTCCTTTTATCGATAATTTCTTGGACCACTTTCTGAAAACAAAAGAAACAAATTATATTAAAAAAGAAATAAAAATTCTTATAGTCTCATTTTAATATTATAAGACTATACTTGTATTATGTAAAATAATTAAATAGATGCCGTATTGACCTATTAGCAGCATGCTGGCATTTTACTGATCTATCATATCAAAGGACATAATATACACAGTGAAAAGTGATTGTAATAGTTGCACTTCTGTCTACCTCTTCAGGCATAAAAGTATGTGTGTGTGCTTAAATCGTAAATCATAAAGTTCTGGGTTTGACATTAAGCTAACAAGAATTTATGGGTTTTGCCATTTAAACCAAACGTCTGTGTTACCTGGTATTATGAATAAGTGTATGATATGGTCATATGTGCACCATGAATGCCATCACAGGACAAAATGAATGTCAATGAAATATGTGTTCACTAATTGTGCTTGTGTCTAAGCATTCAGGAATACAGCAGTTTGTATTGTTATATGGGACTCTGAACTTTAGCTTGAAATTAAACTCCAAGGACGGCAATGAGTATGTATTTCCAAAGATCCAGATTATGTTAATACACTGCAGCATACATAGTATGGTAATAGTGTCAAATTAGTAGATGTTCTGAGTTAACAAAGGTGCATGTCGCTTTGCATAGTGTGGCACAGCATTCTCATACATGTACACTTACATAGCTGCGCAAGTCTGTCCGTCCCTAAAAGGGGCTTGTATTTGCAAAGAAATATAATGCTCACCTTCATTTTATTATTCCGTGGATACTTTTCCATATATTCTTGAAGATAGCGAATTTGTCCAGTTAGTCTGGCAACTGTAAAAAAAAGTTATGAGACAATAATAACAAAAGTAGTATTTTATGCAATCAATAAGTTTTTAATATATCAAATAAAATTTATACTAGTATAAAGTCTATGAAACCAATGGCACATATAGATTACTTTAGGCATGCCAATAACAATTGAGAATGTATGCCAAACAAACTATAGTGGGGGCCAAAAAAGTGGCCGAAAAAGGGGTACCCAAATAGCAAAAGCCAGCTCTTGATGACCCATATGTACGTAATGTTAACCCATAAAGGATCAACATCCCTGATATAGGCTAATATTTCTCACAAACCAATATCTACATACACAAAGGCTGTACAGTCTTGCCTAATGTGAAGACCATTGTCAATACATTTGTAAAGTTCTAACAATGTTAACTACGAACTTCATGTTTTGGTTGTGCATAGCGTATTTCCTATGTCATACATTTTTATTGCCTCAGTCGACAAACAAGCAAGCGGTCTATCTGATGGTAAGTAGCATCTACCGCCCATGGACCTTGCAATGCCTGAAGTCATTAGTCATACTCGATAGTCGTTGCTTACTACGTTTTTATCAAAGCTGCAGACATAAGCTAGTCACACTTACTCCTAGTCTCAGCTGTGCACTCATCATACTGGTGTCTCTTCACACGGTCCATGAGTTCCTTCCTTACTAACGTGTGGTATTCTTTCTGCCCAAGGAATGCTACAGAGAACAACTTCTGAACTGCTTCGGAGGCACTAAAACAATAATATAATAATAATGCCTGCAATGTATGGGGTCATTTTGACATTGAGTTAATAAATTAAACTACATATTCATTTTTATATGTGCTAACAATGTGCCAAAAATTATTCATGATTAATTAATATTTTCACTAAATATCCTGGTGGTGGTGGTATCACTATACATCCTAATTTTTAATCATTTTGTAGTTTACTCTCAATTTGGCATGTTTACAAGTGTATTTCTTATTGAAGGGGTAATGTTGTTGCAATAAATTCTCTTAGAGTAGTAGTAATGGCATTAGGGTGTGTAAATTAAAACAAGGAGTTTTAATTCATATTAATTTTGTTCAAAACTTTTTTATTTTCATACAAGATTTAAGTCACATATTGTAAAAGGTTATTTTTAAGAAGATAAGTATGTGGTTTCATTTAGTAACACAATGCTCTAAAATATTCTTCCCACTGCTGAGCATCGGCCACCGTTACTATTAAGAGGGTTTAAACCTTAGTCCATCACGCTGGCCTAGTGAGGCAGAACTTCACATACCTATGAAATTATTTCTACCCAATTCTCTGGAAGCGGACAATAACTGATTTGACTGATTAATTTTACATTTCATTAAAATGGTCTTATATCTATGGTAATGTAGAAAATAAATAAAGTTTAGAGACCAAATATGTACACTACAATTCAATCTTTTAATTACAATATTGCAAAAATTAAGTGACTCGATTATGCAAAGGCAATAGATTTTTAATTTAGTCAAGCATGGATTTAGCTATTCCAAACACATTAAACTACCTATATAGTTTGTTATAGACCAAAGACATTAGGGCCAAATTTTTTCTCCAAAAGTTATTGTTATGGTTATAACTCGCTGTCTTATTTGTCCGTATAACAAGATGCCACAGCAACCTGAGATATTAATACAAAAATAATACATTTACAGAAAACATTCGCGTTAAAAACGTACAAATCATGATGTGGAAAAAATATGAAGTATTTTACATTGATGTTTTGCTATTTCCCAGTAGATTGAGTAATCATCACATAAGCGCAAATTTTTTGTATGACAATCTTCCCAATGTCCGCTTTATATAACCTTAGATCTCCTCGAGCTACTCACTTTTTCATTTCCTCACTCAGAGCGTAATCCTGGCCTAATGAGGACTTAGAAATCTGCGGTACTCCCTCCAGGTCACCTGATTTCTCTGGATCGTAAGACGGTTTGTATTCGGGTCTTACCCATTTTATATTAACTTGGTGTTTGATGCCGCGGCTCTGTATAATAGAAGAGGTAAATCGCCGCAACATTGCAATTTGCGATGGTTTTTATTTACGAAAATGGAAAACAATTGGAATATAACCTAAAAGCAAAATGTCAAACTGGAACGTCAAATTGAAATTGACAAGATATAAGGTTTCGGATATAGAGCTGTAACTTTTAGCAGTTTGTGTTGTCTCATTTATGGTTATGGCCAGAGCGAAGCAGAGAGGTAACAGAGCCAGATTGAAGTGGGCAAAACGGGGCTAATTAATTTATTTAGTTATGTACTTACCTGTAACAATTCATTAGAACAAAAACTAAATTGCATGCCGGCTTACGCCTTTGGTTTTAGCTTGTATTTTTCATTATTCACTTTTTGTTATAATGATAGATCTTACTGAAAACAATATTATTGTTGTAAAAACTGAATCGGCTACTACACTAATAATTTCACTAAGGGTCACCAACGCAGAAGTCTTATACCAAAAAGTAATTACCACTTAGTGATAAGCTAATAGTAGGTACTGCAAAATTAACTTATTATGTAATTTAAAAATAAAACAATCTTATTCCATGAACATTCATTTATTGCTCTTTGTGTATGACCTCAAACTTACAAAAAATATATAAGCATATTTTGTACTAACGTACCACCACACGACTGTACAGACTACGATACATTTTATATTATATATAATTTAGGACACACATTGGAAATTAATAACATTGAAAATAAACAATCCTTGTGTAAACATTTTCACATCTATAATAAAGGAAAAATCACATTTCACTGTTAGACTTTAAAATTACCGATGCGGACACATAGATAATATAGCTGATTACAATAACTAATTATATAACTTTTTATCACTAAGCGAAAAATTCTGGCCTAAAAATTGTATCGCCATCAAACTGCCGCATCGGAACAAACACTGAACTAAGCCATATGATCTAACAAAATGTATAAAACTGCACTCATTTACTACGAAAAACAATCTACCAAACTACGCAATCCTATGTACCCCGGCAAATCAAAACACGCTGCCGATTTAATTTAACTACCCCATTATATTAAAATCATGATTTTCGACTACGAATTGCAAAAATTCTTGCATTCATCCCGGTTAGAACGACTGTGGAATGTAAGTCCGTAAACGTAGACATATTGTTTTATTTAGAACAAAATTACACTTGTAATGCCTAACTATTCTTACTTTGAATGTGAAAGAGACAATGACACAGCCATGAGATAATTATTTCTTAAAATTTATGGATGTCTTATCCTGACCTGTCAAATGCTTCACCCATACATTAAAATCTAATTGATGTTTCGAGACTATTATGAAGCCTCGTCGCACAACTATAATCTTTGCTATAGATAGCTGTCGCTTCAACTCATAATGCAATCAATTGTGGGTTTTAAACTATGTCACATTGAGTACAATTTCGGTTATGATTAGCTCGTCAGAAATTTTTATATGAAATTGCGTTTTGTAACTTTAATTTAGAGTCCGTTTTTGAATGTTTATGAGGCGATGCGACGCACGAATATAGATGAACGACGATTCTAAGTGCCTTTTGAAGAGAACGTCTAATCGAATCTAACAAGTTAAAACTCTATTTGTGTTTAATCTGAGCACTCCTATTGCATAAGCAATTAATATTCTAGAAACGCCGACGTAAAGGAATGCAAGTCACTGAATGTTAATAAATCAATGAAAACCATTCCATTTCACCTTAATACTGGACTTCTATACTAATATCCCTATACATGCTATAGAAATAAAAATGTCTTTCATTTATAAATTCTTATTTGTAATATATGGATTTATGTTTATAATATGGATTTATATACTCAATAAATAACGCGGCTCGCATCGATGACTTATGCTAAGAACCACGATTAAGTTATTAAGCATATAGATTTGAGAATTGTCCAATGTCCATGGAAAGTCTACGTAGATGCGGTTCAAAATACAATAGTTTTTTTATACCTTTACGTGTTTATATATTTTTTTTTAATAAAATCAAGGACCGCGTCCACGCGTTATTAAAGATGGCATTAAACCCAACGCACAATCAAAAGTATGGTAATATATTACACCTTTTATTTATGATAGACTTTTCTAGATGTTTGTAACATATTGTTTTTTTTTTATTTCTTTGAATGACGAGATGAGCTTGCCGTTCGCCTGATGGTAAGCGATACGACCGCCCATAAACAGTAGAAACACCATCCAACAACTTGAATTACAAAGTATTGTTTCATATTCCACTGCGATTCGCCATCCTGAGATATGAGATGTTAAGTATTATGTACAGTAGTTACACTGGCTGATAACATATCCCACTGGGATAGCACGACATAGCTTCAATTATAGTGACTTAGTGTGCCCTGGGTTTAAGTGGCCCAAACATGGCGTCTACTTGATATCAAATAATTAAAAATAATAAATGCTAGATCACGATTGTAACGACATTTTTCTTATTAATACAGAGATAAACGCCAGCACTAAAAGTCAATCGACTTAAGATAGGATTCCCTAAATTTCTATGGAGGAGTCTTTTTATACTTACATCTCTTTCATAAATCTTTTCTACGAATATCCAACTTGTTATTACAACTGCACAAAAATATAGTTAATTACAATAATAAATAAATTATCCAACAATTATAATAATGCGAGAAAAATTATCGATAACAAAACGTGAACTAGAAGCGAGTAATGTGCTTAAATATTTAACATAAATATACAAATTCATCCAGACTAGGTCACTGACACTTACAATAATGGAGGGGATGTAAAAAAAAATATCTACAATTTCATAGGAACAGCACCAAAGAAAAATTTAACATTTTTGGAATAAATAATCACATGCTAATTTGGTAAATTTAAAATTGGTTAAATTATGATTTGTCTGTCAAAATACAACATTTTGGCTTCACTTATACTATACTGGCTAACGACTTACGCCGCAGAGGGTACTGAAAGAAAGACTCTGAGTATCGATAGTGAAATATCGACATCGATAGTAAAATATCGACATTCGTACCCTAAGCCCAGTCCATATTGCGTTAAACTTTGAGCGCTCTATGCTATGATACTTATTTACTCTTATCATATTCAGAACACAGTTTTAAATATGCCCTTTGTTACCACACGTTATCGATGAAAGAAAGTCACGTCACTCTATGTTTATATCTAATTTATATACATTATCGTAAAGGCAAGACGTATTTGGTCGGGCGATAGCTGTTTCTCACTTAAATATAATTTATCGATATTTTTATAACATTCATATTCTTTAGTTTAAAATTTTCATTACTTATGGTGATTAATGCGACATAAAAACAAAAAGCATTTAATTTTATTTTTAATTGCCACTGATTATGTCATAGTGATATTTCCCACAAAACTTACATTTAAAATTAAGTACAGTGACTTAGATTTTATTTAACTACAAGTCTCGGAAACAATCGTACGGTTCTCTCGAACCCAAAATTACACCAGTCAAGATCACCATAAATCCATACATTAATATTCTATTGGCTAAACAGATTTATTGGAAAATATCACTATTCCTAAGTCATGTATGTACTATTGACCCAACGTTTATAATTAAAGGTAACTATTTAACACATTTTTATATTATAAAGCGGCTGCATTATTGCTCCGTTGTATATTACAAAGGCCGCGCAAATTCATGAAATTACAAGATGCAATGTTTTTTTAAACACGTCTTTTCGGGTAGATCTGTATTTTCAGAGGCATAATTAATAACTAAGCAATTAAACGAAACACACACAAATCATACCAGACCCTAATGTTCGCTTGGGGGTCACAGCCCCCGCCTCTTATTTCTAGATCCGGCCCTGTTTTATTTAGCACCCCTAACTTGCGCGTGCGCATCCCGAGCGCGACCCGCCAGCGCCCTCTGTTACCGAGAGTCATAGAGTAAACGTTGAACTTTCCGTGTGACCATAGTGTGGGGCTGTGTGTACTACCGACGTCGACGCGCCCTGTCCGTGGTAGCCCGTCGCCGCGCTAAAAAAAAACATAGAGTAACTTTATTTTACAATTTTTTAACATTCTTAATTATAATTTGTTCATTTACTGGATTGTCATAGAGTGTTTCTTATGTATATGAATGACATTTTTGTCAGATAAAAATAAATTTAGTTTTAACAAAGACCTGGTATTTTGTCAATTTGATAGTCAATAAATTATGTTGGGAAATTAAGTCGGTATAGGCTAAACCCAGCTTCTTCCCAAATATTTCAACACAAAGAAATCATAGACATCTTTAGTCCAAATACACCAAGAAAACACCGTCAAAAGTGAGTAGACTAAAAATCTTCACTCACCGAATCCCCCGCAAGCATCGCCCGGCGTCATCGAGCCCTAATCTCTTTTCTTGCTCTTCTTTTTGCCGACTCTCTTACTGTAGTTCTGCGCTAAGGCGTTTATTATCGACACTATAAAGTACACGACCATCGCCAGAACGAATTTCTCTAGAAGGTTCGATAGGACGGAACCTTGATTGTCCGGTGTCGACGAGTCGTTCTTGTGTAGACGCGCCTTTTGGTTTCTCAGGAATTCTAGTAGCGGTGCTTCGAGTTTCGGACCGATGTACGGTATCCTCTCTACCCAGGATAAAACTTGTCTGTAATTGTAATAAATAGAAAGTTTAGATGTTGCTGGCCAAAAGACTAGTAGCGTAAGCAGGATTGTAATTGATACTAATATATAAAGCTGAAGAGTTTGTTTGAAAGCGCCAATCTCGAACGGATATTCTAATTCGAATTGAATTTTTTTTAGTGTTGGGATAGCCCATTTCTCGACGAACATCACGCTATGACCAATTTGAATATAAAACTGACGCAAGCGGTTCATATTTCTCACCGCAATACACTCTTTAGCCAAATATATTTTCTAAATCCAGCACTGGTGACTAAATTAAAATTTTAATAAATTTGATGATAACATGTAACCTATGTTACATTTAAATTTAATTTGACTATTACTAATGGTTTAAATTTTGGAATCATATGAAAAATCATATCCGGTTGCAACAGTCCGTAATTGTGTCGACTGCCGACGGGTAATCATCTCTCGTCATTCGACATTCTATTGGACCCCGCTCCACTTACCAGCCGGTGCAGTGGGATCACTGCCGCGCACATATAAAAAACAACTTACCCAACCAAGGTCTCATTGAATGCTACGATGACAAACATCTTCTGTATGTGCATCTTGATGACCGCCTTGCCGAGGACCGTGGCGCCGAAGAACGTCCAGAAGGGCACGAGGAAGTGTCCGCACGTGAGGCCGGCGAGGTCGAACAGCGGGTTGGGGACGGAGGCGCAGGCCAGGATGCCGGCGAAACCGACACGCTGCACCAGCTTTTGCACCATTATTTTCGCTCTGAAATATTGTGTAGTTTTTAACAGACTCCAAAAAAAAATGGTTGTTCATTCGGTTTACTTTTTTTTTATTTTGATCTCCATCTGGCTTTATTTTGAACTAGGTGTTGCTTACGACTTCACCAACAGTACACTTCGTTTTGAAATAAAAATCACAGTATATACTTTTCGGTCGATAAAAGAACGAAAAAAAAAAACTTAAAATTTCATTTGTTTTCATATAAAAATAAAATAAAATAAATAAAAGTTTTTGTGTTCATAACACAAAAACCACAGAATGAATTTTGATGAAATTTCGGACACAAATAGATCATATCCTGGATTAACTAACAGACTTTATTTATCCCTGAAGTGGACACAACGGGGCCTTTATTCCCAGGAACACCCACGAACACCACTATCTGAAGATACTACTTTTATAAATAGTGTATCCTCACCTGCCAGTTCTAGAATCATCATTAGCATTCAGCTCTGCCACCCCCCCGCCGGACAGCCGCGCCGCGCGCGCCATGAAGTACGGCGGCAGCTCGCCCAGCGCCGTGCCCGCGCCCCACAGCATCGACTCCACGCGCACCTTCGACATGATGCTCCATATCGACACCGCGCTGCTCGGGTCTACGTCCGTGGGACATATTATGCTGGAAACATTTATTTGTTTCTTACACATATATAACAAAACAGTTATAGTACTAATGCGATGTTATATAGACAAAAAGATTAGATTAAGTGTAAGCTTTATAAATATTTAAACATTTAGTTATTGTTATATTATTCGTCAAAAAAATATTATATTTTTTTTTACTGGCAACATTCTCCTTTTGGTTCACGCTTGCTTGTACAAGAGGAAAAACATGCGGGTATGGGCTTAGTTGTGTTATTAAGTATTAGCTCTAAGATTGCAACTCGTCACTATATTCCAAAACAACCCGTATAACCAAAACATCGCACTACATTCTAAAACACCCTGTATACCCCAACCTTTGTACTACATTCAACTCCGTCTTTCTTTAACTTGACAGTATATTTTAGAGCACCCTGTATAACCGCGTCTGCCGTACATCCCGCCACACCCTGTACACTCACTCGTTGGGGTAGGGCGGCTCGGGGAAGTTGAGCGCGCCGCACTCGTACGCGGCGAGCGTGACGCGCGCGATGTGCGGCCCGAGGTACAGCAGGAACGTGTGCAGCCCCGTGCCGAGCCCCACCGAGCTGCACACGCCCAGCACCACCCACCAGCCCCACCACGCCAGCGTCGACACCAACAACTGCAATGACACGTGGACAATTGTATCATTCGTACTTAAATAAACAACCCACCAGCAACACCACGACAGCGTCGACACCAACCACTGCAATGTGGGGACATGTGTAACCATAACTTACAACCGTTACAAATATCACATGGAGATATATATCAGCTCATATTAAAATAACCATAACTTATAACCGTTTTCAATAAACGATCTCAGTCTCAATCTTTAATCCGATTCCAAGGATAAACCAATCAAAATAAGTCAATTTTTACGCATGTCAAAAAAGCTTTGTTGTGATTGGTAAATTTTTAAAGACAGATTGAAAAAGGGATTCGGATCGTTTATTGAAAATAGCGGTAAATGAAATAGTATTATTATGGATTAAAATATATAATAATATCATCCCTGTATTATATACTGTCCCACTGCTGGGCATGGACCTCCTCTACTACTGAGAGGGATGAGGCCTTAGTCCACCACGCTGGCCTAGTGCAAATTGGTAGACTCCACACACCTTTGAAATTCCTATAGAGAACTTCTAAGATGTGCAGGTTTCCTCACGATGTTTTCCTTCGTCGTTAAAGCAAGCGATAAATTCCTAAGAATACACACATAATTTCAGTAAAATCTGAGCTGTGTACCCTTAGTATTCGAACCTACGGATCTTCGTCTTGGCAGCCCGTTCCACACCCAACTAGGCCATTATGGAATATTTTGATGAAAATTAAACTTCATCGCTATTAAATACATACATGGTAGGTCTCTCATATGTTAGAGTCCGGTAGGTACCACCGCAATGTCTATTTCTGCCGCCAAGCAGCAGTGTGTAGTCACTGTTGTGTTCCGGTTTGAAGGACATTGTAGCCAGTGTAACTACTGGACATAATGAGACTTAACATCTCATGCCTCAGGATGGCGAGCGCAGTGGAATACCAAACAATACTGTGTAATTCAAGGTGTTGGGTAGTGTTTCTACTGTTTATGGGCGGTCATATTACCTACCATCAGGCAAGCTCGTCTCGTCATTCATAGCAACAACAACAAAAAAAGCATCTGCTCGTAGCGGTTCTCAGGACAACAATGTCCAAATTCCAAATACACTATATGTAATTAGTAATTGCAATATACTCACGTGTATGTACGGCTGGTGCGGCCCACTTACGTAATATGACACAGCTGTGCCGCTTAAACCTACCAATATACTCAACGCCAGCAATTTGTACGCTAACAATCTGTAATTAATGGAGAAACAATCTTATTCGTATAGTCACAAAGTGTCATATCGTACGACTATGTTAAAAAGTCACTTAAACCAATACGTGACTAATGCACGACCCACTTTTATATCACACGATGAGGAATTCTCACCTATGGAGTGCAGTGTTCATTAATATAAACAGCTCCCTGAAGAAATACTCGAGCGTGGTGATCGGCCGCCTCCATAGCACCAGGCTGTCAGTATCCATCGTAGTTATAGCACTTCTGCTTCTGAGAACAAACATTTGGATATGTACTCTGTGTGATTCGTTGTTATATAGGATGGCTAAAGAAAGTATAGACATACAGACTTAAACGTCTAGGCCATCAGATAATCTTGATTGACACGGTCTAAATTTATAGCAACTTTCACCTACGTGAAACTGTGCAGTCAAGTTAATTGTTTGCTAGATATTTATTTTATACAAAATCCAATACTTTTTTCATTGTAATATTTGTATTCTTTTAAATGGTAAGGGTAATATCGGATCACGGGGTAATTCCGTTCTTTCAAGATTGCTGCTAAAACCGACATCATTTTCTAATACGGACAATACATCCTGAAATTACATGGTGTAATGTACCGCAATTGTTTGCTCCTGTATTACTTATAGTTGCATTTTAACTGTAAACTCAAAACAACGGAATTACCCCGTGATCTGATCTTACCCCAACTAGCCTATGGGGCATTCCACGTGAAGCGGGCACGAAAAAAAACTCGATGTCTCAGATTTTCGTAATATTTGATTATGTTATACCTGTATATGTCCTCGATCCAGATACAAAATATTATTAAAGTGTAAAGCCTGGTAAGCGAGTTAAAGGACTTTGAAGTATTGACTGGCCGGCTGGTATACGCCACTTCGAATTCAATTATCAAGTTTTTAAATGTTACAATAAAATAAATAAAGCAATGAAATAAATACTTCATTTAATGAGCTTTTTTATTGTATTTTTGGAAATTGAAAAATGTTTTTTTTTGTTTGATAAAAATATGTTTGAAAGTTTCAAACTTGAATTTCACAAAGTTGGCATATTTATATTTTTTTATTTTTTTCTAAAAATAGCTCCTATTGTATAGATAATTCCTGCGAAGTTTCATAATGGGCTGAGAAGTAGTTTAGGAGCTAGACCGATTACAGTGCCGAAGCGCGGTGGTCGCCAGAAAGAGCGAAGTAGTAAAAACTTTCAATTAAACTAAATACTTTCGATTAGACTATTTTATCATGTTTTGCATCGCTCTAACGATTCAATTACATCTGATTATAATATAAAAAAATATATTTATATTACTGACGGTGTACAACAACATTTGAAACTTGGCAAGGATAATCTATATACAATATTGGCTATTTTAGTAGAAAAACGTTATTATATAAATATGCCAACTTTGTGAAATACAAGTTTGAAACATTAAAATATATATGAATAATAATAATAAATAGTAGTAGTAATAATAAATATGAGTTTGTGGCATTGATGTTCTAGCCTATATGCATAAGCGGTCGGGTATCGTGAAGGCTTTTGTTTGATGCGTTATGTAAACTAGCCTGTGTCTCCAGGCGTTTTAGGTTACCACTGAGACCGTCAAATTGCCCTTCTGCCATGTGAAGTGGCACGAAAATGAAATTCTGCATCTTTACCACAATCCTGTTTGAAATATAACAAGTTAATACAATTAAATCTTTTTAAAATGTTGTTGTGCACCGTCAGTAATATAAATATATTTTTTTTTATATTATAATTAGATGTAATTGAATCGTTAGAGCGATGCAAAACATGATAAAATAGTCTAATCGAAAGTATTTAGTTTAATTGAAAGTTTTTACTACTTCGCTCTTTCTGGCGACCGTCGCGCTTCGGCACTGTAATCGGTCTAGCTCCTAAACTACTTCTCAGCCCATTATGAAACTTCGCAGAGATTATCTATACAATAGTAGCTATTTTTAGAAAAAAAATACAAATATGCCAACTTTGTGAAATTCAAGTTTGAAACTTTCAAACACATTTTTTTCAAAGAAAAAAAACATTTTTCAATTTCCAAAAATACAATAAAAAAGCTCAATAAATGAAGTATTTATTTCATTGCTTTATTTATTTTATTGTAACATTTAAAAACTTGATAATTGGATTCGAAGTGGCGTGTACCAGCCGGCCAGTCAAAACTTAAAAGTCCTTTAACTTGCTTACCAGGCTTTATACTTTAATAATATTTTGTATCTGGATCGAGGACATATACAGGTATAACATAATCAAATATTACGAAAATCTGAGACATCGAGTTTTTTTTCGTGCCTGCTTCACGTGGAATGCCCCCTATACTAATATTATAAAAAAATCAAGTTGGTTGGAAGTTTATTAGAATAAACCATAGAAACAACTGAACGGATTTGGATGAATTTTAGCATATACTTATTTAACATACTACGTATACATTTTGGATTACATTATTTTACCCCTAAATAATGACATAGTGGGACTAATTATATAGTGGGACTATTGAGAAATACTTAAGGTACTAAATAGAAATATATCTTTTATGTTTCACTATTGAAGAAATGAAAGTTCAAAGTGCGACCCCGCTCGGATCAGAAATTCAATTATCGGATAAATTTAAAAACCGATTCAGACAACCAATCAACGTTAAAGTACGGGTTTAATTAAGTTTTTTATTATGAAACTAAAAAATAGTCTGTGAAAAATCGTTTGAGCGAACCAAATTACATTTTAATAACAAAAAAGGAATCTAATGAAATGGAAAAAAAAAAAATTTTTTTTTTTGCGGATCCGCTTTTTCTCGGAGCTATGTGAAAGAAATAATATTGTGACCGTGCATTTTCCGAATTCCGGGCATTACCGAATATATAAATCCAGGATTTAGTTTATCAACGTTCCAAGTTTAAATCCAAATACGTTAAGCTATTTCAGCGTTTACTTGTCACAAACTTTTGCATTCATATTATCTGGATGCATTATGGTTCGATAAAAAAAGTTGAGTTAAAATCTTTTTTTTTTACTGGCAAGTATACCTGGCATTAATAAAAACAATACATATTCTAAATTTGAAATTGTTACCGGTAACAGGTAGTAAGTCCGTCAATAAATAGGTTACATATTCTAAATTTGATATTGTAACCGGTAACAGCTAAGTACTGAGTACATGATGAACCAACTAATTAATATCATTCAGATTAGACAGACCGAAAAATTCGAACGCGTTTATTTTTAACCTCGCTACGTTCATTAATATTGTTGACACGAGTGTCGCAGAAGTGCCCCTTATCTAATCGTCCATCTTGGGTACCGACTACCGATCGTAACTCGGCCATGGTCTTCCGAGGTTTTGTACTGTGTCGAAATTTATAAGTTTTTTTTTTAATATATGTTATGTTTAAGAATGATGTATCTTTAAAAGGATTTTGAAAAATAAAATGCGCTAATAAAATCGATAAAAATATTTTATTAGTTTAATTGCAGACAGTGCCTAGTGTAGAATGTTTTGCTAAATCTGACTGTTATTCTTTTGTTTTGGAAATAAATGTTTATTATTATTATATATTTTAAGTTTTTTAAACTTCTCCCATTTCTGGGGTATTTCACCAAAGCTGCGGGCTTTTGGCTATTATTATTCATTCTTAAACCATGATTTTGTAATTTCTAATTACCTCTTAACCATACGAAGTATTTATTTTGTCACATATATGCTCATACTAAAGGGCAAACAAGTCATAAAATCGAGCCGTTACCGCCAAATTGTCGTAAGCGACACTTTTGTCAAAAATGCGTTTTTTATCCTAAGTAGTATTTTAAGCCACTACGGACCTAACCCTGTGGTCGTTTCCCCCCAAAATAAAGCCGTTATAAAATTATAGCAAGTGCTAAAATTATCGTGAATATATATATTTTTAAATCCATAACGTAACCGACAGCAAGAATTTTTGTCGTAAGTGCCATGCGATCGATTATTTGTAGCACAAGCGACCCTATATTTCCCACATAGGTGATGGACTTTGAGGCTTTTACTATAAACCAACCTGTCAAGACCTGGTTATTTTGACAAATTTCTGATGTGACAAACATCGTTCTGATTGAATTATAAGTTGCAGATAGTAAATTCCAGAATAATCTTATAAAAGTACAAAACACAGAAATAAATCTAGTAGTAATGTTCGCAAAATATCATACAATTATGTCATAAACTACAATGGATATAATATTCAAGTGTGTCAACATTTTTTACCTGAAACCCTAAACATATCTCAAATATCTTTGAGATACACCATCTGAAATGCCAATAAAATTCTGAATACCACTCGAGGTGGCAGAAGAACTCGTTGTCCTCATAATAAATCAGATGAAGTAGAAGTCGCACAGTTAAAATCATTCATTGAGATGTTGCCTGCTGTTCCATTCCACTATTATCGCAATAAAAGGACTAAATTATATTTACCTCAAGAATTTCAGAACATTTCGTTTTCGTAATTACAGTAGGTTGATCACTTGAAAGGAAACAATCTAGAATCATCAGTATTATCAAAAACAGTATTTCGTTATATATTTAAAACAGATTTTAATATCGGATTCTATCTCCCTAAAGAAGACAAATGTGTTTTTTGTGAGAAATGCAAAAACTTGTCACTTGAGAACAGATTTTTTTTAACGAACCACTGAATATTAAAATCACATTCTGGGTGAAGAAAGATGCAAGCCACTGTTTTTAGAATACCACAAAAATGAGCAAAGTAGCTGATCCTAACTCCTTATGCGTTTGCTTTGATTTAGAAGAAGATCTCAATACTCCTCTTTGTAATAGTGTGACCTTATATTACCCGAGAAAATATGCATACTAAAATGAACGTATATACGAAAGTGGCACAAGGAATGAATATTGTTACGTGTAGGGGTGAAAGCCAAGAAAAAAAGAGGCTGTAATGAAATAGTCACAGTTCTGTATAAGTTTTCTTTTTTCTTTATTGCTTTGAATAACGAGGCGAGCTTGCCGATCGCCTAATGGTAATCGATACGACCGCCCATAAACAGTAAAATCAGCATCCAATACCTTGAATCACAAAGTATTGTTTGGTATTCCACTGCGCTCGCCATCCTGAGACGTGAGATGTTCAATCTCAATATGTCCAGTAGTTATACTGGCTACAATGTTGTACCAACCGGAACACAACGGCAGAAATAGACATTGCAGTGGTACCTACTCAGGCCGACTCTCACATATGAGAGACCTACCACCTATTTGAATATGATAGACCAAAAAGTACCTATACTGTGGTTAATCTATATTCTGATCGCTGTGCCGGGCAAACAGGAACCGTGCAATGATATCTATGTTAATTAATTTCTTGAAAACCGCAATAATTACACAAATAAAGATAACTTATCTTTTACCTGGACACACTATGATGCTTGTTAATTCTATTCATAGCAGTTAAAAGATTTGTTCGTAATAAAACAGTATGGGCTCCCTCTTAGTGGCCAACTATGGTTACTAATGCTAGACATAATCCTAAAAGCTACATTGTAAATGTTTTCAAATATGGAGACTTCATGGATTGGAAGATATTTTCACAAGCTTTATTGCTAGCTAAATTTAAAATTCATTTTAATTCTTTAAGAGTGGTGCAATTTCATAAAAATATTACTATTGTTAAATTTCAATATGGATTTTCGAAGACAGTGACAATGCCGAAATAGATATGGATTTTATCATCAGACCGAGAGCAAACAGTGCTATCGTCCAAAAAGGACGTACTCTTTTATACGCCGAAGGGCTCAAAATTTCAGCAGCTAAATACAAAGATTTACAGGAGCTATGCAACAAAACCGTAATACCAAACAGATACCATCAAGAATATTCAAGTATGAGGCATGATCGAACCACATGTGATGCTTTAGCTGAAACGGATGAAGATGAGAATCAGGAGAATTAAATATATTTCACTTCATTTTACATGAGCACTAGTACATAATCTGATGGGTCTCACGTTTAATATATTTATTATTAAATTATAACGTTTTATTTTAAAACCATGATGGAACAATATCTGGTGTTAAGTGAAAACGGACGAAGATGATTCGTACCAGAAGAAAAACTTTATTTCATTTCATTCATTCCATTTTTAGTTTAACTAACCTTGATCTTGTTACTCGAAATTTTTAATATAACAAAAATATAATTTTCAAATATAATACTAGGTACTATTTCATTTGAAAACCTTCTAAAATATCTATTTATTTATCAAACATAGTTTTTTGGATATGGTAATATTGACAGATCTTTTTATCGTAAATGCCAAAAGAACCTTAGATTATGATGGCAAAATTAATGTAAGCGACATAAAAGGCATAAATACTTAATATTTTTGACTTTTAAAAAATTATATATATAAATGTATAAAAATAATGAATGTATGTAAAATTTCAATTTAAATGCATAATTCCTTTTGAAAATATTTAAAAAAAACCTTCTCCTGTAAAATTTGTTTTTTGTCGGTTGCGCTAAAACGGCGGTAAAGGCTCGAAATATTGTCACTAATATATTTTCATGTCTCGGTCGGTATGCCTACACTGGCATGTTAATTGCTAACCTAAAATACTATAACGAAAATAAAATTCGAATTGACTAGAAATAAAAACGTAGGAATACATTTAAACATTTCATCTATAGTATATTAAAATAGGAACGCGGCAATAATACTTTTAAGAAAACAGTTAATTACGAGAATAAATTAGCAGTATCAAAAAACAAAATGACGGCATAAATAAAACGGTCATTACTGTCAACATACACATTTTTTTAAAGCCAAGGAAAAAAAACGCGATGACAGTGGGTTATTGGCACGAAAGGAAAAGTTTCTAAGTCAGTGACTCAAGTGGCCTCAAGAGCGCGTTCCCTAACCTTTTAACCCGATTTTTGAAGCTCTCCGTGAACTTCCGTACTTTACATTTCAAAGGGAACCGGTACAAAGGTTCATTGTTAACTACTGTAGTCAGTTTTGGCTATATGAATCAGCAAATAAGGTATGTCCGTATAGTACAGTCTTGGAGAAAACTTAAGTTATATAAATCTTGCTAGTATGATACTTATATTCGCTCGGAAAACGACCAGGGTGTAAAACCCGCCATCTCGGCCCACGTAAATATCTAGCGTTCCGGGATCAGCTTGTGTATATCCGCTTTCAAACAGGCTGGCATAACCGTAACGACTGGCGATGACATTTCTCATCAATTGACACTTTATCCGGACCCTCTCCACCCACCATCAGATGCAGATGTCACTGTCATGCAAGTGTAAAGAAAAATCCAGCTTGTCTGTAGCGCGCCCCACGCTGAGGATTATTTATTCAAAACATTCAAGGTTCAGCAATGTACTGACATTTTTTTCTGATCTTATACTCTTCTATGAGAGGTAGCAATCACACTGATACATGATTGCCTCGGTGGCGTAGTTGTATTACCGTACAATTGCAGTGCTGAGGTCACGAGCTCGATCATCGGGTCAGGATATGATAATGGGTTTTTCTAGTCAGTATCAGCCCGGAGTTCTGGGCTGGATAGGCTCGCTTCCTATTAGATCATTGGACGGAATAAACACGGTGGAAAGTAGCTTTTACTTGCACGACAATGTGTCCCCACTGCACCTGATGGTAAGTGGAGTGCGTTCCAAAAGAATGTCGACTGACGAGAGATGATTACCGCTCGGCAGTCGACACAATTATTCCGGCCCGTTGGAACTGGATATACACAGGCTGATCCAGGAATTTGACTCAATCACGTGGACCACTATGGCGGATTTTAACGCCTTGTGTACGGTGGTCGCTACCCGGGCGGATATAAAATATATCCCACCACCAAAAAAATAATTTATACCTTAAAGTGATATAGGCTATTTGCCCTACAAATATCTCGTACAATTTGTATTTTTTACAAACTTTATTCTTTAGTAATTACTTGCGCGTTTTCTTTCGCCAATAGGCTAATTATATTCAAAGACGCATAGCAACTATTGTTATCACAAATTATGTTTACTCATTAAGATAACTATTAACAGTTTGTAAAGTATTTATCTTTAAAGATATCAAATTATTTAACATATTTTCGAACATTCGATAAAATCTATTAGTATTCATTATAAAAACTCGTATTTTTTACAGCATTATCGGGCACAATCGCGCAATGCCATTTAAAACTGTCGTGTAGCTTTTGTCATTAATGTGTATGTGTTATACACTGCATAGTGACGCTGCAATGAATATCGCGAATGTAGAAGTCGGTCATGTGCCGCAAGTATTTTTATTAAGGGACGAAAAAAAACAATTTCGAAAATCGGTCCACAAATGGCGGAGTAATCGCGTAACAAACACACAAAAAAAACATACAGTCGAATTGAGAACCTCCTCCTTTTTTGAAGCCGGTTAAAAAGTATCGAGCTATACCTAATATGATCCACTTTCGATCGTCAATTGAAGGGTAATGATCCCATAAAAGACCAGTTTCTATAATTTACAAAGGGCAGACAGGGGCACAATTTGTTCCCTTCTTTCACACTGTATGCTGTAGTTGATATCTTTTTCTACACATATAATAGGAAGGTATAGGGTGGTATAAAATGTCCCATCTATAATGTATTTGATGATGACTATCTCACTGTACAAATAACTAACCATGCATCATATCAGTGCGGAAGCGTTCGCTTACAAGAAAAACAGTGGAGAGGAATTTAAGTTATAATGAAATGGGTATTTATGATTTTCTAATATATCCCTTTGAGTTCTAAAATTAAATAAACCCAAAATTTACCTGATCTCCTTGATAGGTTGAGGGTGGTGAAGTCCGTTGCGCGTGCGCTGCTCAGTGTCTGCTTGCACAGCCGCCGCCAGCTTGTAGTACCCGAGACGGGCGAGCTACGGTTAAAAATATGCAACTTTTACTTTCATCTCACCTTTTTTTGGTTTTTTATTCGCTGTCAAAACGTGCCATATATTGCTGACAACTGAGATCAAATTGACATGTAATTAGGTATTTTATTGTAGTTGTTAAAATTTGCGAGATATTCGAATTAAAAAACTTTTAACTGAACTAGCAGCTATGCTAGTCGGGATAGGAATGGTTCAACTCTAGGAAACGGCAAAGTTCATACATATGTATTTTAGTTGGCGTCTGTCTGTTGTCAGTGTCTGCACCAATAAAATGATTGACAAAATCGAGCGAAGGAATTTTCAAACGAAGATTTATTTGTTTTGATGTAGCAAAGACCCGAGTGGACATAAATTAAAAGCAATAAATGTCGATATATGGACGCTGAAACTGACATAACTTCTAACACGTTACACGACATTCATGATTAACTATTTCAGAGTTATTAATGTTTTGGTTGCGAGTACTTCCAACCATTGTATTTATTAGTAGCAATAAAAAAGATCAATTATTATTCATATCGTAAAAATGCATTAACTATATTGCTCGTAGATAGATGACAGCAATATATGACAAACTTATTTCAATTCACACTACTATCTTGGAAATATGCCTTATTGATAATTGTCAGCCATATATGGCAAATACAGCGACACATGTCACCTTACAAATTACTCGTAATTTAATACGACCAATTAGGGGCCGTTCAAGTATTACGTATCGCCATATTTAAAGATTTTTGAACACTCCCCCCCTTGCCCCATGTAACGCGCCGTAACGTTTTCCTGTACGCCAAACAAAAGTTATTAATGTGATATTTTTTTTGGAATATTCACAATTTATACAAAATACCGAGAAGTCGCTAAAATACCATTGTTATTGTTTTAAAATAAAAAAAACAATGTTAGATAACGCTTTGTACGAGATCCCCTCCCGCCCCTGTAACGCATCGTAACGTTTCACAAGACACCCCCCCCCCCTCCCTCTCAAATTGCGTTACGTAACACTTGAACGGCCCCTTAACAGCGCTAGTATTCGCAAATCTCCATGACCATTGCGAGCGTAATTTCTCTCGGGGTTTTTAATTTACACTCCAATCACGTCACAGGAGGTTAGCAAAGGAACGTGGGCAGCCTTGAGCATTAAAACGACCAGGGGCCTTATTCTCTATCCCGCACGTTATTTAAACAGTGTGTAACAAGCACGTAACACAACACATCATGTTTAGGACTATAGAAATTTGGCTTACAGAATACCATTCCACGCACATTTCTCGAAGACAACATGACACGGCCGCGTTACGCGTTTACACTATCATACAGAATAAGGGCCCAGAACGGTATACACTTGGCTTGTTTCCACGCAATCCGTACATATTGGACTGATAATTTAATTCGGCGTATTTTCACCATTGTTATGTGGAGAATCGTAAACTGTAACATTTAATTCTAAACACGTGCGAAACACTAGTTAGAACTGGAGATGTTTTTTTGATTCGTCGAATCTAGCATCTAATGTATAGAGCATAAATAAGCTCCATGTTTTTTGGGTACCTCATGGAATACTAAATCTAACTTTTCCCAAATAATCCAGATTACTGATCATATCTTTAATCAATTGCAATGCTAGAGACAATATATGCTGTAAAATGTTTAATACCCTACATTTTAGATCAGCAATAGTGTGACGTATTTGGACAATAAAATAGGAGTTTTGTCCTAAGGACCGTATTTGGACAGAGTGGGATGTCGAACCAAACAAGAAAAGCCATTTGGCACAATCGATTTAGAATTACATTTGAAGATTAAATAATCTAGGAATCCAGGTACAACGTAAGTGCGCATACGGAATAGCCAACAACAGGCTACAATAGGTCTTGCTGTCTTTGCTGCATTGCTAATCCACACAATTAACTCTACGAGCAATAATTGAGCGCTACAGGCCCGAAATTACTACTTTCCAAACCTTCTACACCTCCAGCCGCCTTTCAATCTTTGAAAACAATTCT
Organism: Manduca sexta; assembly: GCF_014839805.1. NCBI lineage: Eukaryota > Metazoa > Arthropoda > Insecta > Lepidoptera > Sphingidae > Manduca > Manduca sexta. Next base: position 2,142,184 of record NC_051123.1, read on the forward strand.
GAATTCGGTAGTAACTAAAGGCCGTATTAATCAACCAGTCTCGCTCTTGAGTACAACTTTAAGTAGACGTTTTAAGGTCTTGAACTATTTAATAAACAAAACCTGAGATGTAATTTAAGCGACAGTTTTCGAGTCGGCGCCGTTTAATAATCAAAACTTACCTGTCAAAACTGTCACTTAAGATATTATTTGAGATGTGGTTGATATGTGTTTATTAAATAGTGACGATCTTAAGCTTTCAAAATCCAGCATATGTTGTTTCTTAAGATATTATTTAAGTTTTTTTTACATCAGTTTATTAAATAGGGACGATCTTAAGATGCCTCCGTTAACATCTCAGCTGATGACACTTCAGAGCGAAATTTAGTTACATCTATTAATAAGGCCCTTAGTTCAAACCATCAAAGTTTCACTTCGTATTAACCCATTTAGCATTGGAATGTTTGCCGGCAAACATGACAGTTACATGACATTACGCGTGTCAGGGGAATATAAACCTTATTATATAGTATATAATAAGTTTATATTCCCGTGACACACGTAATGTCATGTAGCTGTCATGTTTGCCGGCAAACATTCCGCTGGTAAATGAGTAAAGGAGCTGGTGTAGGCGTTGATACCGCGTTGATATTATAATTATGCCGTTACGAAACGGACTGCGACTAATTATAATGCGCCCTTACTTTATAAACAGCTTGCATAAGTCTATCACTTTCTACTTTGTACGGATAGCTTAAGAGTGAACGAGACAAATGCGCAAGACCGTGGATCTAAAGTTCAAAAAATATTGAAATGTTTCCTTTTTGATTTGAGGAACTTAATTCTAAACATCACACAATAAATAAATCAAAAATAGTTAATTTAATAGTTAACTTAGCACTGCATTCTAAGATATAAAAACTTCGTGCAAAATATTGAACAGAAAAATAAAAACGTACTACGTGAATTGGAATTCTAAAAAAAAGATTAGAATACGAAAATTACGAATAAGTAATTAAAAAAGAAACACCATGCGCCACAGTTCTAAAAACCTAACTACATAGTACATACTAGCAAAAATGTATGCTGAATAAATTAGATAAGTATTAAAATTAGTTAGAATTTTGGTGTTAGGCATGTTTGGTGATAAAATTAAAATAGATTTGCGTTTTTAATGTAAAATGAAGAAACACCTGAATTTAAATTAAAAAACAAATGTTTTTATCTATAAAATTAGTCCTAAAGCAAGAATTCTTATTTGATAATTTCACTTAATGTTATTTGCAGAGATAACTAAATACGGAAGTTATACAACAAAAAGATATATAGCTAGAAAAAAATCTACCTTTTCAATATTAGGCACTCCCACAACACAATGTAGGCACTTAATTTAAATATTTTCTTAAGAAAAAAAAAAACATCACTAATAAAAACAAAACTTTTTAAATGTATTCGAAATTCAAATATTAGAACACTAATACGTAACGCATGTAACTGGCATAATGACGTCGCGAGTGAAATGAAATGGCGGGCGAATACGAAAAAAAAAAGTTTCACTTTCGACTACGCTCTCTCTCATTTCACTATCGTTTAGGCTACTGAGATGTTAACAATAGATATTTAGAAACGTTTCTACACTATCTGCACTGATAAGCGATAATTGTCTGTAGTAAATGTGTTAGACATATTTACTTTATATTGTTGACAATTGACATCACGGAACAAGACACAAATAAATTGTAGGTTATGAATTTCCATGGCCGATTTTTTTTATCGAAATAACAGTTGAATGTTGAACCTATAGGTCATTGATCTGCGGCCTTACTAAAAATTTTCATATAATTAAAATTTGCCATTTTGAACTTAATTTCAATGCCTTTTAACCAATAATTTCATAGGGTATATTGAAATAAATTCGAACTGTAGGACAAAATCCTTGAGTTAAAGCACAGCTAAAGCCATTGGGTGTGTGTTAGAAAATGTTGAATTTACCAGTAATTTTGATTGAACGATCTTACCCCGCTATCCGAAATTACCCCAACTTTAATGTCCCTGTATGAAACTAGAAAGACTTTATCTGCATCGATATGACTATATTTTTTATGACCAGCAAACTACTGCACCTAACGGTAAGTGAAGTGGGGACCAGATCGTGTCGACTGACGAGTGATGATCATCTCTCGTCGGTAGACACAATTACATCAGCTTTTTAAAATATACAATGCCCATCCCGGAACGCGACACTCACGTGGGCCACTATGGCGGGTTTTAGCACCTTGTGTACAATGGTCGCTGTCCGAGCGGATACAAATATCCAACCAGCAATATTTTATTATCATTCTCTCCACACCGAGTACTTACTAAACGTTGTTACGCAAGTATGATTGACGTGTGTTCACCGTTCCCTGCTGTGCCAACATTTCTCGGATCATGTGTTCGTTCATAATAAACTTACAATCAAATGTAAAGTTACATTTGTAGTCCGTTTATTTCTGTTTGTATGGATTTTTGTTTACTGTAACTTTATTTCTTGTTTTTCTTACGACCTTGTCTTATAACTGACTGCCTCGGTGGCGTAGTTGTATTACGACTGCAGTGCTGAGGTCTCGGGTTCGATGCCTGTGTCGGGCAAGGTAATGGATTTTTCTACTGAGTATCAGCCCGGACTCTGGAATTTGTGCCCGATAAGGCGATAGGTTTGCCCACATCATATCATGGGACGGAGTATACATGGCGGGAAAGTGGGTGAACAAGTTACGCCTCTGCCTACCCATTCGGGGATAAATGACGTGAGTGTGTGCATGTGTCTTACCATTTTAAATTTGAAACAGGGCGATCTTCACAAAGTTGCATTGATTTTTACGTTTAATAGGAAACGTTGAAATTACTGATCTGATTTTGATAAAATTTAGTACATAGGCTACTTACTGCCTTGATAAACAATTAGGATACTTTATGTGGGAAAAGTTTTAGTTTCCTATTGTATTACTTTTATTCTCGATAAAGGCTTTCCGGCTTCAATCAGCGACGTTTATGAGAGTCAAAGCAAGGTATATACTCATTACTCTAAAACAAGGAGTTGACGATTGTGAAGAATCGCTGTAAGAAATACAATTCACTAGGAATTACGCGTGGGTTGTTCGGTATTGTAACGCCGTTTATTTTATTAATATCATCACTATTTTGTGTATGGCAGTGGCAAATTAATCAGGTGACGGAAGTTCGAATCGCAGTTAGCAGTAATTTGTAATTTAGATATACTAATCTAAACAGATTCCGTTTTTTTTTAATGAAATGTCCATGGAAATACATTAACCCATCTCCACGCTATTTGAGGACAAACTAACAAAAAAAAATACCAAGTCTTACTTACGGTTTCGCAAAAGAAGTCACATTACGCACTTTTCTTTAAATTAGCTAAACATCCACATATCTCAACAAACTTTCTGATTACATCAGTCCAAAACACGAGTAAAATGCACAATTTTTATAAAGGAATAACATTAATAAAAGATAAATCATTAAATATTATTTATGCGAGAAACGATCACAGAACAAAGACTCCACGCGCGGCACAAAGACTGAGCCAAATAATTTATAACAGGCTTCTGCCCGGGGCTGCGCTCAGTTCCTTACAAATGGGGGTCTTAACTTATTAAAATTTTAAATTGCTACTTTTGAGGGTGAATCCCGTCATCAGTTTATTCCTGAGTTGGGTGAGACACAGTGTCGAAGAGTTCATATGACCAGAATCCTATCGGCTTCCTTTTTTGTAGAATCTTATTATCATTAGAACGATTTGCAGGCCTTATTTATGCATATTAGTATAAACCGATTCCTACCTGCTTCCTTTTAGTATTTTATTATCACTTGAAAGATTTGCAGACCGCATTTATGCATATTAGTTAAGTTGATTTTTATGTTGTGTCTTGTTCTCTTTTAGAAAATTTATCCTTTCGCCACTGGTGGAGTCCATCCCAGGACGGTAAATACCACTTATATTTATATAATCATTAAACAAACCTGCATTAATTATATAAAATATGTTTTTAGATTCTAGGACAAACAGCCTCTAGAAAATATCTTTAATTATGCCTAGGTTAGAGTTTTAATGTACACAGACACTTAAATAAAATAAAATGCTTAATCATCACGCTTCTTTACGGCTTATGATAAGTCAAGGTGCATGAGAATATTTAATTATTACTTAAATTAAGTCGTTTATATCACTACAGAATTTAAATATTGAATATAAATGAAAGAGTACGCAGTAAACAAAGAAGCCAGCTCGGGCTGGCAGGAAATAATGGCAATAGCTAAATTAACGATATACAGTGGAATCAGTGTTCGAAAAATGCTATAGCGATTGCAATTAAGGCCTTTCATTATTATCTATAATATAAAGTATACGAGTGCTTAGGGACGGATAAACAACGATTATTGTTTCAAAATAGTATTTGAACAAGTTAATTGTAATTCAATATACAGACGTCTTATTTTTTTTTTAAATACGTATAGAAAAATACGTATAAGAAAACACAGACAGTTGGCACAGATTTTGTTCTATTCACGCAAAAAATACAATTAACGACAACTAACAGCTGACGGCGGACTTTTCACTACACATTTTTTATTGGCGCATGGCTTTTATCCAAATACCTTTCTAACACTAAATTGAACCTTAATAACACAGAGTAAAGTCCAGTATTGAACATGTTTCACATCAGTCAATAACCACTATATTAATTCCTAGACAATACAACATACTACAGCGAGTATTTCTACTACGTTTCATACTACGAACGTATTATTTTCTGATTATCAACCTTATTACATTAATGTTTGAGTTGAATTTCTAACGTACAGCTATTTAGTTTCCGGAAATAGCCGAGGTGGCGTGACAGTAGCGCATGCGCGTGCGCAGGTCCACTGACCCGTATACGCACGAAATCCGAACAATATGTAGCTAATGCGATGTTTACTGCGAAATTGCACATTGAGATTTGTTTTGGCATGCGCGGTGTCGTACTCAGAACTGAAACGTTTGGATATAAAAGTATTTATTCTACGAAGAATCAAGAAGTAGTGAGGTTACCACTCATAAAACCGTGTTACTTCATGTCTGCATTTCGTGGGATTTGCGAAATAAGGATAAGATCGTCCCGAACTATTTTTTAGATAATATTGTACGGCCAATAAATATTTTGTAATTTAAAAAAGAATATCGTAGACCGCTCTTTTAATACCTCGAATAAGCTTGCCATCTCGAGCGTATTTGTTTCTTTAATCCAAAAATTCCCCAAAATAATGCTTTGTTGATTTAATGCTCTACCTATCCTTTAAGATACAGGCGTGAAGGTACATACGTAAATAAATATCGTGTTCTTTTACGAACAAACATAACATTGTTCCCGATAAGGCTGAATATAAACGAACAACGCTATAATTACTTTGTTTGTGTTCTTGAGACTTAACGGATCATGATTTGATTTTTATAACCGAGTGGTTATACATACGTATATCTACTAAATCAATTATACATACATCACATATAATTGTCCAAGTACCTATGTTTGTCAAGTTTGTAGATTTTAGTTTTATTTTTTTTGGAATAACTGCTTTATTTGTCTGTATTTTGCAATATCGGTTACTCATGAGTTTTTTAACTCTCATTATAGGTATCTCAAGATACAGGCATAGCCTAGTTTGGTGACCCCTCACAATAATTGAAATGCTTAAACTCAGATATGCCAATTATTGTTTATGTACTTATTAATGTTATTATTTCTGTGTTCTTTTTGTTCCAATAAAGTTAAGTTATTATTGTTATTATTTAAAAAAGGTAGGTATCAGTGGCGAATGGTGACATATTCCGTAAGAGAAGCCGACACAATATATAGGTACTAATATGCATTAATGCGGTCTGTAAATCGTTGTCATGATTCTACATAAGATACGAAAGGGAAGCCGGTAGGAATCGGGTTATATGCACCCTTTGACATTGGTATACGTTTTACTTTATGAAATATTTTAAATGTCCTTGACTTGTCGAATTACAGATGAAAGCGCCATCTGTAATTCGAGTGAATTTTTACGGATTTCTCCCAATAGAAAACTTACTTCATTAAGTGCAGATTATTTTAATGTCTAATGTAAATCATTTCTTAATTCTCACAATGGTAATTTACAATGGCGAAGGGTCCATATAACCCGATTAATGCCGGCTTCCCTTTTGAAATTTATGTAAAAACTAACTATCATTAGACCGCGTTTAAGCATATTATTAGTACCTATAAGTTTAGTCGGGTTTTCTTTCGCAAAACTTCACCATTAGTCACTGGTAATTTATGTATACGGTAGAGTCATTAGTAAGTATCGGCCGATAGACGATCCCAATCTTAATTTTCGATCTAATCCCGAAAAAAAAAACGATCATAATAAGTCATTCGGAACCATGTTGAAAACATGTTCTGATCGGTCCATTTTTACGATCTAACAGCATTTAGAAAGAAACTAGCATTTAGGAAGTAACAGAGATGGGAAATAAAATCGTATACCTATGATTTCATATCCATACGGAGATAAATGCAGAAATATAGGTCATATTGTGATAAATAGCGTCCCTCGGTCTGTCGCGGGTGTAATTGGGGTCAGAGGGGATGCGCGAGGGCCGTGCTTGCTGAAGCAAAAACAGCCTGATGTGACAGCCCTAGCTATGTTCTATGTTGAGGGGCTCCTTTTTCCACACTACTTTTTTACTGGTGGTAGGTCTCTCATATGTGAGAGTCCGCCTGGGCAGGTACTACCGCAATGTCTATTTCTGCGCCCAACAACAATATAACCACGGTTGTGTTCCGGTTTGAAAGACACTGTCGCCAGTGTAGCTACTGGACATAATAGGACTTAACATCTCATGTCCTGGGATGGCGCAGTGGAATACCAAACAATACTTTGTAATTTAAGGTGTGAATGATGTTTCTACTGTTTATAGACGGTCGTATCGCTTACCATCAGGCGAACGGCAAACTCGTCTCGTCATTAACAACATAAAAAAAAGACTTAGCCCGTATCAAGTCAGGCCGTTGTGTGTGGACAGCCTTAACTGTTATTGAACTATATTGGCTGACGATTTTTTCATACATTGGTTTAGCCATGAATCATGATATTATGATGTAAATTCGAAAGGTAGAGTACAACTAGCGGCCCTACATTTCGGGAATTTCCAGGATACAATGTATTGGAATTACCAGTTCTAATATGTTAAATTGTCACGGAATTTAATATTCTATAATATTTTTCTCGTGCAATTGTAGTTATTCAAAACCATGCTAATTTATGTCTAATATCAATTCGATGAACCATGGGGGCAGTTCACAGACGATTCGCTAATTTAAAAATATTCCTAACTCATATCAGTCTTACTTATAAACTTGTTTGAGCGTTAAGAGGTAGTTAAGAATTGCTTAAATAGCTGTCAAAAACATCACTGGATTCCTAGTTTAAATCTTATTAAGTTGCAAGATGCCGGGTTTCGATTTGTTACAGCTGATTGAGTAAATTTGTGTTTTAATTAAGCATAGCTTTGCGATTTTTTTATAAATAAGACTGAATAAGTTGAGTAATGCATAAATTCGAAATCCAGGCAACTAACTTCTTTGAATCATAAATTTCGATACCAAACTAACGATTGCTAGTAATATCGAAAACTTCAATATTCAGCAAACAATCAAAGACAAGGACATCGTTTTCATAGATTGTATACGCTATCCATTTACACTCACGTACACTTTCGTAGAATGCACGTATTTTAAAACAGATATAGTAAACAACGGTGAAAAATGACGTTCAATACGAGCGATAGATCACGAACAAAGACTCCTCATTTACGTGTATTCACGATGCGTTTCAAATGATATCGAATGGAAATGCTTTTCGATCACTACACGGTTTAATGTTTACTCTGTTTTCTACGATGGTTGACGTATTTAGATTTTGCATAATAATTAATACCCTAACCTTCATTAACTGGTACATAATATCAGATCTATATTATATACTGTCCCACTGCTGGGCACGGGTCTCCTCTAACTACGAGAGGGATTAGGCCTTAGTCCACCACGCTGGCCTAGTGCGGATTGGTAGACTTCACACACCCTCAGAATTCCTATAGAGAATTTCTAAGGTATGGAGGTTTCCTCACGATATTTTCCTTCACCGTTAAAGCAAGCGATAATGCACAAAGAATACACACATAATTATTTTTAGAAAAATCAGAGGTATGTGCCCTTGGGATTTGAACCTGCGGACATTCGTCTTGGCAGTCCATTCCATACCCATCTAGGCTATCGCCGCTTTTTTAACTGGTATAAAACAGCTTAAGATTCCACGCGTATTTTTCAAGTTCTCAAGTGTTACCAGGTATACCAAATTGTACCAAGTAGTTTTAGTAAATCATGGCTTGTGGACAGACATGCCATGACCAGCGTCCTAGCTGGAAATTCCACTGATATTATGTATGACATTGTTAATAACTTAGTATCAGTGACCCACTTACATACTGACCTAATTTATGCGAAAACATCACCTACGATGCAGTATTTACCTATCCGCCTGTCGTCAGCTATCTGTTTATTAATTCTACACATTTTTTATAAGATATGATGATTTATAGCTTCATAAAGCCGGTTTGATTACGATTTGTAATTATTATTCTTTTTTTATTGCTTTGAATGACGAGACGAGCTTGCCGTTTGCTTTATGGTAAGCGATACAATCATAAATAGCGGAAACACCATCCAACACCTTGAACTACAAAGTATTGTTTGGTATTTCACTGCGTTCGCCATCCTGAGATATGAGATGTTAAGTATTATGTCCAGTAGTTACACTGGCTGCAATGTCCTTCAAACCGGAACACAACAAAGTTTGAAACAATCCACGTCAAATTTAGACTTATATCCTTAGGACCGTTAATAAATGAAACTCTATTTCCCTTTGAACTGATATATAAACTGAGAGCTGTTAAACTAGTCAACAGGTTAACATTATAGTTATTTAAAAAAAAAAACATAACGGCATCACAAATTATATTTTGGCAGTAAGTTATTTATTAAATAGCGCGTACTCAGCTGACAGCAGGCGCTCAAATGGCAGCTTAAGTTTTGTTTATTAAATAGTTTAAGTACATTTTTTATTAAGACCCGACACAAACCTGAGTTTAGATTATTAATACGGCGCCTAGTCTCTACACACACACATTACATAAACTAAGTTAATACTTGTGCAGGTTTTGTTAGTTATTTAAGTATCCTGAAAAATTTTATGCGTGTTATCCTTGTGCGTTTAGGAACTATGTATTGCCAACTAAGAAAATAATAAGTCTAAAAGTAAAGGCGTTAATTATGAACTCAAAGCAATTATATTGGTCGTGTTAACCTGCAACGTGGGCATCAAATGCACTCCTCTTAGATTTTATCAGGGTTTACTGAAAGGCTTGGCCAAATCCGACATAAAGTGCCAGGTGTGCCACATTCTGGGATCAGCCTGTGTATCCGGTTTTAAGCTTAAGTCCGGTTTTAAGTTTTTGAGCGGCGATAGCCTAGTTGGGTGTGGAACGGACTGCCGAGGCGAATGTCCGCAGGTTCAAATCCCAAGGGCACACACCTCTGACTTTTCTAAAAAATCATGTGTGTATTCTTTGTAAATTTATCGTTCGCTTTAACGGTGAAGGAAAACATCGTGAAGAAACCTGCACATCCGAGAAGTTCTCTATAGGAATTTCGAAAGTGTGTGAAGTCTACCAATCCGCACTAGGCCAGCGTGGTGGACTAAGGCCTAATCCCTCTCAGTAGTAGAGGAGGCCCGTGCTCAGCAGTGGGCAAGTATATAATACAGGGCTGATATTATTATTATTATTATTATCCGGTTTTAAACAGTCTTTATTCCGGAAAAACCACGCGGGCGGAACCGCAGGCAAAAATGACTCCTAAATACGAACACCACGCCGAGGCCATAATTGATAACCTAATACGATAACCGGAAATAACTGGAATAATGAACGCAAAATCGATGTAATCGATAACCGTATCAATCGATACGCTTAATCAATTATAAAAATTATATGTGAATATTTACGTAAATCGAAATCAATGTCATACGTATGATATAAAATATAGTACCCGTATTCATTTACACTCTGTAATGAATTATAATATCTAGTAATATCTATACAAATATCATAAAAGGTGCAACTTAACCATTGTCATTAATCAGAAGCTACATTTCACTCACTATTATACATCACTCTCTTATCAAGGCAAAAGACTCATTTGCTTGCAGGACTGCGAGCAAAACCACTCACAACTATTTACCATCATAAAGAATCACATCCATAAAACCTTATATTAGAGATCTTCGCATAAAAAAGTCCGACATCCAAGCATTAAACATATTTAAATAAAATTGAAAACAAATATGAAATACGATTCCTCCTAATCGGTCAGAAACTACCCACGATTACGCTGTCTCCATTGTTATAATTTGCCATCAGATGACCTTCTCCCGTTTTATTGTAAAAACAAGTATTTTAACACGAAACTCGGAAGGTATAATTCCTTTTCAACATGAATTGCAAGTCGCATAAACATTAAAAGGCAAATAAACATATGAAAAAGTATGTAAACAACGATTATTTATACGCTGTTTACACAAACTAATACAGGGGTGCGTCGAATTAGTATTAACGTGCCAAAATCCAGGCGCCAAGATGTCAGCTGTTGTGTTAAATCTCTTATTGCGAATGATATAGAATTCATTGTTAATCAACAACAATAATTGCAGTTTGCTTGGAAGGTGTTTAGTATACCGTTCGTCGAAGCCGAGGTAAGTATAAGGGGGATACGCTACCGGCTTTAGCTGGGGCGTCGGCAAGGTTCTAGACCCTAGGGAGGAAGCCAGGGACCTAGGATGGGGCCATGAACTCAAGCTTGATGCAATATCATCAGCATAAGACAAATTATAATTTGCCAACAAAAAAATTGCCAAAGCCGGCCCTATAGGAAAGAAGACTGAGATTAAGAAAAGCAAAGTTAACTTTAAACATCACCTTAGGAATAACGCACACTGCCTACTTTTTAAACTATTGACGACAAATTTGTGCGCGAGTGACAACGGCCGAGGTTAATCGCGTTTTATGCCCGGCCGCACATTATCCGAAAATAGTCGCTCAATTGCCGGAACAAAACTATAGCGTACGTGTTCAAGGGTTTAATCAGCGAACGTTCAAAAACTCAACATGTCTCGCAAATTTGATCAAGCAAATCTATGTGTATTGCCTAAGCCAGCAAACGGGCAAGAGGCTCAATTGTTCGTATATGTACCTCATCATCCACAAACCCGAACAATAGCAGAAGAATCATTGATGAGTTTGTTGGGTTAAGAATAACAGAAGGTTGAGACGGTGTTGGTGCTCCTGGCTATCACTCAGGGTCAAGCTACGTATCAAATAGCGGGCCCTTTCCGCCTCCTGGGATTGGAATCACTGTTAATTAAGATACTCAATAACTCGGTGCTTAAAATATAACTCATTCACAGCAACAGCAAGCAGACACATTCAGGGACAGTTCCGTGCAGAACATCTTAGTGCACCAAAATACCCCAGAGACCCTGAAGTGGTGGTAGACATAATGCGTTTTTTTCACGCAAAAAAGACACATTGGTTTTACCACGTGGTACTACCACGAACGACCAGACCCATTCATACTGTAGACATGTTTATCCACCAGAAGGCTCTACCCCAGTGTTTCCTAGCCTTTTTTAGGCTATGCCCCACCTTAACATTTCTAAAATATTTATGCACTACATACATGATTTTTTAACCTTTAAAAATTGTTTTGTTCCCTTAAGAAATATTAATGATAAGTTTTAGGAAGAAATTACAATATGAAATTGTTATCAAAACATCGTAAGTAAAATTTCAAAACAAATAATGAAAAACTGAAAATCCTGTGTAAATTGCCCCCCTTTACTATCAAATTGCCCACCTGTGGGGTGTGGGCCCCACGTTGGGACACACGGCTCTACCCCCTTTATCATTTTGGATAACTTGTCGGAAATAATAGATGCGTTTTCATTGAGCCTTACTCCCAAAACAGATGTAAGCACAAGGTTGTCTGTATAAGACGTGGACCTCGGCTGATGCCATATAAGGGGTAAGACAAATAAAGAAATCAGTTAGCACCAACTTAGCGTGACAATACGATTTCAAAATGAAAGCGTATTAAGGCCTTCTCCGAGCACATTTCTCCTCGAGCATTAGTTCATTTACGGCACATGAATTACGGTTGGAAATACGCAAAATTACGATAATTAAAAAAGAAATGGAATAGAAAATATTCAACTGCCAATGTGTTATTGCTTAATAATTTTGGTTGAAAATTACAATGATGGCATTATGATTATGAAATTAATTAAACAATATCTACATAATATAAACTTTAAACAACTAAAGTAAAGACAAAATATTGTAGAATAATGTTTATTTTTCTACTTATAGTATTAATTTCGAATAATAGCTTCTAAAAATACGGTTAGCGTGCCGTTTTGATTGGGACACTTAATGCTGCAGGTTATCAAAACCTAAACATTACCATGGGCGCCGCCAAGTTTACTTTTAAGGAGGTGCAACTACATAAGTAAGCACTACATAATATACAATGCAATAACAATTTTTTTTTAAATAAAAGTCGCGCGGTTATTTGCATGTGCCTAACCAGTGATGTGACTTATCTAAGATACAAGTATTTGAAATACAGATACAAGATACAAAATACGTATTTTCATCTTGTATCTAAAATACTTTTTTAGAAAGGATTTTGTATCTTGTATTTAAATACTTTTGTTTAGTATCTTAGTATTTTATAAATACTTTTTCTGATAAAATACTTTAGAAAAAGTAGAGATTATTTGGTGTCGTTTATAAAATAAATGCGTAGAACTGACCGAGCCGTTCTTGGACACTATACTTGAGGAAAAATTAATAGATAGCGACTCTTTCTTTCTACAAATTTCACCGGCTGTTATGAATAGTTATGATTGATTTGAAATCAGTTATTTTTCGTTTACTTTTGTGAAATTGGAGATCGTAAATATGGAAACGTAAGCTTTATTTTATTCAGCTACTTTATCTATTTCTATACTATATACTTCCTTTCGATCCGATCCGTTTTTTTAAATGAAGTGGGTACCAAAAGAGCGTAAAGAATATGTAAAAGAACTTATACTGACTGAAACACGAAAAATAAATTGATCTGAAAAAACAAGAATCTGAGGCTTTGGACAATGTAGAAGGTGATATTAAATAAGTGAAAGGATGAATCTTATTAAATTTTTTTAGCGGATTCGGATTCCTCTATTGCAAGTGGCGAAAACACGGGGTTTCCTGCCAGCGCTGCTGACTTAGAAACTTTGCAATACCTTAATAATAAAGACATAAGCCTAAAGAGCTTAAATACTTACACTACAATAAAAAAAATAAATTTTAAAATACACTTGTTTGCCGAGCTCTGCCTCTGTGGAACGACTTTTTTCTTATGGGGGTATGATCATGTGGCCTCATCGAAGGAAAATGAGTGATAAGATGTTTGAAGAGCTGGTTTTGTTTAATCTAACTTAAAATTAAAATAATTATTCTTGTGATCTATAATGATGATCTATAACAAACAAACTTAAATTCAAATGTTGTTTTCTTACAAAAGTACTTGTATTTTTAAAAAGTATTTATAAGATACCTATTTTGTATCTAGTATTTCAAATACCTTTCTCGAAAGTATTTTGTATCTGGTATCTGAAATACTTAATTTAAAAGTATTTTGTATTTTGTATTCCAGATACTTTGTACAGGGTATTTTGTACATCACTGTGCCTAACTATAATAAAACCTCTGTCGTCAATAGTTCTTATTGTCATTCAGTTATTTTTGCGATTTGTTCCGGACAAGGGCCTGCACGTGAACCCTTTTGCACCCCCCTCCCGCCGCCCATGAACATTACAATATTATCTGTTTGTTTGTCCGAGTTAAACTTTAAAATAACCGATTTTGATAGAATTTTCGAGAAAGATCTTTCATGCGCAGGCTACGTATTTACTTACAAACAAAAGCCACCGCCAAAAATATCTACTGTAAATACAACTGTCTTACTACCTACAACATACTATAATATTTCCGCTTCTCAGTACAACGGTACGCAATACAATTACATTAATAGGGTACATCCTGATTTGAATTAAGAGTTATTGTCTCTGTCCGCCTAAAAGTTACCACGGCAATCACTGAGCATTGGGCTGTTGATTATGCAAGGTTTTTTTATTGCTTTGAATGACGAGACGAGCTTGCCGTTCGCCTGATGGTAAGCGATACGACCGCCCATAAACAGTAGAAACACCAACACCTTGAATTACAAAGTATTGTTTGGTATTCCATTGCGCTCGCCATCTTGAGACATGAGACGTAAAATGTTATTATGTCCAGTAGTTACACTACAATGTCCTTCAAACCGGAACACAACAGTGACTACACACTGCTGATTGGCGGCAGAAATAGACATTGCGATGATACCTACCCAGGCGGACTCTCACATATGAGAGACCTACCACTAGTATTTGCAAGAAATATACTAAGATATAACTAAGTAATTTATTAAAAAGAACACACCATTTCCAACTGATTTACATTACAAAACAGGTGTCAAGTCTAATATTACTAAACTTTATGCATTTTGCTATCGAAACAAGTGTTTTGTGTTACAAATATGTCTCTGATGTGTCAACATCGCCTTATTAATTCTTTATTATGCATTATCACATCAATGACGTCAATACTTTACTGAATTAAGTAATACTACATACGAACACCTACATGCTATTTGGTGGATATATGCACATGTGTTCCACATCAATGGACGTGGTGGAAAATAAGCTAGCTTCAATATATTCAGTTGTGGGTTAGATCTTCGCGCCGAGACCAATGTTTGTATGATGCGAATATTTGCTTTAGGTTTGGGATTTGCGGAACCGAAATCGACTTCACATAAAATCTGATTTTCCGATACCAATTTTTTTAGCATCATAATGTATTAAATGCCGAGAATTGTAGATAAGAAAAAAAAAAACAAAAACACAAGAAAAAATATAAACACAGTTGGCCTTTTTAGACTCCCTAGACGCAAAACTAAAATAACCAAGTGCAATCACAGTAAGGTATATTCGCGGGAACCGAACGCGCCACGGATGCGCTCATGACCCACTTCCTAGCCTTTATCTTCCACGTAATAGCGGCGAAACAAAGCGCAGCGCTGAAGAAATATCAACCGAAACTTTATTGTTTGAACGCTGCATTTATACCGGCTTTGAATATAAAAAGCCGGTGATTATGAAATGTGAATACTTAGTCTGGCCATAAATACTGTTACACTTAATTATAAAAAAATATTACATTTGAATTTCGAATCTGTCATTTTTATACGATTGTTCATTGTGTTTTCTCATTTTGGCGCCAATACATTGTAAAATATTTTGCGATATTAAAATGGTGTGGGGTGATAAAGAGAACCGAATCGCTGTGATAGCATTACACAAAGTAGGTATGGAGCCAAATGCAATTTTTAAAACTCTCCATACACTTGGTATTAGTAAAATGTTTGTGTACCGGGCTATTAATAGGTACAATGAGACCTCCTCTGTTTGTGACAGAAAAGATCTGGCCGTCCACGTAGTGTTCGTACGAAAAAGGTGGTCAAAGCAGTAAGGGAAAGAATTCGAAGAAATCCTGTCCGAAAGCAAAAGATTTTATCTCGGGAAATGAAGATAGCACCTAGAACCATGTCGCGTATTTTAAAAGATGACTTAGGACTTGCAGCCTATAAGAGACGCACTGGCCATTTCTTAACTGATAATTTAAAGAAGAATAGGGTGGTAAAATCGAAACAACTACTGAAGCGGTACGCAAAGGGAGGTCACAGAAAAATTTTGTTTACGGATGAGAAAATTTTTACAATTGAGCAACATTTTAACAAACAAAATGACCGTATTTATGCTCAAAGCTCTAAGGAAGCTTCCCAATTAGTCGACAGAGTGCAACGTGGACATTATCCGACTTCAGTGATGGTTTGGTGGGGTGTTAGCTATGAAGGAGTGACTGAGCCATATTTTTGTGAAAAAGGTATCAAAACATCGGCACAAGTGTATCAAGATACCATTCTTGAGAAGGTAGTTAAGCCCCTTAACATCACCATGTTCAATAACCAAGTATGGTCCTTCCAGCAAGACTCGGCGCCGGGTCATAAAGCTCGGTCCACGCAGTCTTGGTTGGAATCGAACGTTTCGGACTTCATCAGAGCTGAAGACTGGCCGTCGTCTAGTCCCGATCTTAATCCGCTGGATTATGATTTGTGGTCAGTTTTAGAGAGTACAGCTTGCTCTAAACGCCATGATAATTTGAGTCCCTAAAACAATCTATACGATTGGCAGTGAAGAATTTTCCCATGGAAAGAGTGCGTGCTTCTATTGATAACTGGCCTCATCGTTTAAAGGACTGTATTGCAGCCAATGGAGACCACTTCGAATAAGCTTTTTATATTTTTAATTGTTTTATATTTATGTATTAAACTGACACACTGTAAAAGTAATAAATGTTATTTGCAGTTAACAATTTTCTTTTTTCTTTATTACAATATTTATGGCAAGACTAGGTAAATGATCTCTATGGATTCGCGCGGGTATTATCTATGGTACACCGAAGTGATAGGCAGTGATTTATTATTATTAAAAATCATCACCATAGGATGTCCACTGCTGAATAAAGGCTTCCCACAGATTTCCAGACCGACCTGTTCCGAGCGGACTATATCGAGCGTCTTCCTGCGTACTGGCGAGAGATAATCATCTCTCGCTCTCTTATTCGACCCGACTCTGCCTGCTATCAGTTACTGCGTACTGGCGAGGGATAATCATTTCATCTGCGGACATTATTTGACCATTCTATGTCTGCTATCAGTTACAGTGGGGTCACTTTGCCAAGCCAGGAAAAAAACTGCTATCAAGTCGTCTGTCTACCTATTTGGATATAATTATTCCATTTATTTTATATCAACATTATTTCATATTGCATTCGCTTGATGTCAATACTACAAAAGTATACTAACTCAAAGCCACAAATGCAGTTCTTTAAATGGATTGTATGTTGCGGACAAAAGGTTGAATTTTAATTATGTATAATCTAATTTACTTTCATTCTGTCCCATTGTGAATACGTAGACAATTATAACTTTATTATACAATTAACAATTGTAATTGCGAAAGTTGCACACAGATAGACCAAGTCTCGGATTATCATAATGGCTATTTTTGATCGCAGTAATGTGCTCCTGTGAGAAATATTTGAATTCTCTTTTTTGTTTTAGTAGATGGCGCTGGCATCATACAAGTGGCACTATGGATCGCTACATTGATTTAGGGACTTTTGTGATGGTAAAGGCTTTTCACGATTGTGAAGCCGCGACCAACACCTGGTAGGTGATGTTTTATCCCGAACAGAGTACACTGTGATTTTTATCCGGAAAGGACGTTCTCGTGGACAAAGCTGTAAGCAAAACCTAGTTTAGGGATATAAAAAATATATTAAATTCAGTTTGGCTAGCAAAGTACGATATGTTAGTTTCATTAATTATAGTAATACGAATTGGTTCGTCACGCTGTTATACATATGCTGCATTTTCCAATTCGAAACGTATATTTCATGGGATTTTATTTAAGAGTAGGTATTTGCATATTACTATTGAATTATTAATAAAAATATTTGTTAATCCTCCTAGGATGGTGTTGTAAATATGCCCTTCAGATCAATTGAATATACCCATCAGATCAATTTTCAATTTTTTTATCACTGGTACAATCTGATTCTGCATGTTAAATTGACTCTTATATCCTTATTAATGTGGCTCTTTTTTTCAATATTATTTATTCATTCCTACATACATAACAGGTAAGCCCGTGGACTATTATTATCAAGCTAATTCTAATTAAATGAGGAAAATATTATGGGTATAAATTAAAAAATATAAAAATAAAAAATACTGGTCTATATAATAAATGATAAATAAATTTATGAATGAGAAAAATATGAGGAAAACCTTTTTGATTTGGTTCAAATCATGATAAAAAGAAAATAATTCCATATAACTTTGAAATTTACCCATTTATATGGAACTTAAATTAAATAAACCTAAAGTACTTATCACAACTTATTCATAAATATGCGAATGATAAAACTAAAATATACTTTGCAGTCAAATTATAAAATGGTTTTACTTTTAAAAAGTGCAAAATCTGGCTTGAAACAACTCATAAAGTGAGAAGCAAAAGCTTCATCATAGCGTCTAGTGTTAAAGTACATAAACCAAGGCATAGCACTAGTGATCTACAACAGAAAATCGGGAAGCATCACATAACGTCCGGCGTAAAAAAAATAAACAAAGCACACAGACAAACGCATTCAGCTCAGTACCAGCTCGTTTTTGTTGCCCGTCGCACGCTGGCCCCTTTTCCTGCACTCTGCGCGTAGCTGTTCCTTATTCATTGCCGCTAAAGCTTCAGGGCTTAGGTACTGACGAGTCCTCCCATTCTCAGACACTGAGTTCTGACGCGGTATTGGCACCGAGTTTGCCTGATTGCGGACACGTCTTGTGCCTGCCATTTCTGCGATTAAGCTAATGTTGAGTCTGTTATATCTATCTGTTGGTTGTTTTTATAATAAATACATTCATACACTATAGGGCAACATATATAAATAGAAATAAAAACTACTGGAGGGTCAATATTTAATGATGTTTCTGTGGTCTTGAGGAATGCTTTATAGGAGAAAATGTGTCAAGATTTCTGATTTTATTTTTTTATACATGAAACTGGAATACTAGTGTATTTTATTTTTGTGTTGTAAGAAATTCGGCAAGTATCAAAAAATTTATTATGATATTTTTAAAGAATATTTCGGTTTTTTTTTTATATTTTATTCTTGTCAACTATTTTTAGATTTGAAATATTGTTACTTATGTACTTTCCATCATGACCACAGTATGGTGAAATAGAAAATAAAAGAGATGGGTAAATGGGAAATATAGCCAATGTGTTCAGAAAAAAAAGGTCATTCATAATTGTTATGTAAAGTAAATAAATATTAAACAAGACAGCCAATTGAGTTAAATCTTCATAATTAATAAATGGGTACATATATATTGTAGCTATATTTTTTGATATAAAGATGACTATAACTTTCAAAGGTTTTATATAATATAATAAATATGTTATAATTTATTTCGAGCATATGGATGTTCAGTGAGGTGTTTAGGCACTGTGGTAGTAAATTTAATTTATGCCTTGTGTAGATTGATATCATTTATTTTGCATTTTTTCCCCATGAATTTAATCATGTTAAAAGCATTATTGAAATGGGAAATAAGGGTTTTTCCGGTCACTTTATGACTTAACTGCAATGTTTCTTGAACATTATTGACCTTTGCTCGATATTAGATACGTCGGTAATTCCCGGATTTATCATTTTAAAATATTAACAAACAATGGATCACAATGAATGATAGTATGATTCACCGAATTATTTTTTGGCTGTTAAACGTACAGCGGCGAGGTACGTACATTTGCATAATGTAGCAACAATTAAGTTCATCGTCAAAATATTGATTATTAATGTTCACTGAAGCGAAACATTAGTAAAGAATAACATAAAACTCATACGTATAGGGCATTAGACAGCATATCCAAAATAAAAAAGCCACTTCCAGCCCCTAATAATTAAGCACAAATTTAAAATATCAGGAAAATGATCGGGGACAGTCAGCGTAAATTAAATGCAATTTCTAACCTAGCGCAACTTTTGCAAACGATAACAAATATTCACTCACATTATCAATACGCTGCGAACTCTTTTGTCAACATATATACAAATTTGATTTGTGAAATCTAATTTTCGTAACAAAAAATCTATTTTCTCACACCACAAACTGTAGAAAGTGAAATTGAATTTATTGAAGTTTAAAAAAACATTGCCAGCTTTAATTCAATTTTCCTCGATATAATCAGTGAAAGTGTTTTATTTTTTTAGTTGTGGTATGTTTACGTGATTCATGCATTGCGAACTGCATAAATATATATAAAAAGTTTCAAGTAATTTATGTTTTTGAATAAAAATTATGTTATTTGAGTCATTGACATTATTTTCGATGTAAATAAAGTATTTATATTTTGTGTTAGATACACAGATCTTGGGAGCTATTTTTAACTGGCAATAAAGTTTTAAATACTGACGTGTTTTTTTTTCATAAACAATATAGAGTTATAGAGTTGAATAAAAAATTTGGGAACTCCGAAACTATGGATAAGAAATATTATAATCATGCATCTGAAGCTACACAAGACAATAATTATTCAATGCTATTGTCCAAATAGACGAATATTTTATATTTTATGTTATGTGGTACTGGTAAATAACCACAGCATTATAACCACTGGTGAGGATGTCTATCCCACTTGATCCCACTCAGATAGTTAAGTGTAAGAATCTTCAAATATTACTATGGCACATAATTAATGTTTTATAGTTTAAAAATGTTATTTCAACAAGCCCAACAGATTGTAGATGTGATGACGTGTTTGAATATAGTCTATTTTTCATGCCTCCACTTTTTATCAAGTTTTTATTAGAGTCCAGAGACAAAGGGAAAAGTCAGCGAAAATATGACAGTGACAACGGTGACAGCTGTCAATTATTGTCAAATTAGTAAATGATTCGTAATTGCATGTATTTTTAATTTTAAATTCAGTTAAAATGTTTTAAAATGAATGATGATATTAATGAATACGTGCCGTCACTCCTTAACCCAAGAAGATTTAAAAGAAACGATGCTGACGTTTCTTTAACTCAGGTATTTAAAATTGCAAAAATAAATATTCTTACGAACTTACGAAATTTGACTAAACAGCGAGATGTTAAATTAAAACCTAATATAAGGAAGCCAGCGTATTCAACAAATATATAATTTTGTAAAAATTTTCATATCTTTTTTTTGCGTGTTAGTTTTCGTACACCAATCAAATAAAAATTATATTATGGTTCCGTCACCTCATTTATGTTGAACCTTCAAGGTCTACAAAGCAAGGCCTCTTACATCAGGTGCAGTGCAAACTTGTTGTGTGAATATAAAAAAAAAGCAATTCAAAAATTTTCAAAACTATAGTCTTCATATTTATTTTAATACTTATTTTCCCATCCTTTTCATAATTGACTACATCATTGAGTTTATGTGTTGTATATTTATTTATTAGGATTTTGTCATATTAGGTGATATCAGGTGTAACATGTTTCCTATCCTATAACAATAAAATAATAAACCACAGCAAGCACACCCTGAGAGAGTATAGCTTTATTAGTACTATGCCTACTTCCAAATAATAATATTGAAGCTGACAGGGTAGTTGTCCTAACCAACAGTTTTTGCGACACATCATCTTTTTTACATAGGTATGGTAGAGTATTGATTCTCCAAATTAAATTGGGGAATGTGGGTTTTGGAAAATGATTTTCCCCTAATTGAACTGTATACTTACATCTACATATTAAGAAACACATTTATAGTATAAAGATTGTTTATTAGTGCGGTAAGTAGGAAATGAAGTATAGATAGATTAAACAACAAAACATCAGGGAGTATTTAAACACATAAATGTGAGAACTAGTTGCATGGTTAAGCAGTTATTTGGTTAAACTATATTAAAAATTTAAATACAGTAAAATCTACAGCTATCTACTGTATTTTAAATCAGCACTTTATCAGGTTTTTCAACCAAATTAAAACTTTTAATCAAACAATTTCTTATATTTATTTTATTGTTTATTTTTAGAATTCCATTGTAAGCCGGTGTTCATTGTCCCTAAGAAGAAACAATAGGCATTCATTGTTTGAACATTCTAAGCTAAATGATGTAAGTATTACATTCTACTTGCTTAAGCTTTATATGTATTTTATACCTTTATAGGAACAATGTTATAATTGATAATTTGTAAACATTGAAATTAAACTAATTTTCGGATTCTATCGCGGTGCTAGTATTTTATTTTCTCCCGACGTTTCGAAGACTTTGCAGCCTTCATGGTCACGGGGGGGACTGAGGTGTTGTTCATCCGTAAAGTCAAAGTTACAATATCTACCTACATTTTACAATTATACAACTTTTTTAAATTTTAGCTGTTGGTGGTCCGATCTACGCAGAATGAGCTCACAGTGTCTTGAAGTCTGGCAGCCGGTCTTTTGGGTTCCGATTTAATTAAATGTAGAACTGGATCCCAGGCTTGTGCAAGCTTCCAACCATCTTCCCTATTGAAATTAGGATGTTTTTTAATTTCAATAGCCTCGCGAATCATCCTAGGCAGGAATCGGTGTTCTTTGGCGAGGATTTGTGGCTTGTCTAGTCGCAGATAATGATTGGCGCCTCCCTCAGAGTGTTCAGCGACTGCAGACTTCGTCGAGCGTCGGTGTTTCACGTCAGCTATATGTTCTTTACGCGGGTCCCTATATTTCTTTTTGTTTGCCCGATATAAGAGAGGCCACAGTTGCAATCTATTTTGTATACTCCCGGTTCTTGGAGAGGTATGTGACACTGAGCCAATCTTGTCGGTGACTCCTCTTACATATGGTAATACAACCGGAACACGTTCAACTGTGGCTGGTTTCACTCGGTTTCTGTGACGGCGGCGTGGAATTTGGAGCTTGTTGTCTCGCAGTACTTGCTTGACATGTTGCAGCTCAGCGGCCAGGTGTTTCTCGTCACAGATTCCTTGTGCTCTCTGAAACAAAGATTTGCCCACGGTAGCTAACTGTTTTGGGTGGTGATGAGATTCACCGTTCAGATATTTATCAGTATGGGTCTGTTTCCGATATACAGTATGACTTAAGGTCTGATTAGGATTACGGATGATTAAAACATCTAAGAAAGCAAGAGATTTATTGTGTTCTAACTCCATAGTAAATTGGATTTTATTGTTGATGGAGTTAAGGTGATTTAAAAATGCAGTTACTTTATCAGATGGTAAAATTGTGAAAGTATCGTCTACGTACCGTTTATAAAACCTTGGAGTGACCGGGCTGTACTCAGGGCTGTCTCCTCGAAGTCCTCCATAAATATATCGGCGACTACCGGAGATACAGGGGAGCCCATCGCTACCCCCTCAACTTGTACATAGAACTGATTATTCCACAACATATAGCCAGATGTAAGGCAATGTTGGAGTAGTTCTGCATATTCCACAGGAATGTTATTCTCTGCTAACTTCTTAGATACAATTCTGATGCAATCTTGTACTGGTAAGCTCGTAAAGAGAGACTGGACATCAAAACTGACCATAGTTTCATTGTCAGCTAATTTTAGGTCTTTAATATCGCTGACAAATTGGTATGAATCCTTCACAGACGCTCTAGTGTTTCCTCTAAGTGGTGAAAGCACTTTTGCTACGTGCTGAGCCAATCTGTAGGTTGGTGTGTCGATTTGACTCACTATGGGACGTAGCGGAGCATTTAATTTGTGTATTTTCGGCAACCCATACAGTTTAGGCGGTTTTGCACACGAAGGAACGAGCAAGTTTACGTCAAGATTTAACTTATCGGAGTAATCTTTTATTAAAGAGCTAGTAGCCTTTAATACTTTAGTAGTCGGGTCTGATTTGACTATTTTATACGTACTTACATCCGATAAAAGTTGTTCCATTTTATTATTGTAGTCTGACGTATCCATTACTACTGTCGCATTTCCTTTATCTGCACGGAGAATGGTAAGGTCCTTCATCGATCGCAAGTTCTTTAAAGCGATATATTCGTGTTTTGGAAGATTTGGTTTCGGCACTTTCTTTTGACGCAAAATTGACGAAATGTCTTGGCGTATCGCCTCCGAATCTTCCTGTTTCAAGTTATTTTTGAAGAGACTATTCTCAACATTGCAAATAATGTCTTCATACGGTATCCTTCGTGGAGTAACAGCAAAATTTAAGCCTTTCGATAAAACCTGAATTGTGTTTTCGTCCAATGTTTGTTTTGACAGATTTATTACTGCGCGTTGTCCATGGTTTGCGCGGGAGTGTATCTTATCTATGGTCGCGCACGTTCCATTCCTACACTCGGTGTTTTTTAAGATTATCGACATTTAATTTTGATAGTAATTTGTTGTATTTTATTATATGTTTATTTTTGCATTCATTATATTTTGAGGTTTCGCGCTTATTTAAGGTCTCGATGCAATTTTTAAAATCAAATGCTGATAACTCTGTCCTCAATTCATTGGATATAATCTCAACACAATTATTTATGTACTGGAGGTCGGATCGTGTTTCGTGTATGGTAGCTCGTAACAGTTTTGTACTCGCCTGGTTAAGAATTTTAGCGCTCCCTCGTATGTATTTCTTAGGTGAAAGCTTGACACACGTAGGGATGAGATTGTGGTCACGACATCTCTTCAAGAAATTCAATGATGTGCAGAATCTTGCGCGCTTGGTTTTCAAATTCTCCAACCGGCGTATTTTGTTGGCAAGTTCCAGTCCGTACTGGTTTGCATAATGATTTCTTATGTTTACGCGAATGTTAGACATTGAAATTAAACTAATTTTCGGATTCTATCGCGGTGCTAGTATTTTATTTTCTCCCGACGTTTCGAAGACTTTGCAGCCTTCATGGTCACGGGGGGACTGAGGTGTTGTTCATCCGTAAAGTCAAAGTTACAATATCTACCTACATTTTACAATTATACAACTTTTTTTAAATTTTAGCTGTTGGTGGTCCGATCTACGCAGAATGAGCTCACAGTGTCTTGAAGTCTGGCAGCCGGTCTTTTGGGTTCCGATTTAATTAAATGTAGAACTGGATCCCAGGCTTGTGCAAGCTTCCAACCATCTTCCCTATTGAAATTAGGATGTTTTTAATTTCAATAGCCTCGCGAATCATCCTAGGCAGGAATCGGTGTTCTTTGGCGAGGATTTGTGGCTTGTCTAGTCGCAGATAATGATTGGCGCCTCCCTCAGAGTGTTCAGCGACTGCAGACTTCGTCGAGCGTCGGTGTTTCACGTCAGCTATATGTTCTTTTACGCGGGTCCCTATATTTCTTTTTGTTTGCCCGATATCCAGTTCTACATTTAATTAAATCGGAACCCAAAAGACCGGCTGCCAGACTTCAAGACACTGTGAGCTCATTCTGCGTAGATCGGACCACCAACAGCTAAAATTTAAAAAAAGTTGTATAATTGTAAAATGTAGGTAGATATTGTAACTTTGACTTTACGGATGAACAACACCTCAGTCCCCCCCGTGACCATGAAGGCTGCAAAGTCTTCGAAACGTCGGGAGAAAATAAAATACTAGCACCGCGATAGAATCCGAAAATTAGTTTAATTTCAATGTCTAACATTCGCGTAAACATAAGAAATCATAATTTGTAAACAGTAATTTATTTCCTCAGTTCTAAAATATTAAGCCTGTAAAAATGAATAATGTGGTTGCAATGTTTTCTTGTAAAGTATTGATTTAAATATTAGTCCTCTACACTAGCTTAGAGGTGGTTGATAGACTTCAGGTACCTTCAAAATTCTTGTACAGAATTCATAGGACTGTTGATTTCCTCATGTTGTTTGTTTCTACAAATAAAGTGATTTATACACAATTTCAAATGGTCAAAAGTCTTTCTGCTCTAAGTTTCAAACCTGCCCACATTAATTTCAGAGTTTGTTCCCATCAAGGCCATTCATTTGTCATTAATCTTTAGAAAAAAATTCTAATTTTATTTTTCTTATAAACAATAAAAAAAAAAATCCTTATGTCTAGAAAATTATCTAAAGTAATTTTTAATTTCAGATACCAAGAGATTTAACGAATAAGGAAAATGTACAGAATACTAATAATGTTCCCCAAAATGTGTTAGTTCCTAAAGTAAAACAAATAGTGTCTAAAAATGATAATTGTATAGATAGCATAGGATATTCAGCTATTGACGACCTGTCTACAGAATGTGATACAGATTTAATAAATGTACAAACTAATTTTAATAAGGAAACAAATTGTTGTATAGCTCCAAAATCCCCTGCACTACATATGAATTTAGATGATGCCAAAAGTGATAAAACAGTAATCTATGATGTAGAAAAAGCAATAGTCGCAGTATCGTTTGGAATTAATGATTGTAGTAACATCGACTTCACTACCAAAACAACTGCAATAAAAAGAATTAATATCGACAGGAGATATGAAGACGTTAACGTCGATTGTGAAATCATAGAAAACACAGAACCATCCACGGATTACTCTCCAGACAATACATACGCAACAGCGCCGAGTCCGCCTAAAAAGGTCGCAATAAACCTAGAAATTAAGAAGAAACTGTCAACAGAAAACTTAAAGGTTCTAATTTTAAAATCAAACGCCATTGAGAAGATCACAAACGTCACTGTCCAGCCACCAAATTACAAATTAGTGAAACGGAAAATTTTAGACGATAAATCAAAAGGCACAAAGAGAAAGCCGCTGACGAATAATGGAAATCTATCGCGTGATAAGTTGAAACAGAGGTCGATCGATATTTTTTTCCCGAAAGTTGCCGGACCAAGAGAAGTTAGAACGACGAACGTTACGAACCCTGTCAAAAATGTAGCTCGTGATGTGGTGGACATGAGCAAAAATTCGGGTGTTGCTGACGCTGTGAAGGAACGTGTTGCGAGATCACTGAAGTCTGGAAAGCGAGAGAATGAATCTCCTAGGGTACCGAGAGTGGCTACAGCGAAGAAGGAATTGTGCAAGGATGTTAAGACTTCGAGTTCAGAAGTGCCGCGGGCGCCATCTCCTAGAGTTAAGAACGAAAGCGCGAGCTCTCACTCGCCCCGGAGGAACACGGAGTCCACGCAATTCAGTCTGCCCGTAAAGTCTAAATCTAACAAGTCAGCAATTTCGCCGCAGAGTATACCTCAGTACAAGATAGTAGCAGGTACATTTTGAATTTTCTTTTGACAGAAATTAGGCCCTTCGTGACTCATATACCCCGGGAAAAAATATTAAAATTACTATATATTTTTGTATTACGTAGTGCGCGGGAGCAGATATCCTCGATTCGATTTATACATTTGGTAAAAGTTTGTGTGAGTTTATATAAGTCAATTCCCCTGGGATTAAATCCCCGTCATCCAAGCGGTCGGTTTTGGAACTAAGCTAACTGCATTCTACAAAATTACACAACTTATATTGCAACAACCACGAATTGGAGTGGGATATGAAGTGGGGGAAAGATGAATATTGTTGTTACGTTATAACTTCCCTCTTGTTTCCAGGAACTCATTTCGCAGTAGACGCGTTCTCTTACGGCGAGATACCTAACGTGAAACATTATTTCCTCACGCACTTTCACTCCGACCATTACTCCGGTCTGAAGAAGAGTTTCAATAAATTGTTGTTTTGCTCCAAAATTACTGGTGAGTTAATATTATATTTGGGTTAAAGGAATTACGACTGCTTCGATGTCGTAGTTGTATATCGGTACGACTGCAGTGCTGAGGTCTTGGGTTTGATCCCCGGGTGGGGCAAAATGAAATTAGGTATTTCTTCTTCGTACGTGATATGGCGATAGACTCGCCCACTATAACATCATGAGATGGAATACGAACGGCCAAAAGTTTGTTCACCAATTATGCATTTGTACACCACTTCAGGAATGAAAGGTGTTAGTATGTGTACATATGTACGTGCGTACGCATCTAAAAATATGTTATAACCAGGGCTTTTTTTCTGGGGGCATGTAGTACCCAAAAGAATATTTTGAAAATTGCCATTCAAAGTACAAAAAAGAATAAGGGTACAAAAAATTATGGACTTATAATTTGGGAGAATTAGCACGCCCCAAAAAAAAATTTATGACAAAAAAAATCCTGGTTATAGTTATAATGTTTTGTAGCCGATCTGTGCATGTCCCGGTTGGGCGTCAATCCGAAGTGCATCCACGTGATAAACGTGGACGAGACGGTGCGGGTCGAAGGTGTGGAAGTCACCGCTGTTGATGCCAACCAGTGAGTATACGAATATTAATCTTTATTGTCTCTGCGTGTCATAAATAGTTTGTCTAAAACGTAAGCTGACTGATGTTTTTTTATTGCTTTGAATGTCACGAGCTTGCCGTTCGCCTGATGGTAAGCGATACGACCGCCCATAAACAGCAGAAACACCATCCAACACCTTTAATTACCAAGTATTGTTTCATATTCTCCTTCGCTTGTTATCCTGAAATATGAGATGTTAAGACTTATTATTTCCAATAGTTTGTTTTTGTCCACTGAGCCGGGGGATTCTAGTATCCCCTTCGCAGATTTCCCCCAATGTTGACTTCAGGAACACCTAGACACAAAAAAACTAATTTTAATTTATATAGATAATTTGTTTTTTCAGTTGTCCCGGAGCAGTGATGTTAATATTTACTCTGCCCAATGGTAAGTCGTTACTGCACACGGGGGACTTCCGAGCCTCGCCTACCATGGAGTCCTATCCCATATTCTGGAACAAGGATATACACACCATTTATTTGGATACTACGTGAGTATACTACAAATTGATATAAATTTTTAACAGATATGTTGAATCCAGAAGTCAAAAAATTTGATAAATTGAATATAGTTCCATGCTGTTGTATCTAGGTTAGATAAATATAAAGGATTTCGAAAATTAACGTTATTTTATAACGCTTAGTAGGCATAATATTTTTTACTCTTTTTTTTATTATTTATGGGTCGATATTTTGGTATGGACATCACTCTATGCTTTAATAATGAATTCTGCGTAGCTCGGATCAGCGAATCACCAATAGCTAAAATAAAAATTAAGGTAGAAATTGTAACTTTGACTTTGCGGATGACCAACGCCTCAGTCTTCCCTGTGACCACAAGTCTTCGAAACGTCGGGAAGAAATATAAAATAAAAAAACAGCAAAATAGTTTTATTTTAATGTCTAAAATTTGCGTAAACAGAAGAAATCCTTATACAAATCTATTTCAGTTACTGCAACCCTCGCTACGACTTCCCGACACAAGACCAGAGTTTGGAAATGGCCCTCTACATACTGCGGCAAAAGAAACTCAATCTAGAGAAGGCTGGGAAGAAGTTCTCGTCCGTTTTGATCGTATGTGGGACTTACACTATAGGTGAGTGTACATTATAATTGGTATTGATGGTATTTTCATCATCATCATCATCATCAGCTGGGACTCGTCGACTGCTGGGCATAGGCCTCTCCCATTGAGCGCCACAGGGATCGGTTCTGGGCCGCCCTCATCCATCGGACTCCGGCGACCTTGACCAGATCGTCGGTCCATCTCGTGGGCGCCTGCCTACGCTGCGTCTCCCGGGAGTGGGGTTATATTTTGCATTTAATTAATTAATACAGCCTTTTATAAAACACTTTTTTATTAGTTGCCCAAACTTGACAGACAACAATGAGTAATTATGCATATACCTATAATGTTTATTTATTTATTTTTTAAATTAAGACGCAAAACAGATTACAATCAAAAGCTATAACTAATTATAGTATATACAAACATAAAACTAGATTGTATTCCTAAACTTTGCGCCCTTATACTAGCTAATTACTTAAAGTGTGGACTAAGATAAATTGAAACTATTGAGTACTGTGTGTTCTAATGTACATATAGAACAGATGGTTAGCGGGCTAATCGACTTTCCATTTTCATTAAACGATCCCAATCTCAATCTTTAATCCGATTCTTGCTAATAGAACCCAAATTAGGTGCAAATGGTTATATTTGTGCTTACATTGCGATTACCACAAAAGAAAGGTATAAAATTAAAAAATATTAATAGTTATAACCGGTACCTAACACAACCTTAATAAAAATTATAATTTTTTGATTAAAGTCTGGATCCTACCACTCTTACCATCAGGTGCAGTGGGTCGCTTTGCTATGCACGTATAATAAATGCATCGAACCCGAGACCTAAGCACAGCAGTCGTACCATAATAAAACTACGCCAACGACGCAGTTTTCTTTGTTCTATCCTGTAAAATAATGCATAAAATAAAATTCTCTTTGTGGCTAAATGTATTTTACTCCCCCAAGACCACAAACCATACAAATATTAACGAATGAATGCGAGCGAGATCTCATTAGAATGTCCCAAAAAAAAACTTAGTTTGTAAGTCGATGTTCAATTTTGACGTTGGTGATTGGTCGAGAGGTCAGTCACGTGTCAGTCTCTCAACCAATCACAATAACGACGCAGAGTCGTGTCGTGTTTTTTTGTTATATTCTAAGCGCACTGATGATTTGTCGGCGAACGTGTACGCGGGGCGTGGGTGCAATCGGCGACGAGTTCGCTCGCCCCGCATCCGATCTTACCATTTTGAGATGTTATTTGCTGTGTGGTCCAGGTAAGGAGAAGTTCTTCCTGGGCATGGCGCGGCGCGTGGGGTGCTCGGTGTGGGCGTGCCCGGAGAAGGACCGCGTGCTGCAGGCGGTGGAGGGGCGCAGCTTCTGCCACGCGCCGCCGCACGCCTGCCAGCTGCACGTCGTGCCCATGCGGGACCTCACGCACGAGGTGACCGCCAGCACCAAGACTCACCACCTTACACACTTTATATACCCTCAAAATTCAGGTTTCCTTACAGTGTTTTCCTTCACCGTTAAAACAAACGATAATTCACAAAGATTAAACTTATTAAAATCAGATGTATCCTTAAGTTTTCATCCTGTGGATTTTCCTCTTGGCAGTCCCACTCCCAACTAGACCTATCGCCGCTGCTACTACTGTATAACTGGTGTTATATTCCAGAAGCTGCGCAGCTACCTAGACAGCCTGCAGGGCGCGTTCAACGAGGTGGTGGCGTTCAAGCCGAGCGGCTGGGAGAACGGCAAGAACTCCAGCGTCGAGCGGGACATGGTCGCCATACACGGTAAACACGCCCAACAGCTTACTCCCCCCCCCCCCCCCTTTTTGCTTGTTTTTCGCATGAAATCCACAGAGGATGTTGGTTGCGAGCCGAGACACAAAATAAAATCTGTATAATATCGTGTTATCTACACATTGGGGCTTTAACTCGTGTGTCCGCTCTTGGCTTGCCGGCGAGCCCGACAGCCACATGACATTACGCGTGTCAGGGAAAAACAACCTTATTATGTAGTATATAAGGTTATATTCCCGCGACACACGTAAATGTCAATGTCACATTGAGAGGACCCAAGAGATGGCTTGCGAACGGATCCCTTTCCTAATTATTTTCTTTGCTTCTGGTAATCTTCGTGTTTCATACCCTTTGTTCTTATAGTTTTTTTGCCTGGGACACTGCCGTTGCTAAGCACAGGATTCGCCCGTGTACTTGTGTTTAGTTTTAATTCTGGAAATAGTTGGTCAGTGAGAAAAATTTCATCCAAATCTGTTTTTCTATTTTTGTTTGTGTAATAAAATCCGAGAGCTAATTTTATCTCGATATCTAACATCCGCGTTGACATAAAACATAATTTCAAAATTAACCCTTTTAAAATGTGAGGACTAATATCTTGTAGATTGACGGTATAATATTTTTAATATTTATATTTCCAACAGGTATCCCTTACAGTGAACATTCCAGTTTCTCCGAGTTGATTCGGTTCGTGAAATACTTGAAGCCGAAACAGGTCATACCGACCGTCGACATTTCGGGAGGTGTGAAGGCAGTTCAGGTAAATAATTATGCATAAATAATATCTTATGTATATTAAATACGGCTATGTTCGCACGTTTGGTGGGTCTTCAAAACTAAAGATTTAAAAACAAAAGACGCCACTCTTCGTAATACTCCGTGCAAGAAATACATGAAGCTTTAATCACTTCCAAGGCTTCATGATTTAAGATTTTTTTTCCAGTCCAATGACATAGGGCTGTATTAATAGATGTAACTCAGTTTTGCTCTGAAGTGCGATATAAGCTGAGATATTGTCCTGTTAGTCAAAAACTTAGGTTGTCGCTATTAAACAGATATAAATATTTCAAACGTTATTTTAAGTTACAACAAATTTTGACAGCTGAATTTTGTTTTTAACGCCCACTCAGATGGAATAAGCTTTATAATTACATAATGAATGTCTACTTGACTATTGGAAGTTGAGATTGGTTTATTGACACGGCTCTAACACTCCCTCTTTACAGAAGTACTTCCCGTGCCCGCTGGTGTACAAGGACGAGGCACACTGCCAGAGCCGCATGACGGACTTCTTCAGTATGCACGGCCGGCACCAGGTGCCAGTTGTGAGCTGATTTTAAGGTAACTATTATATCTAGGATGGCAAACCAGAAAGAACGCGACAAAATAATTCGGGCACATCTGTGATAATTGAAAGTTTATGTCACACACACACACGTACGCACGCATGCACGCACACACGTACGCATTTATGTACGTTGTTAATGGTCTAAGTGGTATACAACAGGTGCTCACACTTTTCGCCGTATGTATTCTGTCCTGTAATGTGATAGGGGCTGAACCTATCGCCATATCATGCAGGAAAATGATATCTCACAAAAAAGTAATATAAATAATATGTCACCACTGCTTGGCAGTAGAAATACACTACCCACTGATTGGAGCATTTTATTTGTTTCAGATAAATTGTACAAATGCATTTTTAAGCCGCCATACAAGACTGTGATGTATTTTTGATATTGTTGTATTATAGGATGTATTTATAAAAAGTTAATTGATTTGTATTAAATGATTTTGAAATTCTTTGGTGTTTTTTTTAGTTTTCTTAAGACTTTTTATTTACTGCAAAGGTTTATTACCTAGAATAAGTGCCTAATATTGTGGATCTGAGACATGTATCTTTTGTGTTATAAATCAATGGTGTCTATTAATAAATAAATAAATGAATAAATATCTGGCCGTTCTGTACCACCAAAAGCCAAGTAAAGATGGTCGCCCCGCTACCGTCGACACGTCGCTCCGCTAGAGTGACTGACGGGGTCACTCTTGACGTTGACTTTCATTAGACACGCCGTCATACAATTATTTCTCTATACATACTACGTATTTTCCAGCTTTCAAAATTGATTAACAAAAAGAGACCTCATTTCATGCTCATTACAGTCCCTATTACAGGGTTGCAAGCAGGCGCTTAACAGTGGACCGTAAAGTGATGGGTGCGTGTATTTGTAACACTTTACATTTCTTTTAAATGCAGTTTAATTTTTTGTTTCTCAAATACATGTGTTTTCTTATAAATACCGAAATACGCTCCATTGAATTCATTCACGAATACATTTAAAGAACTTAGGTTATTGAAACAAAAAAATGTATTTCACACCTTTATTTCAAACAAACATACATAGCTTTGTGCGAAATTTTCTATGCATTTAAATGTATTGGATCAAATTGGACGACTGATCAAATAACAATTACTATCTTCCACTAATTAACAAATCAAATCAGCCAGCAGTGAGTAAAGGTAGTATGAGCTGAATATTAAACAAGGTTAGACCCTTCCAAAGGGTTGTCACATTTAGCGGCGCCGCTGCATATCAATAGTTGTGACAAAGTAAGTTGGTACCAATGTTTGACGGCCGGGAATGTCTGGTCGATAATGTTGGTCATCTCGTAAGGATCGTCTGAGAGATCGTACATCTCCGTGAAACCCTGGAAAATATCACAAAAAAATTATTACAATTGACAACACTTTTGGTCCTTCGAACTTGTAAACCGAATAATTTATTATTTTGCAATTGATATTAAAAGACAAACAAACGACATTATTAATCTTTGGACCAGAATTTTGGAGATTTTAGAGACCTTTCCCTTGCAACCAGTACAACTCCTGTAAGCCAGGATCAGCAGTGGCACGCATTTTAAGACACCGAACGGTGAAGTTCGGCGAGTTTCAGGGAACACTAATCTGTCTTTATCTCGCAACGAAATTAATCAAATAGAAAGATACGGAGGAGTTAGAAATATTAATTGTCCACTTCTCTGCATTTTAACTTCAAGTACAATAAGGGACATTTATAATTATTTTTTGTCATATCTTTATTATTGCATTTTTTTTAATAAACTATCATAAATAACTGAAAGGTTTATTTTTTAATGTGGCAATAATTCTGCCAGTGAGTTTTGAATTTTGGCAAATTTTGCCCATCGTACTATTACAGAAAAACATATAAAATATTTTTACCTCGTTGTCATCAAACATGCAATACTTCCTATTGATCCTTTCACCGATATGCCTCAAACATGCAAACGTATTGTTTTTGGAATCTTGACACTTGCACTCGTATTGCGGGTAGCATTGCTGTAACATTTTATTTTTTTTATACTTGCACTTGACCCTATTGAACCTGATGGTAAGTGGGGTGGGGTCCGATAGAATGTCAACTGACGAGAAAAGATTATCGCTGGGCAGTCGATACAATTATGCCGGCCTGTTGAAACCAGATATACACAGGCTGATCCCGGAACGCGATTCGTTTTTGTGGACCACTATGACGGAACTAAATGTATTTGCTAAAGAATTACTTTTTAAATTATACGTAACATGGTAATGTAGATTGAAAATTTAATTATTATTGTTACAATGCGGGTAGATTCATATTGTACCGCCCCACTAATCATACGACAGTGCTCAGTTTAGTTTGCAAATAAACGGCTTAGATACTGAACGCTCGAGTGTTATTTTTCCCCACACGCATACAGTGCACTAACCATGCCTATTTGTATAATATTAAGTGTAAAATTAAACAAAAAGTTTATTTTAAAATATAAATATCTACACAAGTAACTATCACATTTTAATATCGATATGTAAATCGATAATTTTGTTATCGACTAATCGCCGTTATCAATTAACGATCCTAATCGCTTTATTCAATCGCAATCACTTTTTTGACCCATTAAGTGAAATGGCCAATAAGAACAAAGGATTTTCTGACATTTACAAATGGATTGAAATTGATCTACGGATCGAAGTCAAGTATTGGGATTGTATATCGAAATCATTTTTTTTATGGTACAGACCTCGCAGTCAAAACCAAGGGAAACCTGCAGACGGTATACTGGTTCCCCCTGACTTAGCGACTGTGGGTCCCTGGAGGAAGAGAGGAAGAGGAGAAATAGGGAAGGAAAGAAAGAGAAGGAAGAGGAAGTAATAGGATGGGCGGAGTGCTTAGGGGAGGAAATGTTCACGAGTCCTTCATAGACCCCTATGTGTAATAGGGGACCGGCCTATGCTTGATTTTGTACATTATTCTATATGTAATGGTTAATAATACGAAAAAGAAGCACTCCTGCGAAAACTGCATAAAAATTGGTTAAAAAATGAGCGAGTAATTCATATTTAAAATATTGTAATGTGCAGAAGTGGGCGCGATGTGGGGATATCGCTTGATCTCTTTCTTTCGCACGCGTCGTAATTCCCGATGACGTCACATGTGGGTATTTCGTCTCTTTTCTGTTTCTTGTTAATTACCCCTTCCACCGAAATTCAAAGACTTATAACTTGTTGATTTTTTACCGGATTTTAATAATTCTTTCTGTGTTATAATTTATATTATGTAAATATTTGATAATAGTAAAGAACAAAAATGAGTCCGGTACCCTATTGCAACCATGGGGTATACATATTCACTGTGTGCCTAGGGCTCAGACAAATGTCCCCTGTGCATGGGCGTGCATTCGAAATCAGCTGTGAAACCCTTACCGCCAGATTATCGCTGTCATAAATCCAAGGACAATTCTGATCAACCGTACCATCTTGACCTTCGCCGTAATACTCGATTAGCATGTATCGTTCCGTCTCATTCTCGTTTTGTAAGTCTATGGGCCGTCCGTCCATACTCCTTGGCACTTCTAGACCGGCTAACTCTATGATGGTTGGTGCCAAGTCTATGTTTAGTACTGGTTGGTGGTTTTTCACGTTTTTCTTTATTCCTGGCCCTTTTATTAGTAGTGGTACTTTTATATCTGTTTCGTAAGGCTGTCGCTTGTCGTACGCTTGAGAGAATTGACCTGAAATAGAAATTTATTTACATATTTTTTTATTTATATTACCACGTTTTTTGCTATATTGGTTTTTGCACCGTTGATGTATCTGATTAAATAAAATAATACTGTCTTAGTTGTTAAGTAGCTTTAGTGATTTATTAATTAGTTGTTTT
Source organism: Manduca sexta (assembly GCF_014839805.1). Lineage (NCBI taxonomy): Eukaryota > Metazoa > Arthropoda > Insecta > Lepidoptera > Sphingidae > Manduca > Manduca sexta. Next base: position 2,178,432 of record NC_051123.1, read on the forward strand.
TTTGTTTATAATATTGATAACTAGCAACATTTATTATGAGTAATCACAAATTCATTGGTTTTAATACACTATATTTGTTTCTATATTTCCTTACATTAGCCATCTTTCTTTTTAGTTATATCCAAGCATAATAAACAATTTCCACATCTCACACTATAACAATAGTACAATACTATACTAAGAAAACTGAACTAATATTAATTGTATGTGTTAACTGTTGATGTTCCTGTGTATGAAGACATCTGCCCTTTAATAAATAGGTAAATAAACTCACCAATATGATAACCATTATCAGACGTATAAATCAAATATGTGTTATCCAAAAGCGAGTTAGATTCCAGCGCGTTGACCACATCAGCGACCATTTCATCGACAGCTAACAACGCTTCCCAGCGGGAACGGTACACCCTGTCCAGCTCCGGTATCATTGTATCCGGGAGAGGTGATGGAGGCATCCGTATGAGCCAGTGTTTATCCTATGAAGAATATATGATTTTTTTATGGGCAATCATCATTAGCCGCAAGATGTCCACTGCTGAACACGGGCCTCCCACAAATATATCCAGATCGAACTAAGTGGTCTGCATCCAGTGACCTCCTGCGAATTTTATGAGGTCATTTGTCCACCTCGTGGACTGGGAGGCCTCGTATGGGCAATATATTTCAAAATAGGAGTCATGGATGAACGTAAAGAAACGATGAAAGAAGAAACGGGGGAGGCCTCGTATGGGCAATATATTTCAAAATAGGAAAGTCATGGATGAACGTAAAGAAACGATGAAAGAAGAAAATCAGCAAATCCATACATTATAAGTAGCGTGAAGGAATTGTCCGGGATAAAAGTCCCGCTATATACTTTCCCGGGATAGAAAATAATGTATAATCTGCCCAGGGGCTTAAACACACACACACGCACACGCACACACACACAACATCACGCATTTATCCCCGAAGAGATATGCGGAGGCGCAACCAGGGCACCCACTTTTTGCCAAGTGTGTTCCGTCTATCGCCAAATAGGGCAGAAATTCCAGTTTTCGGGCTGATACTGAACAGAAAAACCTAAATATCACTGCCCGACCCGGGATTCGAAGCCAGGACCTCAGAGCTCTGCCGTTCCGTGCATGCAGTATAACTACGCCACCGACGCAGTCGAGTGGGTCTTAAACTCCATACCAAATTTCATAAAAATCCGTTCAGTAGATTTTGACAAAATCGATAACATACAGACAGAGAAAATGGAACTTTGTTTTATAATATGTATAAATAAACTATTGCAAACTGACCTCGACAGCGACATTGAAGTTGGGATGCCTGATCGCCGTGACGTTGTGGTAGGTGCCGTTGTGTCGCGGCGCGGCGGTGAAGGGCTGGTGGGGGGCGGGGGGCGCGAGCACCATCAGGAACGGCGCCGCCTCCGTCTGGTTCTCCACGTAGCTGATGCCGAGCTCGCGCTGAGGGGAAGGATTAGAACGGAGACCATGAGCTGCATAGTGGTTTAAAAGGAAGTCATTTTTATTAAAATTATTAAACTATTTTTTGGATTTTGTCGCGATTTTTTCGAAGACTTCGAATGACCAATAACTTAATACACCCCCTGCCCATGAGGCTGTAAGTACTACACTAAGTTCAGTCAGCCACAAAAAAGCTGATCAAACTTACAACTTCAAATTACCATCTAGTTAATCATTCTGTTGTCTAATTTAAAACACTACAAGTCTAGATCATCCCTTTCAAACATCACAAATCAAAATGTCTAGTCATTCAGTTGTTTATATATAAACACTAGATCCTCATTCCCTTTCAAACAACAATATATAAATCAAAATCGACTTTTAGCTTCGAAGCTAAGATGTTGCGCACGCGTTTAACTTTACACTCAAATTCTTCCGAATGTTAACTTACAATAACATCAGTGAGGTACTCATTAGTTGAGTGTGTGGGTACCCCATTGTTCGATATCACGTAGTCGTAGTACACCGAATTTCCGACTAATCCGTGCCATTCCGTCCAGCCTGGAGGCACTAGTTCGGGTCCACCGGCGTCTTTGGTCCCGTACTGAAAATTAAAATGGCGTATAGCGTGAATCGATAGCCTAGTTGGGTGTGGTACGGACTGCCGAGACGAATGTCCGCAGGTTCAAATCCCAAGGGCACACACTTCTGACTTTTAAGTTAAGCTAAGTAGCATAGCTAAGTTATGTGTGTATTCTTTGTGAATTATCGCTTGCTTTAATGGTGAAGGAAAACATCGTGATGAAACCTACATACATGGGAAGTTCTCAATAAGAATTTCAGGGTGTGTGAAGTCTATATAGCCTTTAAATTTATAATATAAATTATAGTAACCGCGAACTATGTCAATATCACTACATAGTATAAAACAAAGTCGCTTTCTCTGTCCCTATGTGTGCTTAAATCTTTAAAACTACGCAACAGATTTTGATGCGGTTTTTTTTAATAGATAGAGTGATTCAAGAGGAAGGTTTATATGTATAATAATAACATCCATTAAATAGTCAGCATTGCATCTGTGCGAAGCCGGGGCGGGTCGCTAGTGAAAAATAAAACAACAATTTTTTTTTGTAAATGTAGGCGTATGTGCATTTACAAACAATTGTACTGTACACCGTTTCATAGTTAGACGTGCTCATCTTGGGAGCCCGCGCCCCTTTTTACATGATGTCAGGCCTCCCTAAGATGACGCTTCCCACTTTAAAAAGCAATATTTAACACAAATAACTTTTAATAACTTGTGTTTTAGAGTGGAAATAATATGTCAATGACATTTATGTAAAAATAATGTTTTATCAACAAAAATTACTTGAATTTATGTTCCCCAGTTGATAACGAATACTACTAAGAAATTCTTTATCAAATGCTTTACATAGGTATTTAGTTATTAGTACTTACAAACGACCATGAAATATTACATTGTTTAGACAAAACACTTAACACTCAGACTTATTTAATTGCTTTCATGAATTTAAATATTATTCTGACTATTTTATGTTTGTTAGTATGATTGTTCCTCCTATTGCTGATATCAGATCGAATGCGAAAAATATTTTTCCAATCCTGAATAATGGAAATAAAATATCCATTTTCTTAAAGCACGAGAAAGAGATACCCAATTTCTGTTTTTTAACACACACCTATAAATATTTAAGACGATCTTCCCAGCAAAACGGCCCTGATACGATTTTTAGAAGCTATCTATTTAAAATTTATTATGCATGGAAAAAGTATTAAACATCATATTTTAACAATATGTTGTCTTTACTTTGGTTGTTTAATTGCTTAATAATGAGGATAACGTTTCATCAATTTAATAATAAGTATACCACTAAAATTGTTCATTCAGTGTATCTCCTAAAGTACACATCAGTTTAATTTCCAAACTACACTCTTACATAGACAATCTAATAAAGAATATTTTGGTAGTTTCAAATTTTCAATAATACCTAAAATTTATTTTATAAAGATTATTGATAAATTTTTGCATATTCCCGCCTGTAATTCGTGCAATAAATATATGGAACGAATGCTCAAGGTCAAGTGCGTAGAGGAGAGCCTTAAATTGAAACCTGGAATTAAAAGCAGACGACATATGTCATTTTCAACTCACCTGGTTCATATACTTCCCAGCATAGAAAGTGTTGTACCCAGCGTCCTTCAGCACAGTGGCGAATGTGTGGCTCTCGTGGTACTTCCATTTGGAGTCATAACAGCCGCCACTCAGGCTGTTATTTTGGACCATGTGGTTATGAACATACTGGCCAGTCAAGAAGCTGGCACGGCTCGGACAGCAAATAGGTGATGCGGTGTACTGCATGATAATAACTCACTTAACATTTCTGTAAATAGCGAAATCCCCGCCCCCCACTATATGGGATCCAAGATGGCTGGCAAAATGTGATTTCGTTGCTAAGGCAAAAGGCGTGACGTATTTTAAGACTCTCAAAAAAGTAGGTAAATCGTGTATTTTTTGTTAATTTTAAACAATTTAATAGCAAAACCACTAGGAATATTGTTTGGGTTTGAAGTGGTATAAAAGTGCAGAATTATGAATTTTATAAACATAGTCTTAAATAGATAAAGTAGCCGATTCCTACACCATATTACTTAAAAGGTTTTTATTTATTTAAAATCGAATATTAGCTTACAGTGCAGCTGTTCACCAAGAAGTTTATAAGGCTGAATAAAAAGTACTTATTGTAGTCGAGTATACTCGTATTGCTTAAATGATTAGAGTACTTAATAATCAAAAGTGATTTACATAGTACGTACATATTAATTAATATGTTACATGTACACATACTCACGCCTTTTATCGCCTAAAGGGTAGGCAGAGGCGCAACAGGTGTACCCACTTTCTGTCGAGTACAATTCCGTCCCATGATATGATAGGGGACGAACCCATCGATATGTTATACGTGTTGTATAATAGTTCAAAACAATAAGCAATTACTACTTAGTAATTGAATTTACCGGTTTTATAGTTTTAATCACTTGGCAATAATTATGAGTATGATGGTATAGGTTTTTAGTACTTAAAAATAGATGTTCAGTATAATAGTAGAGTGTATATAATTCACAAAAAATTACATTCACCTGTTTTACTCCTGGAGGGGTGGCAGGGAGATAATTAGAGTACTCATTTTTTGCATTGTGTATTTTGTCTCATGATGAGTTAGATGGCGAGCCTATAGGCTATAGCCTTATCCGGCACAAATATCAGACTCTTTGATTCTGCATAGAATAACTTGATATAACTCTATCCGACATGGGAATCGAACCCGAGGCCTCAGCAGGGCAATCGTGCTACGTTAAAACTACGCCACCGAGACGGCTAAAATAGCTAAATATATTTTAAATTTCAGATCCTACACTTTAAATTTTTCTTGTAATTTTTATTTATATAAAATACTAAAACTGTTTTTAGTTTAGGTTAGTTTTTGTAGACTGGTGGTAGGTCTTTCATAATAGGTGAGCGTCCGCCTGGGTAGGTACCACCGCAATGTCTATTTCTGCTGCCAAGCAGCAGTGTTTAGTCACTGTTGTGTTCCGGTTTGAAGGACATTTTGGCAGTGTAACTACGAAATAACATCTCATGTCTCAGGGTGGCGAGCGCAATGGAATACCAAACAATTTATAATTCAAGGTGTTGGATAATGTTTTACTGTTTATGGGCGGTCGTATCGCTTACCATCAGGCGAACGGCAAGTTCGTCTCTTCAAAGGTAAAAAAATAATAATAACTATTTTTGTGGCCGGTTATACACCAGTCTACCAACCCTCAACCATAATATTTTCAATATTAAATCGTGTACCACAAAAATATACAATATCACACTTACAGAGCTGGTAAACGTCACTCCCTCATTCGCAATAAACCGATGCACACTCTTCATCGGTTCCTGAAATTAAATAAAACAACAATTGTTTCACTAATTCATTTATTCCTGATCACAATTATATTCTACTAACCATGCCGCCCAACACGTCATCTTGATCGTCCGTTAAAATAACAACAAAGTTTGGTTTACTCTCACAGACACGCACAAACAAAAACAACAGCATATAGATTAGCATTTTAGCTATTTAATGTGGCACGGCCGGCATTATTTCAAGACCCGAGCACTCGCTGGCGATAACGACGCCAACTGAGAAAAATCCGACACTCTTCACCAGTGACCTGAAAGTTAAAAACGTTATCAGTGGAGGGGTTAACTTAAGTCAGTTGCACACTTAATTCGATGGCTCTTCGGTAAACTACCATATGGAAAAAATAGCAATATTCACTTCTTTAGCGGTGCGTTATCCAGGCACTGTTAACTACCAAACCTATTAAAAAAAAGTTTGTAAATGATTTTTAATGAAATGTTTTATTTCGTTTATTAACTTTTGACTGAAATAGATTTTGCAGTAAGCAGTACCTTGATAATGAAACGCTAAAAAGTAAATATAGCTATTTTTCCAGATACAATTGGTTACTTAGGAGCCATAGAATTATACAATCAATAAACATTTTCTATGAATTAATTACATGTCTCATCTTTACTGAAGGGGTAGGCATAGGTGGAAATAGGGCACCTGTTCTTGCCGTGTCTTCAGTCCTATGATGTGATAGTGAGCAAACTTACAATATTGGGCACAAATTAAGAGTGTATATTATTATAGTTTACATTCAATAAATTAATTAATATGAAAGAATATTGTATGACAGCCTTATAATCTTTAAATGAGAGTTGTTTACTTACATCTGACCTAGGATAACCTTACATCTTGTTTTCTGTACTTATATATTATGTAATATAATAGTTGGTTAGCTGGTATTAAAATGTTTATTTTAAATGGTGTGCCAAATTTTTATTAATCTAATTTTTTATTTTTTATAAATATGATATACAGAGATAATACAATTATACTATTTGAGTATGAAATGCCTAAAAAAAATACAAACCGAGCACCTTCTGTTTTAGTTACTTAAAAGTCCTTAAACTCTCCTACAGTGGTCTTTTGAGATTTCCTGACTTAGCAACACAGGGAAACTACAAGAGTGTGATTATTACATTTTGTGCAAGATTGCACCAAATGTTTTAGTGCCATTGAAGCAAAAGAACCAGTTTGTGTATTGGTAAACAGAGGCACCCTAGAACCGTAGCAAAGACAAAGATTTAAATAGATGTAAAACGTACACTGAACTTCTTAGTCCTATAGGCCGACGTAATGATTACGATTTACGACCGACATATCAGAACAGGAAACGGAAACACTGGAAATGTTATATTGTCTAGTGCCATTTTATAGTTTAAAGAATAAATAGGCAATACTTCCTGTTTGCATTCATTCATGCGCGAGGAATATTTAAAACAATAATATTACCTGATATCCAAAGGTGGTTAAACCAATACAATAATTTACTCTATAATATAATAGTTAAAAAACCTTCTACGTTTTAATTATAAATAAACTAGTATTGATGCACATTTGATGTACTTACGCGACACAATACATGTACAAACTGCGTTACATCAGAAATGCAGTTACCACATTTTAAATGTAAGGTTATATCAACTTACCACTTAAAAGGGTCGTAATAGAAGTCCTTGATAAATGAAACAACACCCTTTTTGCCCATTATAGGTAATCTGCGTTATTCTTTACAAATACAACGATGTAAACGAAGAAATTTTATGAGAAAATCAATAAATCATTGAATTTACAAAAACAATGTGACAATTAGAATTGGAATGACGTTTATGAAATGTTGCCATAGCAAAATTCAAAATTAATATCAGTGAATTATTATATTTCAATGAACGTTCATATAATTATAATAAAATAATACAAGCAAAAATCAATTATTTATTTACAAAAACAGTATTTACAATCCAATTCGTATAATGTGATATTTTCGTGTATACTCCGGGATAATACAAATGTCCGCAGGAATATCCAAACGAAACCAATCCCACCACGACACCTTTGTAAATAAGTGGCCCGCCGGAATCCCCGTAACACCCATCAGGTCCTCCTGCCTCTACCCGGCCAGCACATATCATAGAATCAGCTATAGGGGCATGGATTGTAGCGTATCTCATTCGGCAAATACTTTGATCGATGCTGAATAAATTCGTACGTTGAAGTTGGTCTGGTTGGACTCCGTCTGGCTGTAAATAAATTCATTTGTTAATATGGAAGCAATTCATTTAAATTCTTATCCCTAATTTTCTATGGTATTCTATAGTAATTGGGAAGTTCAAAATATCACTTCATTTGTTCGAAGTTATCTCCTGGGATCAGCCATCTTCTTTATATTCGTAAAAAAATATATACGAATTTTATTAACATTAAACGGGATGAAAGTCGGGATAGTGATGGTTTCATGATACAATGACACTAAAGGTGGATGTCGATTGTAGACACACCTATTCATCGTGTAGTAACCGACTGTCAGTGTATAAAGTCGGAATTGATACATGGAATAGTACGTTGCAGATAACAATATTATATTACATACGATTATAGTCCAGGAGCCGTCCTTCATCTCAATTTTGGTTTCATTGCTTTAAAGTGAACATAATTCATTAACTTTCTTGTATGAAACATTAATAATACTCACTTCCAAGACTCCCCAGCCCACCAAAGTGCATACCGAGTTAGGCATAACTTCAGCCCCATATTTTAGTATTGTTCCTTGTTTTACTTTTTTGCCAAATATAAAAGGTTTTGTGACAACAATCACCGCAATGTCGTTGGTGTAGAAGAATTTGTCGAAGTCGGGATGAGGTACAATGGTCTTTATATTATGAATGAAACCGCCTCTTGTCCGATATGATGATCCCACGCGGATTCTCCAATATATTGGCAGTGAATAGCTATAAAAATAAACTTGTTTGTTAGATGTAATTGTCGTTGGTTGGTAAAGTTTATAATTTGTAGACTGCAACCCTTGGTTTAATTTCCAGTTATTGAAAATTCATTTCTAGGACTTTATTGACTTAAATCGGTTCCTCGGGAAAAGAATTTGTACCAGATAAGATTAAAGTTGTATATTTGGATGGCATATAGTTTACATATAATGATATCTCTAATCTTTCCGGAAACAAAAATACGCTCGATTCAATAAATTTTGCATGCGACACGTTACACCAACTCGTCATAATATTACAGAAATCCTCTAGGTACGTTATACATTTTCTATGAGCGTGGCCGATCGTTCTTCAAAAGCACACCATGGAGTCCTATAAGCGGCTCGACTCATCCAGTAAAATTTTGGCAGTTAGTGGCTTCATTCTGTTGATGAGTCGCGTTTAGAATTGTTTTCGCAGTGTTACTTGAGTCATAGATTTAGCACAAGAGACAATTTTAAGTGATCTCTTTCTTTAAGGATTATTAATTAAGCAACACTAACCTTTATATACATTAGAATTTAGAACTAAGAGCACTGAAATTCTTTAGTGCATAAATAAAAGAATTTCTTGAATTTCATGCACAGTTTCGAATTATGACTGCCAAGTAACAAATGACATAACCGTCGCTTTATCCAGTAAAAAACTTACTTTCTTCCAGTATTAACGCTGTACTGGAAACAATGGGCGGTGGATATGACATGCCGTGACGTCAGAATGACTCCAGCACAATGCTGGATGTATTGATTATTGCCCCATGTATCAAGCAATAGCTGAGCGAGGATTGGAAATCGGTCGATTGTAGTCGGCTTTCCTTGAATCACTCGCAATTCGTATTGACTGTTTGCTGAAAAAATATCGTACAGAAAGTTGTTATAGCAGGGCATAACTATAAGGTGGCATGCTGGAAAATGTCACATATCCCCGGCTCGAGGATGCTTTTTACCTGAGAGGAAGAGATCCGACATGCCTCGACACCCTGATGCATAAGCTTGTTTAGACTGTAGCTTTTACAACAACAAAAATTGTCTTATTGAGACCTAAAAAAAAAAAAAGGTTGCTGAATTTTGCAATGGCGTAGGGTCACCAGTGTAAAATTCGGCAACCTTTGGGAATGAGGCCCTCCCTATTCCATAAATTTGGCACGGGCTTTCACGGGTGTAATTATGCCACCACGGCAAGCTCTATAATATACATTTATGTTTCTGAGACAACTAATGATAATAACTTTCAGAAGAATAATTATTTTCGGAAAGTTTAATTATAATATTTCTAATCGGTTTACAACTGAGAGCTCTGACCTTTCACTAATATTTTCAAGTTTATAAATATCCGTTGACAAAGGTCACAAAATACCCGCTTTCGAATCCCAGAAGCAAATGAACTAACCCTAAAAGTTTTTAATGAGTGGAGTTATAACTAGATTTAATTATATTAGTTTTACGCATTGTATTGTTTGTTGTTGGGCGTGGGAGGAAGCAGGAATTTTATTTAACATTCGGGATTAACTTGGATGCAATGCAAACTCCATGTTGACCAGCGAGGAAGAGAGATTTATTTATTTTATACTACAGACTACATATACATGAATTTGACAGTTGACATTTGGACTTATACAGATTATGTTACATGCCCTTCCTTTAATTAAAGCATTTATTACAATGAAATTCAATTAACATAATATTTCAAGAACTTAATATAATTTTTCAATGAGCTGACTTATTAGCTTAATTATTCTAAATTTACTATTTCACATGATATACTAGTATACATTTTACAAAGTTACATTTTTGTCATAATATGTTTACATCAATTTATTTATCATTTTTATGTTATTATTATTTTGTAACAAACAACATTAAATTTACAAGTCAAATCTTTTTGTTTTCTTTAACATTCTACCTCTGGAACTATATTGAACTTCTGTGTTATTGCTGGTGTTTGACAACTCTGTTACAGGTAAGTTTACATTTTCATTAATATTAGCATTATTACTTTCTGTTACAATTATGTTATCATGTATTCTATCATTACAATTTGTATTACAATTATTTAAATATTCAGGTATATAATAATAATATGTATGAACTTCTCTTTCATTTTCAGGATTACAATCATTACTTTTGCTTACATCTAAATTATCTTTGCAGCGTGACTTCTGACAATTTTTAAATAGTCAGGTGTATAACTATATTTACCTTTATCCTCCCTTTTACTAGGGTTCTTATTGTTACTTAATTTTGACTCTGAGAAACAAGACTTGAATAACTTTATATGTTGTGTGTTTCTCCTATAGACTGTCCCTTCCATATTTTTAACTAAATAAGATCTAGGGAATTCTGTTTTTGACACAATTATACCTTTAGTCCATGTAAGATCTTTAGGATTTTTCTTAAAAATACTTGATCATTAGGTTTAAATTCCTGTGATTTAATAGCATTTCTATCATAATATGTCTTTTCTTTTTATCTATGACTTTCATTTTGTTATTATAATGCTTAGAAAATTTTACAACTTTAGGTTTAAGGTAAGTTATTTGTGTAGGTAATTTAGTTCTAAGTTTTCTAGACATTAGTAATTCTGACGGTGACTTTAAGTTACCTCTAGGTGTAGACCTATATTGAAGTAATCCTATGTAAAAATCTGTACCTGACTGTTCACATTTTCTTAATATGTTTTTATTATTTTTACAGATACTTCTGCAAGACCATTTGATTGAGGGAAATGAGGACTTGACTTAATGTGTTCTATATCCCAATCACACATGAATTTCAAGAATTCTTGGGAATTGAAAGGCGGACCTCCATCACTCACAAGTTGTAATGGGATTCCATGTCGTGAAAAAATAGATTTTAAGTGTTGTATAACAGTTTGACTTCTATAATCATTACTTAATTGTGCAATTTCAATGTAATTTGAGTAATAGTCAACCACTAATAAGAATTTTTTGTTATTGTAATCAAATAAATCTGTTGCTACTTTTTGCCAAGGAATTTCTGGTTGTTCATGTGATAATAAAGTTTCTTTTGTTTTATTTGCACTAAACATCATACATATCTCACATTGTCTTATTTTCATTTCTATGTCATGATTAATGTTAGGCCAATAAACTATACCTCTTGCTAAGTTTTTTGTTTTTTCTATACCCATATGTCCCTCATGTAATTTATTTAATATTTCAGAACGCATTGATCTGGGAATGATAACTGACTGACTTTTAAAAATTATTTCATCAATGACATGTATTTCATCTCGAATGTTCCAATATGGTAAAGTTATTGAGTCACACTGATGTTTACTATTTGGCCATCCTACTGAATAATATTCCTTTAGTATTTTTAAAGTTTCATCTGATTGAGTATGACTTTTGATTTCTTGTAATTTATTTTGTGTTATTGCCAAATTAGATGTTAATGATTTTATGTGACAATTAATGTTATTTTCTAATTCTTCAAGATCAAATTTTTCTATTTTTGTGTTTGATATAGGTGCCCTAGAAAGTGTGTCAGAAATATACATTTCAGTACCTCTTGTATAAGAGACTAATAAATCATAAGATTGTAACGCAATCATCATTCTTTGCAGTCTTGTAGGTACATCTGATAAAGGTTTTTTAAATAATGTGACTAATGGTTGGTGATCAGTTTCTACTTGTATAGTTTTACCATAAATATATTGATGGAATTTTTTACATCCAAATAAAATAGCGTATAATTCTTTTTCAATTTGAGCATAATTTTCTTGAGAACTAGTTAATGACTTTGAAGAATAAGCAATAGGATTTTTCCCATGAAATATGACAGCTCCAACCGCATTTTTTGATGCGTCCACTGACATTCTAATTGGTTTCTTTACATCATAATGTACTAATACAGGGGATTGACAAATTAATTGTTTTAATTTTTTAAATTGGCTTTCATGATTGTCTGTCCATTGCCAAATATTTTGTTTTTTAAGAAGATCCCTTAGTACTGAAGTTTCTTGTGCTAGATTTGGAATATAGGATCCTAAGTAGTTTATCATACCAAGATACCTTTGTAAATCTTTTACATTTTCTGGCCTAGGCATGTCAATAATTGCCTCGACTTTTGACTTGTCTGGTGCAATACCCTCTTTATTGAAGATATGACCTATATAAGCTACTTCTGATTTATCAAAGAGACACTTTGACTTATTGAATTTTAAGTTGACTTCTCTGGCTTTTTTAAAAACATTTTCTAGCCTTTCATTATGTTCATTTTGGTTTGAACCATACACCAAAATATCATCGACAAATATTAATACCCCAGGTAATTCACCAAATAGATCATTCATGACTTTATGAAATATTTCACCGCTTGAATTAATGCCATAGGGAAGTCTGAGGAATTTGTATCTACCAAATTGTGTATTAAATGTGCAGAGCTCACTGCTTTCTGCATCTAGTTTAATCATCCAGTATCCTGAATTGGCATCTAATTTAGAAAATACAGCAGCACCCGCTACTTTAGAACGTAAATCATCTAATGTTGGGTATGGAAAATGTGGCCTTTTTATAGCCTTGTTAAGGCTTCTTGGGTCTAGACAAATGCGAAGTTGGCCATTTGGCTTTTCTATAGGAACTATAGCGTTTACCCATTCAGTAGGCTTACTTACTTTTTCAATTACTTGTAGATGTTCCATTCTATCTAATTCTACTTTAAGTTTTGAATGTAATGCATATGGAATTCTACGAACCGGACATATTTTTGGTGTTATACTAGTGTCAATGTGTAAGTGCGCTTTATGTGGTAAACAACCTAACCCTTCAAATGTGTCTGAATATGTATTAAGAAGTGATTGTACTGACCTTTGAGTTTGATTGGATGTTAGTTTAAATAATCTTTTGACAATACCCTGGTCTTCACAAGTTTTCCAGCCTAGTATAGTTGAACAGTCACATTTTACAACCATAAATTGAATATTAACTTGTTGCTTATTTTCAAAATTACATGGCAGTGTTATACTACCTAGATTGAAAATTACATCTCCTGAAAAAGTGAATATTTTATTGTGTGACTTCTGAATAGGAATTTTACTATTAAGAGTTTTCTCTAGATATTGCAAAGTATTGAAGGAAATTACATTTATATCAGCTCCTGTATCTATTTGACAGTTTAATAAAATGTTGTGGCATTTCAATTCAATTTGCCAATTATTTTTGTTACAAGACTTATTTTTAGTATCAATTGAATTAATAATAAAGTTACTGTTATTTTGTTCACAATCATTTACATTTATGTTTGAATTTGACTCACTTAGATTACTTTTAACGGAACTTACTTGTTTATTCTTGAAAAAACAGTATTGTGCAAAGTGGTTCGGCTTCTTACAAGTTGTGCATATTTTCCCAAAAGCTGGACATTTGAAACGGTGTATTTGGCCGCATCTTCTGCAGGATATTCTATTCCTGTTGAAATTGTGTGGTGTTTTGAAGTTAGCTGAAGAGGAACTGTTGCTGCGCTCATGACTTTTACTTCTAAAAGAATTTCTGTTCATTGATCTATGTCTATTCGATACTGGATTCTTCTTGACGTTTTCTTTGGCTATTATCTTGACCTCGTGTATGTCGTCTGTTCCTAATTTCTTTGACCTTTGGTATGAGAGTTCTATTGTTTTTGCAATTTCTACTGCCTCATTGACGTCAGCAATTTTTTCTTTGTAATAATTTTTCTTTTATGTTTGCATTTCTAATCCCTATTATGAACATGTCTTTGACTAGTGATTCTTTTAAAGTATCAAAATTGCAACTGCATGACAAATTGTTTAGACTGGTCACATATTCATCAAATGTTTCCTCAAATTTTTGTATTCTTGTGAAAAAGTTGTAACGCTCAACTGTTTCGTTTTTACAGGCGTTAAATTTTGAGTCGAATTTTTCTACGACGTATTTTAAAGTTTCTGTTGTTCTAACAACGTTGAACGAGTTGTAGATTTCCAGACCTGTGTCGCCTATTGCGTTGAGGAAAATCGCTAGTTTTTTCTTTTCTGAGACTTTTTCTAAGTCATTTGCTTCGACGTAAATTTCGAATTTTTGCTTCCATCTTTTCCATTTCTCACTGTTGGCACAATCCGATGCTACGCCATTTTCAGTTGTGAGACACAATGGTTTTAAGTTGTTTGCAAGTAGTACGTTTTGCACCTTGCCTTGTATTTCTTCCATGATATAATCATGTATCCCTTCTGACACCATGTATTGTTTGTTGTTGGGCGTGGGAGGAAGCAGGAATTTTATTTAACATTCGGGATTAACTTGGATGCAATGCAAACTCCATGTTGACCAGCGAGGAAGAGAGATTTATTTATTTTATACTACAGACTACATATACATGAATTTGACAGTTGACATTTGGACTTATACAGATTATGTTACACGCATAAAATCAAGCAACAAATTAATGGTGGATTTACTTGGAGAACATTTTTAGCTTGGTGTAGTAGTGTAGTGTAGAAATTTTAGATCTTTGACGAAAAGTTCGCCTATTTATCGGCCTATCATATCTTTTTTATGAAGAATTTAAACTGACCAAACGCTAAAACTAACTTCTAAATAAATCAATATAAAGATAAGTACCTACCTTCGATAAAACACGAAATAAATAATGCAATCAGGCTCACAAATTTAGAATACATTTTGATGAACGATGCTTTCAGTACCACACAAATTCTTGCACTGGCGTCGATGACTGATGCGTATACTACGATTACACTAAAGATGAGCTATGATCAACTCGAATTATAGGGAACTTGCGTGAATGACGACTTAGTAGTTTTGATCGTAGAGGCCGTGTCTGTGACTGGCCTGTGCTTCTGATTATGGCCAAATATTAAGTCTAAGTCTTCTAGTGCCTGGATTCAAGCATAAAGCTGCTGTCTACGGCTTAATATAACCCGGTAGGGAGGCAGGGTTATATTTTTAAATTGTTTCCATGGATATTATACCACAGGAGTTTAGGGTTCATATTTCTTTTTATTGTTTTTCCTGCGCTTGAATATTCATATTGAGCAGGTCAAATATCTTTCAAATTTTTAGGTAGGTAGGGCCACGATTCGCTCTCCCAATTCAAATTCTTCTCGTAACTTGGTCTTTAACTAACAACGTTATAGGGAGTAGAGTGGCTTAACTACCTTCTATATTCAGACCATGGAGTTAATATATAATACCGTACAAAATACATGATAGAGACAGACAATTTAATCGTCGAAGTACAATGAAATATTCCAAGTATCATTTTCGTTGAATCCGAGTATTTAAAATGCAAATAGACCGTTTTCAATTTTATGAACATCAATCATCGTGAATGGGTTGCTGAGATAGTGTTTAAGAAATAAATATAAATATCAAATGCAGCCGATATTTGCCTTTAACTTTTTAATTACATACAATATTGATTTTCTAATTGTTTTTTGGTACGTTGATCTCGATCTGTTACGGTTTAATGATTAATGAGCTTACTTAATAACTGATTGGTTGTTTGTTGTACCTACTAGATTTTTGGATGCGGTCAGAAGCAAAAAACTTATATTTATACTTAGTTGTTATGAGTGTTTTTAATTAAGAGAATAAATATGATCAACATGGGAGATGCAGGTAACGGATTAATTTTTTAAACGATTAGATAGCAGTAGGTAGGTACTTGGACTATAAAAAAAAATAAGAATGAAGTTCAGTATCAATGATTATTTAAAACCTGATTATAGGTAACGAGAGCTGTTCAATAGGGCAGATGTAATACTCTATCAACGCTTGTCATTGACCGTCCGGATCTTGGTCCGGTCAGTCGATGTATTATCATACTATTTTTCAGAGCCTACCTAATATTCTCCAACGACGCGTTAGTATGTACAAAGTTTGAGCAAAACCTATGCTATACCAATGAGGCGAGTATAATATTTATTCATTTATGATACATAATATATTAGGCCCGTATTCAAAAACGTTACTTAGCTAAGTACGAAGCCATGCTATGTTAATAAGTCTGTTTCTCAGAGCTTACGGCATGACAGCCTTCACAGAAAGTAGACATAGGGCGCTATGATTAGTCATTAAGGTGGTAGCTCAAGGTCCATTTTCATACATTTTGTTTCGGCTTTAATCTGGGTAACTAAACAAGTATTGGCAAGTAAAGAATTTAAATTCACGTCTAGTTAGTGATTAGTTCTCGCAGTTGAAAGAAAAATGTAAAAATAATTAATAATCATGGATATTTCTGCCTTTAAAATTTCGTCATATTAAATTTTAAAGGCCGAAATATCCATGATTACTAATTATTTTTACGTTTTTCTTTCAACTGCGAGAACTAATCACTAACTAGACGTGAATTTAAATTCTTTACTTGCCAATACTTGTTTAGTTACCCAGATTAAAGCCGAAACAAAATGTATGAAAATGGACCTTGAGCTACCACCTTAATAAGATACAACTTTATTTAGTTGGTTGTCAGATATAAAAGCTGTAGTAAAGCCAAAGAAAACTATGAAAGTCTCGGCAGTTCGTTCGGGAGCATTGTGCGTTCTCATAGTATTGTTTGTGAATACGAGTACAAATTACTACTAAATCGGGTAATGCCACGAATTCTATACGAAAACATTTTATATACTAAAAAGGCGCAACCGTGGCAATGTTAGATACGACGTTAAAATAAAAAGACGGCTTAAGAATTATATTATATTCGCAACATAATCTATGCTATGTAACATACTAATAATAGTAGATATTAAATACGTATGGAACACAGAATTTTGTATTTACATAAAAATAAAATTTATTTAAAATAATTTTATGATCTCATCATAATTTTGTGTAACTAGGGTAACAAATAAAAAATAACTTACATAAAAGAGTTTACAGTAGGTATACGTAGACAATAATTATGTATATAAGTTGTGTAACATTTGGATGGTAACGTAAAGGTAGGTACTAGATTCAAGGTTACGTCAAAATTACATTATGAAATAAAATTGATTTTACGATTTTTATCGCCATTATGTTTTGTTTTCATTGTCGATGTTTTAAAGATTTTTGCGGTAAAACTAAACAATTTATTTTATTTTCATAAAGGACTAAATGTTATATTTAATTAGGTAAAAGGTGGCAACCCTAGCTTTAGCTCTGGAGCTGCGTAGAGGTGTAAGGGGAGAAGTATTTAGGTCTCCTTTCGCGAATCCATATTCATTTTTTTAAGGTGGCAATCCACGCTCCTTTTAGTATCCTGGATGTTAATGGGCGGTGGATAGCAAATAATATCATTTCTCTTGTTTACTTGTTTGCCGGCAGTGGAGGCTTTAGGTGGTGACGAATAAGGCAACAGAGCAGGACCTTGTTTTTGCAAGAGGCAGAAAAAATACCACTACCCTCTTTCGGCAATCGGGTAAAAAGGTGGCGCTTGTTTGTGAGCTTGTGCTATTAAAAAAAGTAAAAAAAAAACCTACACATGAACTTGGAGAAGGGTCAAAACATGCGATTCCCATTTCCCGCCTATTTTCTTTACGCATTGAGGTCGAACGTAAATAGAATAGATTACTGTGTTGCCACTGTTAAAAAGTAAAACTAAAATATGATAACATCCGAATTATAGATGATGATGTAGAGTTGTCAAGCAATCTCCATTGAATAATTAATCTTTAAACCTTTTTATTTTTGTCATCTTTCATAATATCTCGAAGCATTGGTCGGAAAATTTATTGCAGTATTTAAAAAAAATCAAAGTATGGTCAGTGGCCACTAGATGTTAACTATACTACCGTATAATCCCTTTGTGACGAATCGCTGCTTGTATTTGATTGTCTATGCTAGTATAATACTTCATGTAACTCAACAATTTTTCAACTCTTTTTAAATCTCCATCGAAAAATGCCCTAGACAATTGTTTCTGTAGATCTTTGATCATAGCCTTATTTTCTTTGTTTAGTTTCATTATTTCTTCTTCAGTTTCTGCACTTTCTACTTCTTCATTCTTCTCCATAATTTTCATGAGGAATTCTTGGTCAAAGAGTTCAGTATTTTCCGGCATATCTTTTCCTCTTAAACGGAGCATGTAAATGCCTGAAAAAGTGTGTGATAAAACAATTAGTTAGTATTTGGTAATTTTAAGGGAAAAGTCTGTTCAGAGAAGAACAATGAAGTGTTGGTACTCGTGTCGGACACACTTCTACAAAGTGGATAGACAACTTTATAAAGGTCACAGGAACCTGCTGCATGTAGACAGTTTTTACCAGGTTCTGAAAGGAAATTTTGAAGGGCTGCCTACATTCAACAGTGGCATTCAAGACTAGAAGAGAAAAAGAAGTGTCACTATTTGTTATTTGCATGAAATAGGCAATATAAATAACAAGAAATAATTTTAGGTAGTCCGCATTAAATGTTAATATAAAACCTAAGTTCTAATACCTTAATAATATGGTAGAAGCATGTTATGGCAACATTGGTTATAATGGCACATTAGAATGACTAAAAGGCAAGATCCCACCAAATATAATGTACTTATAGGAAATGTGTCTCATTTATAATGACTATTGGGTATTGCATCCGGATGAGGAAACTAATTTAACTGTTGTATTTTATACTGGCTTTTGCTTGCAGCTCTGTGCTGAGGGAAATAGTTCTTCCAGAATAAAAATCCCGTTTTATATATTCTGGGATAAAAGTAGCCTATAGATTTCAAAATTGGTTTAGTAGTTACTGAGATTAGCATGGTTAAAAAAAACAAACAAACTTTAGCTTAATATATTAGTAAGGTATAGATTACCTCTGGCCAGTGGTTCAAGGAGTGTCTTGTATGCATCATTAACTAAAGATGAATATTTTTCTGATATCTCCAGCTCTTCTTTTTGCCTGAAAATTATAATTTATACTATAAGTATTTCCTGTTTGAAAATTAAAATTTTAAACCACAATATCTTTGGTATACAAACTTAATATTTAATATTTACCTGTTAGCAAACTTATCCGGGTGCAAATACTTCTGTAATTCTTTATATTTTTTCGCCAATTCATTTTCATCCAAATCATAAGTTTCTTTCACCCCCATTAGCGTAAAATAGTTGTCGTCTTTCTTAGGGTTTTGTAAGGCGTTGCAATTTGAACAGAATAAGTTGGCGACCAACGGTTTTGCGTCCTTTCCACACGACCAGCATGATGAAAACCTTATTTGCTGATATAAACTTAATTTTACTGAATGATTTGATAAAATTCTTAGAAAATTCATATTACAAACCGCACTACTTTACACTACGATTCTAGGAGGTTATGATTATGAAACCTTACGAAACATTTGGTAAGGTTAAACAAAACAATATTGTTATGATTTTTTTCACTTTGATCTCTTATCTAACCTTATCACTATCAGCGAGCAATGTTGACACTTGACAGTGGTTGACAGTTTTTCTGCGACAATCAGCTGATAAAATTATCCTTCAATGCGTTTAGTTTTACATATTATCATAAACAGCATTCAGTCTTGAACAATACTTTGACGATATTTATTATAGATAAAAATACTAAGTAAAGTGTGAAAGTAATATTACTACCCTGTTTTACATGAAAATTATGTCACGTTTAAATATTGTAAAGCGTTTTATTAATGCTGTAACATTGACAACAGAAAAGTAAAAAAGTATGGAGATTACTCTATCATTTTTATTTGTTTTGTCTTCCTATGAAAAAGCGACCCGCGATACTACTTTCTTTACAAAATATTATCAATAGAAATGGTTTCCTACTTTACAATAGACGCTACCGGGGAAGTAGCCAACTTCCAGAAGGAGATATCGAACATGATGCATGGTTTTGGAGACAACCCTAACCCCAACGCCGCAACCGTTGTTTTGGTTGAAAGTATTGTTTTACAGCAACTCAGAACAATGTTGCAAGAGGCATTACACTATTGTAATCTGCGTGGAAGTAAGTCAATAACTAATTACGAGCTAATTTATCTCATGCGACACAATTTGATAAAACTTAAACGTTTACATGACTATCAGTTAAAATTGGATTTGATTGACAAAAAATGTCAAATGAATATTACTACGCCGACTGATAGCGTCATATCGAATATCATACTTGAGGATGAGAAAGATCCAATGATAAAAAAACGTCGGACGCACATTGATGTGATAAAATCTTTAGACGAAGCAGATGAGGTTGGTCAAATAAGGTTTGATGCTATCGATTATTTGCGAAAAGTAAGAGCTGCTAAAATTACTGAGTCAATGTCTTTCGAGAAGTATGAAGCTTACCATAAAGCTAGATGCAGTTCTTTCCGCTCAGGTTATGGTCTTGGCAAAGGTTTCATTAAGTTGGAACGATGGGTCAACCCAACTAAGGAGTTGAAGCTCTCTCAATCAGCATTAGAAGTCCTATGCTTTATAGCATACGAAACTGTCGCAGAGATTGTTGATGCGGTGTTCCTAATTCGTCAAGATGCTAAGAAGAAATATGGAGATCCATTTAGCAAGTTTGAAGGGGGATACTTCTGTAATCCAGTTAGCTTGAGTAATGCTGTCTATATCAAGTCAGGGTATGAAGGAGTTCCAGCCATAACAGTAGCTGAAGTGCGAGAAGTACTCAGGAGATATTTTTCCCCAAGAACAGGGATGAACGGACTGTTTTATAGGAATATGGGTATTGATTTACCTATCCGTTACATTGCATTGTAAGAAATATGTCTCAAGAATTTTAAGTTTTTCTGTATCAAACAGACATTAGACCAGGAACTTATAGCCATATTATTTAATACTGTTTTGAAGTTTAATAACGTTCTATAATCATATATAAAAAGTTGTGTTACTTTGTATCAAAACCATATAAAATATACTATTATCTAGTTTATAGACAAGAGAATGGACTATTTGTAGAAAATGACTGAATAAGTATTACATTGTTAGTGATCATAACTGTAAAAGAGATTGAACTAGTAATCATTTCTTATTATTTTTATTAGTTATATTCATAAAAGAAATAAAAATGTTTTTATATTGTATATTCTCCATAAACTTACATGACAGGTTTCATAGTTATGTATCAAATATTGTACTACTTTATAATTTTAATAATATTTATATTTCATTCAGATGGCAAGCATTGGATCGGTAAGTTGGTGCATTGGTAAGTGAACACCTCAATTGAAATACATACAAAATATATTCAGTAAACCGACTTCTGACACTTCTATGTAGGGTCTTGAACTTGTTAATTATATTTATTGTTTTATATTTCGTTTCATGTCTTCCAAGTATACAAATTTGTAAGTTACTGGTCTATAAAACAAATATGGTTATTAGTTCAAATGGAACTGTTTTGTATTATTAGTTTAAGGGCCTTTTCACAATGTTGAAACTTTAAAGAAATATCATTTAGATAACTAATTATTTCTCATTTAATTACTTATAGTAGTTCTTATTGTGACTTGGTATTTGTTTTTTTTATAAGTGCAAAGTGACCACACTGCCCTTAATGGTAAGTGGTGTGGCACTACCGCTTGACTATTAAGCCAACCTGTTGGAACTTGATGTATACAGGCTGATCGCGGACTGCTTAACAGTTGACACAATTAAGCCAACCTGTTGGAACTTGATGTATACAGGTTGATCGCGGTACGCGTCACAGTGGGCGACTATGGCGGGTTTTAACACCTTGTGGATATAAAATATATCCTACCACTAGCAAATGATCATTAATCCTTACTCAAATGTGGAAATGGAGCTGTTTTTTTCCTAGTTATTAACAATATTTTATAGTTAAATAAGTAACAAACCTCTTATATAACAAGACTGTTTATTAGTTTATAGGCATTAATAGAATTATGTTGTACCTACACTTTAAATACAACCTAAACATCACTCATGCAGGATTGTATTCAGTTTGGTTGAAGAGAGGGCTTATAAAGAAATTAACATTAGCAATAATTAAGATGATAAGAGTGAAATAAAGTCAATAGCAACAAATTATTTGTTTCACATTCTTTGCTTTAGAATACAGGAAAAATTGAAGTTTTTTATGAAATGGTCTTATTTCCAAAAGAAAAGGCCTAAAATTAATGGCATATTGATTTTTCAGAGGCTTGTTAATTTCAAGTTTGTTTGTCTTTTGTAGTTTGTAGATTATATTGTCACATTTTTTCCCAGTGACATCTAAAGTTTTGTTTTTGATTAATAAACTTATTATTATAAAGAGTTTGTGGTAATCTTTTTTACCTTATTTTATTCCCTTTATGGTATTAAGTGTGTATGCCGGTATGCTGGGTTGGATTCCCGCATCCAAAGATTTATCTGATTTGCATACAGAGAAAGTCACATTTAAAAGTTCACTAGTTGCTCTTTAAGATTAATTTTGACTTTTAATGTTAAATTTTTTTGTCCAAAATTTCCATTTGTCTTTAAATTTTGGCAGCACATCCTTAATTCTCTGGCTATGTGGATCACTTAAAATTGATTAATTTGCTACACTCTGCCATAAAAAAGTATTAAAATTTAGAATAGGCTAGGACTTGTCCACCTAAACCTACCTCCGCCCCTGTCGACTTGCAAAGTTGAAACTGCTAAACACTATGCAGTTAGCAACAGCGTCGAACAATATAAGCGCCAAGTTGGTACATTTGCTATTGATGGAACTCTCTTCGGCACAAGCTTTTTGAAAGCAGTCGGTTGCAAATTTAATTTAACCACGAGTTTTGGCGTAGTTTTACTATGTGGACAGTGATTTGATATTAAAGTTTACGGCTTAAAATGTTTGTGGTTTTATGTTGGTTTCGGTTAAGTACCTAGTTACAATAAAGGAAATAAATCTGCCCTGCTAATTAAAGCATTGATGCACGACATAATTACTTAATGCTACTATAAATTCGTTTTAACTTTTGCCCGTTTCAAACTTTTCGCATAGTAAAAGTTTTACGGAAACCATATATATTTTTAAATGAACTATAATCTATGTAATTTTTCATCAAAAAACTTGTACCACCTGGCAGTTTTCACCACACTCCAATGTTGGGTCATCTCAAATTTTTCGCGCGTATTGCAGAAATGATTTATTTGGTTTTACGGCTGTATATCTTACAGGGGCTAAGAGTAAAATTTTCCGGGAGGGAACCCAACTCAACATAATATTAAATTATAGGCAAGTTTCCACTTATATGTATAACTGCGCATAATAAAACTGCTTATATATATATATATATGAAATCATTCTTTGCATAATATTTCACGTAAATTACGATGGGGAAACCGCAGGAATAGGGTTACACGGAACCTTCTCACCTGTAGTCTTATTTCAACTTCTCTGTAAACTATAAATAAAAAAAAACCCGGAGACCTGAGTATTTGATATACATTTTAACTTCAAATCTCTACGCGTTCCTGAAAAAACTTTTCACAGACAGACAGACGGGCAACAAAACTGCTGCATTAAATTACAAACCGACATTCTCACTTATCAAGATCTCGAATCTTAGTTCAATTATAAATCACCGACCCCGAGTCATTGTGCTAACAAACAGGTGCAATACATCGTCGGTGAATGCTCTAATTATGTTGTTTTCGCTAAACATAACGATCTAACTTCGAGTTGTCTAAAGTCTATTAATGTGGTTGTAAAATTTATAGCCGTTTTAGAGAGCAGTCAAAAAGTTGCACTCTTGATTGAGGTGATGGGATTTATGTAATTAGTTGAGCGTAGTCCAACGTCTATAGTAGATTTAGTACTCGAATGATTACTTGAACGGTTAGGGCTGATACATACAGAGTTTTATTTAAGTGCTATTATCGTAAGTTGTTTACTGAGGGAATTCGAGAAATCCCCTGGCTCTGGGATTATAATGGCCCTTGAAGAAGAGGCAAGCGAAGAAGAGAAGGTTGTGGAACTTTTTCAGAATGGGAAGAAAAGAGAAAAATGTTTGAATTTGCATTTTTTAACCAGTTAGAATGATAACTTATAAGATGTGTTTTTTTTTAGTTAAAACTATCCTCATAATATTATCCCTTTGCAACCAAGCGGACTTAGGTAAAATGGTTAGCCATTTTGTATCATTCAGTATCTTAAATTCATTCCAAAATACTTCTTATACCCTATTTACTTACGATACTGTGTCATATTTGTGACTGTAAGTATGAAGGTGGCTTTATAAAATTATCTTCAAAGAATGACGATTATTTCGTGCCGTTATCGCCTTCGTTAAACAGAAACGTGCTAATACTCACAATATCTCTGTTTATTCACTCATTCTGTTTGTAAAACCAATAACTATGAACTGGGAATTTACAACGTCCTTAGATTATTTTATTTTAGAAATGAAATGATTTTAGTAAATGTTAGTTTTAATTAATATGAAACTTTCCTTAACTTGGCGGCGTTTGAGTGCAGCACGTTTGTATATTTAAAGTCGTAGTTAAACAGAATGGGTCTTCATCTAAACCTTACATTTTACTAGTTTCCTGTACTAGTTTGTGGAATTTGAAAACATCTCAAGTCTAGTATGTTTAATTGGAATTGTTGGAGTCTAATGTTCATTTCAGAAATTAATTTCTACTTACTTATTGCATTAATATGTAGTGGGACGAGATGCGGCAAGCACCTATCTGGTCCCATTTCTTAGGAGAGCAAGTTGCTTGTTTAAACATAAGGACCAGCTTATAAACTATCGTAAAAAAAAAAAATTATCAATAATATTAATGATTTCTTATGTTTACGCGAATGTTAGACATTGAAATTAAACTAATTTTCCGGATTCTATCGCGGTTTTTTGTTTTTTGTTTTTTGTTTTTTCGGGAGAAAAAACCGCGATAGAATCCGGAAAATTAGTTTAATTTCAATATCAATAATATTTCTCGCATCATGTGGTAATAATTTAATCTATTTTCAAATTATTCAACCATAATTCCCGCCAATATTGTTTTTTTAATCAAACGTTTGATCATACCAGAATGACAGCTGCAATTATGTTATCCCTTTACACTCACGCGGCAATATAAGTGACTCGGAGCTGGACTGAAGGACCCTTGAGGCTCTTAAGATACCCGCCAGACTTGAAGGGCCGACCCAATCTTTACGATTAATTGAGTGGCGCCATACGTAAACCCATCTAAATTGGCTATCGGCCTAGCGTTAAACCAATCCTCGCTGGCTTTTGTATAGTCAAAGGTCAAGTTGAGTTAGTTTCTTTGGAGATCAAGGTTAGAGGACAAAAGCTAAGTGTTTTCCTTCACGCTCTTTTCTTGGTCTAATATATTCTTATGATGAGGACTAATAAAGGTATTTCGGGGCTGGCTTAGTATAGTAATAGGAAAGAGGGTGGTCAAACTAAATCCATCAGAAAATATATGAGTTCAATCCCAAAACACCGGTGTGATCCGTAGGTAAATATTTATTTTAAACTTGCAACCCGTGAGGTTTGGCGTTCACGGGCCCTGACAAAAATATTAGATTTTGTACCCGACTCCGCACGCGCGATCATCTTTTACCCGGACAATAATCAGCCTATATCCTTTCTTATGATTCAAGCTTACTTTTTACTTGATTTGATTCAAATCGGATCAATAGTTTAGCCCTGAAAGCGCCAGACAGATAGATAAAGTTACTTTCGCATTAATAATACTAAAAATAGATTTCAATGGGCTTGAATCTATAAAAACATCGAGTGTGTTTAGGAATCAAGGCGGGGGACAGATAAAAATACTAAGGCATTTTAAAGTTATTACCTTATCACAATACTTCTAATTAAGTATGAGGAGTATAATTAAACACTCTACACTGTTTTATAATGGGGTATTTGACTATGTTTGATTTTATGCATTTTTTCATATGTAACAGCAATTAGTATAAAAAATAAGTCCTTCTGTGAAAATAGCATTAAAATTCGATAAGAATGGAGTGGGGTTTTCGCTCTATCTCTTTCTTTCGCACGCGGCGTAATGCCCGCTAACGTCACATGCAAGTATTTCGCCTCTTTTCTGTTTTTTGAGACTCACCCCTATTACCAAATTTTAATGGCTTGTAACTTGTCGATTTTTCGTCAGATTTCAATGATTTCTTTTGTTTTAGAATTTATGTGACGTACATATTTTATAAAAGTTATAAAAAAGGCAAATACCCTATTCAATATGGCGGTGCGATTATTTTAGGGCAGCGGTAGTTACTACAAGCCCAAAAGTGTCGCCAGCCGATGGTCTAGGGGGGGCGGGGGGGGGGATCAAGTTGATATCGAGAATGGAAAAGTATGAATTGTAGGTAAAGTCGAGAGCACATGTTCCTCCCCCACCCCCCCTCTATCGCTTTAACAATAACATAGAGCAGAGCGAAATTAAGCGTACGGAATATTAGGAATGGAATTGGTGAATTCATTCGAGTTTTAGAACCTCGGGGGAGCGGGGTCCTTTCTGCCCCCTCTTGGCAACGCCTTTACAAACCTACTAGATTCATAAACATTTCTTTCTTT
Organism: Manduca sexta; assembly: GCF_014839805.1. NCBI lineage: Eukaryota > Metazoa > Arthropoda > Insecta > Lepidoptera > Sphingidae > Manduca > Manduca sexta. The sequence goes on from NC_051123.1 coordinate 2,205,290, forward strand.
CAAACAAATAAATATGCCTTTGTACACAATACTTTAGTATTACGGAACAGTCGGGACTTTAAAAGCGAAGTTGGTCCAACTCAGGATCACTTGCATTGAGCCCGTATTCAAAGGGACTTGACCGATGAGTTAACCCAAAGGTTTAAGCAAACATCGGATCCTACATAATTCCTCTTTTAACATTATAAGGCATACCCTCGTGATTTGCAATCTGTTTCCGAAATTGAATATTTTTTAGTAATCCGTACGTCAAAAGGAACCCTTATCGGATCGCCTGTCCATCGATATGTATGCTAAGACTATTTTTGTCAGAAGCACATACAGGTATTAAGTTGAAATTTATATCAAATACTCGATATATAGTCTCTATCAACTGTGAAAAATCAAATTTTAAAGTTAATGCGATCCAAAAATACAAGCATTTATGTCGCATATTATCACATTTTGTCATTTCACAAGAGAATCTAATAGAAGTATCTCCGTTGACCTAGAATTATGAAGTTAATTTCTTATAGCACATGTAAAGGAGAAATCCTTAAAACCGTAAATATGTATTTAACTACAACATAAATTTATACGGAATCCTCGTTGCGCGAGTCCAACTCTCACGTGTCCGATGTTTATTTTATCTGAACCGTTTCACATTCCCAAAACTTATGCGTGGGTGTTTAACGAATTTAATCTCTATTGTTAAGTGTTACGGGGTTTATATTGGTGTAAGTTTGCTGAAACGTAACACTGCTTTATTTCAAGTAACTGATGTTTCGCATTTCTTCATACTTCATGAAAGGCCTTTAACAGTAATTTTTTAAGTCACGCTATTTCGTATCGATGAAACTAAGGTTCAAAGACTTAGGTATTTATTGGTCACATTCGCTGGGAGGCAATAAACGACGTTGAAATGTGTGAAATGAAGAGGTTCTCTGCGAGCTTTGAGTGCTGTGGAAATAAGAGGATTCTGTCACTAAGTGCAGTCCACTAGAGAGTAGATAAAAATGGACTGTGTTCAGTCTCAAATAATTCTCATCATCATGTAAGTAGCTTCAAATTCATACTACCATACTTATATTTTACTATAGCTATATATTATATATAATAATATCATCCCTGTATTATATACTGTCCCACTGTTGGGCACGGGCCTCCTCTACTACTGAGAGGGATTAGGCCTTAGTCCACGCGAGCCTAATGCAGATTGGTGGATTTTATATACCTTCAAAATTCTTATAGAGAACTTCTCAAGCATGCAAGTTTCCTCACGATGTTTTCCTTCACCGTTAAAGTAAACCATAATTTTTAAACTTTAGAAAAGTCAGAGGTGCATGCCTTGGGTTTTGAACGTGCGGACATTCATCTCAGCAGTCCGTTCCACTCCTAACTAGGCTACTATAGTTTAAACTGATTTTGAAAGGAAAAACATCGGTGTTTCTTGATAATTCTTCTCTGGTGAAAACTGCTTTCCGAACTGGTGGTCGAGTTTAAATTGGAATCTAAATTATGTATAATATTTTACAGGTTAAAATATATTATTTCATTTCATGACTAATATTATAAATACGAAAGTTTGTGATAATGTTTCGATGTTTGACTTAAATGTAAAAATACCTGAAGGGATCTGAATGAAATTTGACACACGGGTAGACGGCGTCTTGAACATATCGCACCCTTAGAACTAAGTTGACCTAACTCAAAAAAGTCGATTTGTGGGAAACAAAAAAGATTTGAGAACAATATAGAAGGCAGTGCATTCGGCGGTCGCGGCGAAAGTGGGAATCTGTTTCTATCATAATTTAGTCCTTTTCCCGTCATAGGGTTATAGAGTATTAAGTATACTATGGAAGATCGTTTTAAAAAATCAGAAGATATATAAATTTTGGGTTAAATCACTTTAGTTCCAAGGGTGCATTATATGCTTTTTATCGCCGTAATTTGCTGTAATGGCAAATACTGGGATTTTTAAATATTTTTTAATAGATGGCGCTGGTGTCGTACATTTGATAGTACATACCACTACAGTGCTTAAGGAACTTTAGCAGAGAGAAGGCCTTTTATCTCCGAAAGGTTAGGCAGAGGTGGAACAACGACACTCACTTTTCGCCGAGTGTGTTGCATCCCATAATGTGATAGACCAGTCTACCGCTATATTGGGTATTTTTCAGACTCTGGACTGCTACTGAGTAGAAAAACGCTTTGCCCGACCCGGTATTTGAACCCGAGGCCTCAGCGCGAGTCGTATCGTGTGCGCAATACGACTACGCCATTATGGCATTCAATGTTTATATTTCATGTCAAATTATGTTTTAAGATACGAAGGCGAGAAAAAAGGTAATATTGTTACCTACTTGTTTTAGTTAATCATTATTTGTCCTGTTCTAACGTACGATGTGACAAAAGTGTGAAAGAGACAAAACATTTTTTATTGAATTAGTGTACAAGATTCTTGTAAGGTCAGTTCCTTTTTACGTGGCTAAAAACATTAATTCACAAGCGGTTACAGTGTAGGTGTTTTAAATATATATTTTATTAGTTTACGTACTTATAATTTACAACTTTACTAAGCAGTGAGGAGTGAAATTTATTTGTTTGGTTAATTAATTAATTTTGTTGGTTATTACAAGTTAACATATATTTCTTTTCTTTTAACTTTATAAGCCCATTTTGTGTCGTTAGTTCCTGGTTTCGAATAACAGGCTTTTTCGCCTTTCAGTAGTCGTTAACATAGAAAATAATAAAAATATGAGTATAACATATCTTATGAGTATAAAAGTAAGCATATATGTTAATCCAGGACATGATCTATACCAGGGGTGGCCAACTTGGTAAGACCCAAGATCTACTTTTCACTGATGATACTCTGAGCGATCTACCAAGCTACATACATCTTGAAATCTTAAATGAAACAACATAGTTCAGCACACAATTTATTATTATTTTGATTAAAAAATGATACAAGACGATGCATGCAGTAGTTAGTGATTAGGTATGTTGCGCGCTCTGTTCTACGTATTTATATTTTTGCCTTGCCACGATCGACTGGACTTGTTGTCGCGATCGACCAGTCGATCGCGATCCACCGGTTGGCCACCCCTGATCTATACGCATGTCAAATGTTTTTTGTTTTTTTTTTAAGAAACAAAAGGTCATTCAAGAAAGAAAAAATACAATGTCTTATTAATAATAAATAGGACCTATAGTTCACCTAATATATACTTATAAGTTTTATTAGCTTAGCTCCATCACCTATTATTATACATTTCTTATTATATTTTTTTTTGTTTTTTATTTTTTGCTTTGATTATTATATTTTTAGTGATTTTATTCAAATCCATGCAGGTGGTTCTACTTTTACTTCAAACAAACTTCAAAACATTAACATAAGATAGTAAAACAAAAAAATCTACCGATCAACGAAAACTATGCCCTTCGACAGTTGCCGGAATTATGCCGGCATAGGCACACACCGTCGAATATCATCGACATCGATTATCGATATAATATCGACAGTGAACACTAAATAGGTGACAATACAAGCTTACACACGTCACTTCCATCGCATTTATAAATGACAGGCGTGTGAATGATATTGACAAAAGAAAAGGGTGCGAGTTTGACTAACAGTGGAGTTATGGGACTGTTGTACACGAGATTTACTTATTTATTTATTTGAACAGCCAACAAAACATACACCTTACATAGTTTTTTTTAATAATTCAGTAAGTAATTGCTGCAGTGCAGTTTTAATTACAGGCCGTCACAGCATGAACTTAATATTAATACATAACAATAAACAATTAGCTGCACCATAAGTGCAGTATATTCTAAATATAAGATAAAGAAAATAAGATAAATATAAGATTTTCACTGGGTAAATGATTCGCTACGATTTCGTTAGTTATATCGCAAAAAGTTGTGGCCAGTGTATACTGGACATAGACTAAACATCTCATGTCTCAGGATGGCGAGAGCCGTAGAATATCCAACAATAATTTGTTATCTAAGGTGTTGGATGGTGTTTCTACTGTTTATGGGCGGTCGTATCGTTTACCATCAGGCAAACGACAAGCTCATCTCATCATTTAAAGCTTTTAAAAAGACAGTAGGTGTTAGGGATTAACACAGTGGAATTATGTGGCTGTTACATACGGACCCTCGCCCCTATCAGGCTGAAAACACACGACGAAGTATATGGAAGGGTTTTTTTATATTATAGGGGCCATTGAGTTAGTAGGTTATCTGATGGTAAGTGATTATCGTCGCCCACAATACCAGAGAGATCATCGATGCGATTTCGGCCTCTAAGATTAGAGAGATTAGAATACAACGTGCGAAAATGATCCTACACATTGTTGCACGCGTTTTTAATGAGGCAAGTTTCAATAAAAAAAATGTCGCCGAATGAATTAAAAAAAATACTAACAATTTTTACCAAAGTATTTCGAAATAAAATTTTAAAGATAAATAAATTACATTATAATTGTATACATTTTAAAAATTCGAACACAAAGCTTCTATTTTTAAAACTGCCATTATTAACACTAACCATGTTTATTAACGATTTTTAATTGCAAATTCTTTTAACCCTCCTTCGAGAGGGAGGGAAGACGGCTATCTCTGTCGTCGAACTCGCCGCCAGTAGACCGCGAGCACGCGACGCGGCAACACGTATGTTGTTGAATAAAATATTACGAAAACTCGTGTCTGTGTTGTGAATGTGTGAAACGTGATTGTGAACACTGTGTTGGATTATAAATGGTATGAAAAGTTTAGTTTTGTGTGTGTGAGTTGGTACAGGTGAGTTTGGGCCTTTTTAATATCTTTCTACTACCCTAACTGGGCTAGGGTAAATTAGGGTATTAGGTAAACTTTAAATAATCATGTTAGCCAAGTATATGTTGGTAGTAGGTGTGTTTAATTTTAGTTTAGAACGGTAAGCTAAAGTTACTTTAATATTATCGTGAGTGGTAAAAATAAAACGTGTAGGTCATTGTTTAAATGCTGACGTTTATTTTTTTGTGTTCAGTCCACGATCGAAGTGTTGCGGTTTTACTCACAAAATTCTATTCATTTCAAAATGGGTATTTTGAAATGAATAGAATTTTGTGAGTAAAACCTTATAACATTTTGGAAGTATTGATGTCTCTAGGAACATTATTCTAAGCTAAGAATCTATAATAGGCTTTAAAATATTATTAAGTAATTAATTAAGTTAACTACCTCTGAAATAGGTGATGTTAGCTACTACGACCAATCCTTTTTTTCTGTCGTACATTATTTCGTAACTCAATGCTACGATGAAGCTACGAATAAATCGTAGCACTTTGCGTAGCGGTGTTATGTGAAGCAAAGTGAAGAACGATTATTCGTGCTTCATTATTACTTCAGTATAGAATTGAAACTTTGAAAGTCACTATTTGTATTTGATTTTAATGCATTAAAAATGAATTATCGAAATCGATTTTGTATTTTAAAAATACTTAAGTATTCTTAACCTTTTAAAATTTTATTCGTAAATAAATACCAATAAGAAAATTTCTAATAAATTTTTATGCTATCTTGCGTGACTATTTCTTCAATAATATTACAGAGCATATTTTATTCTTTGCTTCTTATTCAAAATATTAAGTTTGACATTTCGCTGACTCACTATTACAAGGCTCTATATTATATTTTTTACGCAAATTGAATATCACATGATTTAAGTCTTTTTGGTTTATGTCTAATAATTTTGAAGGAAAAAAGGAGGAACTATGTTTTGTCTTTTAAAAAAAATTTGCCAATTTGAAAATTTTAATTTAATTTCGACATAAATGGAAATTAACATAGTACCTTGTTATAGAGTTAGCGATTAGTGTATTTTTAACCGACTTCAAAAAAGGAGGTTATAAATTTGACGTATATTTTTTTGTAAAATGATCTTGTGTGTATAACCAAAAAGATTTTGTCTTATTATTTATAAGCGTTTTTTTTTTAATTATCTTCTGTAGTTTTGTTTTATTATTTATAACATCCTAATGGAAACCGCACCAATGATGTGTAGAACAGTTTTCCACTTCATGTGATCGTGTCTTATCAGATCTTTAAACGAACCTTTAACAATTACGTGCCGTCGTTTGGGTCTATTTTCCCGTAAGAACCAAGTTCTTGAGCAATGTTTCAAATTATGTTTAGTTGGCTTCAAGGCGGAGGCGATGATAATGAGAGACCATTTTAGACATAAATTTATCAAGGTTTTATATAGTTTCTTGTGCAAGAGCGCCTCGCATGACCAATGGCGATGGGTCAAAGTTTTTAAATGGGAAACTAAATTAGATAGAAAAATACTATTATTAATAGTAATGCTTCGATAAGTGTGTACAGCAGTGATGGAAAGTGATATTCTTAAAGAGAACCCGACACAAGATATACTTAGGTAGTAAAATGCATGAATGCGGTTTGCAAATCGTTCTAATGATAATTAGATTTTACATGAATTAAAGCGGAACCGGGATATATGTACCCTTCATTGTTGTACAGTATTTTTTTTTTGAAATAGTACAATACTACCGTCCTAAGCTCAAAAGCGGTATCTCAAAAAAAATAAAAATTTTGATTTTTATGCCGTCAGATAGCTTAAAGAAATACCTATCCAATGAACTCACCTAAATAACGGCATCTTGTTTAGAACTTGTTAAAAAAAATCTTACAAGAGTGTCTCTATCACAGTTCTACATACAAACTGTAAAACTGTATTTATAAAACTTCGATTATTTCTAAATAAGGTTTCCCTGACATACCGTTTATGCTTAGCACGGCAGGATATGTACACTTCGCCGATGAAACAGTAAAATGTGCAACCGCTAGAGTTTCAAATTACGATCATCAGGTCAAAAATAAATTTGAATTTCATTCATAAAAACATTGAAATTTGTACTGGTGTGACGACAATCTCCAGTGGCGAACGAAAAAAAATTAATAAGGTTACCAACAAAGGACCCTTTTATTACATTTATTATCAACTAGCTTTTGCTCGCGGCTTCGCCTGCGTTGCGGAGTTTTCCGATAAAAGTCCCGCTATATATTTTCCCGGGATAGAAAGTAGTCTTTAACCTTCCCAGGGTCTTAAACTATCTCCATACTAAATTTCATAAAAATCCATTCAGTAGATTTTGAGAAAATCGATAACATACAAACAGACCGAAAAGGGGCCTTGCTTTCATAATATGTATAGCAATATCTATTTGGCATATTTGCAAATAAACATAAGAATACTATTATATGAACCTTTTACCATTGAGTAGAAAATACACTGTTGCTTTCATCGTTTACGTGTGACCTTCCAGCTCAATACTTTCATGTAAATAGGCCAAGATTATTTTTATTCCAGCATTAATAAAATGATCACAACCCTGCACCTAAAGGTTATGACATTCATAAAAATAGTAACATTATCAATCCGTCTTTATTATGCTAAAAAAACTCTACGTGCTCTAATAACTAAGTTCAATTTCGTCTCTCCTAAATAGAGACGTCTGAACCATTTCGTTTAGTATTTATTGCGTTTTTATCGTTAGAGACAATAAGTGTCGAAAAACTCTTTTTTCGACTTAAAGTAAATGGGCTGTAGATTTGATATTTCTTAAATTGCGTTTTTAAATGCTTTTGTTGTTTATTGTAACATAGATTAGGAAACATATGTGCTTAGTTTGTTTGTATTATCAAAATAACAAGCAGTGGTGAAGGGTGATAAAGGAAACCGGATACAACACATAGGTACTACGAATATACATAAATGTGGTCTGAAAATCATTCTACTGATAATTAGATTTTACATAATTTGCGAAAGAGAAGCCCACAGGAATCGGATTATATGGACGCTTCGCCCCTGATAACAAATATGTTTTTTTTTTATATTATTTAGCTGTAATAATTTAATTCATTAGAGAAGAAGTTCAAGTTTCAAACAATAACATATGCATTATATTTATATTTTGCGAATCAAAACTTTTTTTGTTAGGCATGTTCAATGCATGTTAATAGACATATTACAAAACAATTGAAGCGTAAAATGATTTCTCATGAAAACTCGAATGTTACACATTAATATAAAACTATTTTTCCCTGACTATAGTCCGCTCAGTGATCATGAAGAATGCAAAGCTAAATACATAATTATAATACGAACATAAAAATTGTGCCTTACGGATTTTAATAGCAATCAGTTTTCTGCAATCGATTATTGCAATTTTAGTAGGCGCTATATTAATTGTCAATTCATTTTAGTCGTCATTTCGCTCTCTACCATTTAATTTTAAAATATTCTTTATCCTGAAAACTCTCACAAATTGTTACAAAATTATACATTTTTGATAAAACATTAACCTAAAATATAAGGTCACAAATGAATTATGTAGACCACGTAGGTTATTTTCTAAGCTTAGAACAAACGAGACCGCGTGATCTTTGATGTACGGGGAGGCTTACCATTTTAGCCGGTTAACTCTACACGCCAGGTGTTATTGTATCCAGCGTGTCAGTTCATGTGATACAACGCCTTTACCCCTGAAGGGGTAGACAGAGATGTACACAGAGCGCCTGCTTTTCGTTAAATGTGTTCCGTCTCATTATGTGATAGAGGGCGAGCATATAGCTATATTGGGTACGAATTCCGGACACTCGGCCATGCAATGAGTTATTAATATTGTGCGATGCCTGTTAAGACATTTATGGTCAGTTGCCGAACTTCTGTGTAAATGCTAGTCGTCTCATAAATGTATAAGCCGACCAAATACAAAAGTGACTCTCTATAATATATGCCCTCTCATCTCTATCTCATCCCAAATAAATGGTAATAAAATGAGTACTACAGACTTAGCTACATTAGCTGGTTAATACAACTGTCAAATAAAATGTAATTAAACATATGAAACAGGCCGTAAATCTTATGAATATATCAGAAATGTAGAAAGACGTTTAGCAAATGGATGATTATATGTCTGTTACAAACATCGAAAGGGCTGAACGAATTTTAATGAAATTTAGCGCATCGTTATACCTTGTACTGAAGTACATAGAATACATTTTATCATCGTCAAGTACAATCAGATTTTTATACCTGGAAAGCTCTTTCCGCCGACGAATGTAATAATAGTCATATACTGTTACTTAAGATAATATTTGAGATCTTGACATCTATAATGATTTCTTATGTTTAGGCGAATATAAGAGATTGTAATAAAACTATTTTACAGATTTTATGGCCTTTTTTAAAATATAAATTTTCCCCTGACGATTCGAAGACTTTGCAGCCTCCATCGTCACGTGACCACGAAGGATTCAAAGTCTTCGAAACGTCGGTAGAAAACTATAATAAATAAATCTGGATAAAATCCGTAAAATAGTTTTATTTCAATTTTGATATCTGTTTATTAAATAGCGACGAACTTAAGATACTGACTAAGTTAACGGCGTCTCAGGTGATATCACACCTGAGAGCGAAAGTTGCATTTAATACGACCCTAAATAGTTCAATAAATTAAACGAGTACTTCAAATCGTTCTCAAAGGTTAGTTTAATTCAGTAATATGGCCCTTAGAAAATGTATAAAATTTATAAGTGAACAAACTTTATTAACTTGCAACTACATAAATGCTTTTATTTGAATTACATCTTAACTTACACGAGAATCATTTTAGAAGAAGGCAAACTTGTTCTTAATACGTCGTATTAAAGTAAGAAATTTCTAAGTGTTCTCACCGAGTGCCTTTTAATGTATTTATGCGTTTGGAAAAAAGTTTAATACTTGTTCGCTTTATTCATTTAAAATATTAGTTTTTTGTTACCTGAATTGTTGGGATTGCATTCAATAATATTTAATATACGCTAATAGACACACATTGACACATGCACACGCATGCACGCACGCACGCACACACATGTACCTTTAACTTTTATTTATGAAGATACAGGCAGACGTGCAACCACTTTTCGTCGGTGTTTTCCGTTCTATTATGTTCAATTTATGATACAACCTCGGTGGCGTAGCTGTATTTCGTGCGCGGTGCTATCTCGCTGTGGCCTCAGGTTCGATCCTGGATCGGGCGGCGATATTAGTCTGGAGTCTTGAATTTGTGCTCGATATGGCGATACGCTCGCCTCCTATAGCATCATGGGGAAGAATACGGCGAAAAGAAGGCGTACCAGATGCACCTCTGCCTAGAGAACCTAGTCACTCATTAACACTGCACCGCTGGATGTTTAAGAGTTCGTGGTCTGTTGTGAAAATCTGTTAATCCCATAATAGGATTAAGTGTCGCGGTTTAACTCAGATAATCTTAGTAAAATTTTAGTGCAGCATTTTAAACACTAATATAGTGTAGTAGAGGCGAAAAATGATTTTTTTCAAAAGGTACATACATAATATAACATGTCAACAACCTAGAACATAAGTATAATGGTAAAATAGTAAAAATTGTAAGAGTCTTGAGATACAAGCTAAGCTTAGTTCAAGACTCGCTGTATAGTGATGTCAATATTACTTACCTTTTGATAATAAACGTTTATTATTATATTATTATTATAATACATAACATCACGCATTTTATCCCCGAAGGGGTATGCAGAGGCGCAACTAGGGCACCCACTTTTCAAAAGGTAACTTAAGGCAAATATTGCTTTAGTTAACATATCGCGGCAAATCCAACAGAAAACAAAAACTAAGACAAACGATAATAAACCTAAAAAGAAAGCCGGTAGGCATTGATGCTCCACCACTATAGAGTTGTTTTTGGCGTAGCGGCAAGATAGAATGCTGATGAAAATGAAACAGGAAGGATAATATGAGCTAGTGGTAGGTACTTGTACTCGGATAGTAACCACCAAACACAAGGTATAAAATCAGTCATGGCCCACGTGAGTGTCGCGTTCTCATCACTCTATGCATGTGGTTTTAAACAGGCCGGTATAATTATGTCGACTGGCGATGAGTAATCTCGTTACTTGAAACTATTTTCCAACTACCATTAGATGCAGTGGGGTCATTACAGTGTTCAATAAAGAAAAAAATTACGAAAAAGGCGGTAGTTCGATATAAAATAAAACTATTTTGCGGATTCTATCGCGGTTTTTAAAATTTTCTCCTGACGTTTCGAAGACTGGGCCCTTATTCTGTATGATAGTCTAAACGCGTAACGCGGCCGTGTCATGTTATTTTCGAGAAATGTGCGTGGAATAGTATTCTGTAAGCCAAATTTCTATAGTCCTAAACATGATGCGTTGTGTTACGTTCTTGTTACGCACTGTCAAAATAACGTGCGGGATAGAGAATAAGGCCCCAGCAGCCTTCATGGTCACGTGAAATAGTTTTATTTTAATGTCTAACATTCGCGTAAATATAAGAAATCATTAGTTTGATATAAGTTAACATTCGAGGTATATATTATAGCATAAGGTTTTATTACTGCATATTTTAATGATGCATAAAAAACTCACAGCAGGTGTCTCTAACAAAGGCTTTAATGAACTTACATGGCGAGCATAAATTAACGAAGGAAGTGAAATACGGATTTGCATACATTGTTAAGAGGATGATAGAGATAAAATATGTTACACTTGTCGGAGCGGAAAAACGAAATATCACTCTCCGACACGAGATTCGAACTGAAGGCCTCTGAGATTTTTCACGCAATACTTGCATCTACGCCACTCATTTTCCTGTTGAATCATTTAGGACTAATTATTCAAGCATTCAAGCGTTAGATAAAACTTATCTATAAAATAAATTATAATCTTGCTGAATATAAAAGTAGAGCCAAATTGACAACTTCATACAAACAATTGTCATTTTTAATTTGTTTGTTTATGATTTATTCAATGAATAAATGTTACCTGATATATATTTTTTTATTGCTTTGAATGACGAGACGAGCTTGCCATTCGCCTCATGGAAAGCGATACGACTGCCCAGGAACAGTAGAATTACAAAGTATTGTTTGGTATTCCACTGCGCTCGGCATCCTGGGACATAGAGTTAAGTCTTATTATGACCAGTAGTTACAGTGGCTACGATGTTCTTCAAACCGGAACAAAAGTGACTATACACTGCTGCTTGGTAGCAGAAATAGACATTGCGGTGGTACCTACCCAGGCGACTCTATGAGACCTATGAGAGACTTACCACCAGTAAGCGTGTAATAATTGAAAAATAAACCCTAAATCATAAATACAAGGTAGCTTTTCCAACTATAAAACAGTATAAAACGCGTACATCCACAACTATGTAGTTCTTAAATAAAAACAGAGCTCGGAACTTAATAACAAGCAACAAATCTGAGTTTATGTATGGGTCCGACGCGAGGCGCTGCGCGGAATCTGCTAATCTCACAAAACCCGACTTCCATTAGATTAGTTATAACATGTTGGGGTTTTTGGGTTCTTTGTTCGTATGGTTGGAAATTGGGAGATAAGGAAGGAAGGTAGTTTATGTTTTGGATCACAAATACGATCTGTAATGATTTCTTATGTTTACGCGAATGTTAGACATTTAAATTAAGCTATTTTTTCGGATTTTACCGCGGTTTTAATATTACTTTTCTCCCGACGTTTCGAAGACTTTGCAGCCTTCTTGGTCACAGGGGGTGAGTTGTTGTTCATCCGCAAATTCAGAGTTACAATATCTACGTACATTTTATAAAAATACAACTTTTCAATATTTAGCTGTTGGTGGTCCGATCTGCGCAGAATGAGCTCACAGTGTCTTGAAACGTCGGGAGAAAAGTAAAATATTAAAACTGCTATAAAATCCGTAAAATAGTTTAATTTAAATACGATCTATTTTTGGATCGATTTGTTGTTTTGATTATCTACTTTATAAAATACTATCTATGGGCGGCGACACGACCTTCCTTAAACAGTAGAAACACCAAACCAGTCTTCGAAACGTCGGGAGAAAATTAAAATATAAAAACTGCTATAAAATCCGAAGAATAGTTTAATGTCTAACATTCGCGTAAATATGAAAAATTATTATAACAGTAGAAACACCATTCAACACCTTACAAAGTATTATTTGGTATTCCACACTCGCCATCCTGAGACATGAGATATTAAGTCTTACATATGAGTCGTGGACTCTCACATATGAGAGACCTACCAGTAAACAATTTATGAACATAAGTATGTTATTTTAAAACTAATTGTGCATCTCATGTTTACACCTATCACACTATCTTAAGCGGCGATAGCCTAGTTGGGTGTAGAACGGACTGCCGAGACGAATGTCCGCAGGTTCAAATCCCAAGAGCACCTCTGACTTTTCTAAAAAATCATGTGTGTATTCTTTGTGAATTATCGTTCGCTTTAATGGTGCAGGAAAACATCGTGAGGAAACCTGCACATCTAAGAAGTTCGCTATAGGAATTTCGAAGGTGTGTGAAGTCTACCAATCCGCACTAGGCCAGCGTGGTGGACTAAGGCCTAATCCCTCTCAGTAGTAGAGGAGGCCCGTGCCCAGCAGTGGGACAGTATATAATACAGGGCTGATATTATTATTATTACAATATCTCAATATTGGTTTCTGAATCTTAAGCAATCTTTATTGGTTTGTTGGTAAAATTTCCAACTACTTCAAACAACTTCCTCGTTGAAGATCGCAAGTCCACAGGCTTACTTGAGCAATATATCGAGCGGCCGTGTATGGAAACGGCTATACCTACTGTATTTTTGTCTGTTTTGATTTCTGTGTGGCTTGTTTATATTTTTTTTATTACACAGCTTATTTTTTATAAAGTAATGGGAAAGTGACACTACACCAGATGGTAAATGGAGAGAGGTTTAATAGAATGTCGACTGACGAGAGATGAGTCACTCGGCAGTCAACACAATTATGCCGGCCTGTTGGAACCGGATATACACAGGGTAATCTCGGAACGCTTGTGTACGGAATTAGAACTATTAAATAAAAACTATTAAATGGCTGACACTATGCGCTCGAGCATTTGCACGTCCTCAAAGTATTGTTTATGAATACGGATGTTAGAACACGCGTAACTTCAAGAAATTAAATAGGTTTTGAACCTGCGCACAACCGCTCGGCATTTCATTCCATCCCCAACTGTCTATCACTTATATCTATAACCTAACTAGCTGACCCGACAGACGTTGTCCCGTCTTAACTATGAATTTGCAGCGCGCATTCTGTCAAACGCTGACAGTTATTCGAAACAATTGACAGTTATATAAAATTAATATTTTCTTTAAGATTTCGATTCGAATTTTTTCTTTCATTAGAACCTTCTCCTGACAATAACAAACACAACAAAACAAAAATAGTGAAATCGGTCCAGCCGTTCACCCGTGATGGCTTGACCAAGAGAAATAGGGATTCATTTTTATATATATAGATTTCCAAATATACGAATGAACTCCAAAATCAAAATACATTAAAACACGTATTCCGAAGCCAAAAATACCGGACGTTAGAACTAAAATAATCTGAACGATATCAAATAACATTTTCATAATCAATAATTCGTTCTTATCCTTGTTTACTTTTCCTTCCATTAATTCGGTACCGGGATATGCTTTTACCGAATTAGGGAGAACAGTTAAACGTTTTATTTTTTTTGGCTCTGAATCTATACTTGGAATGACTTTTATAGGTACGGCAGTTACTAAGTAGGGCACAAGGGATGGTGAGGTCTGGCCTTTCCTTTGAATTCAGATGACGTACCTACTTCTTTGTCTATTTCTACAGTCAGGCAGTTTCTACAGGTAAGCACTGATTGCAGTGGTGTTTGTGTTGAAGAAATATTTAAAGTCTAGTAGTATTTTAGACGTGTTACCGAATAGACATTTCATAGTTACATTTAATATATTTAAATCAACGATAATAAATGATTGCAATAATTTTGCCGGCCTATGTAACACATCATGTTTATATAATTCAAGTTTTCGCCCGCGGCTCCGCCTGCATGAAAAAGTTTTCCGGGTAAAAATTCCGCCTGGGTTAAAAACAACACTCAAAAGTTATGTAGCTTCCTATCGGTGAAAGAATTTTCATAATCAGTTCACTAGTTCCAGAGATAAACCCCTACAAAAAAAAAAAAAAAAAAAAAACTAACAAACATTTCTTCCTTATAATACAGATTAAAACACCTACTAAAGCTGTTCGATAAACTAAAGAACCTTCTGGAAACATAGCGACATCGTGAAACACCTTTGGAACTATTGCGCAACGCAACTACGAAACAATTATCTCGGTCACTGCATAGCACAGTATTCGGATGGTGACAAACTAAATCATGCTTGAAACGGCTCGTTGTCACGCTTGATCGATTGCAGGAGTTCAGACAATTCTTGTGATGCTGGGACTATACTACAGTTCAAGTACATTAAAGGTAGCAATAGCCTAGAGTGTGAAACAGACTGCCGAGACGAGGACGTTCAAAGCGGCGATAGCATAGTTGGGTATTGAACGGAATGCCGAGACGAATATCTGTAGGTTTAATTTGAGACTGGTTATGTGTTACTGTATTGTCTATATCGTTAAGCAACAGTGTCAGTCCTGGTTCTGTAAATAGGCCGTATAGGCCGTGGCCTATGGGCTGCAGCCTCTTAGAGGCGACAGATTTCAGAGGACGCTTACTCGATTTAATTAATCATTAGTTTATTTAACTTTAGTGCCTTCCATAATACAAACAAATGGAATATTACTAAGTATTTTAGAAACCTACATGCAAACATAAACTTAGGTAGGTTTATGTAGGTACATGAGACGGCGGGAATGAAGTGGCCTACACTCATAAAAAATATAAATCTGGCACTGAACAGTGTCCGACTGCTGTTTACGTTAATATGACACCTAGTCAGACTAGTCAGACTAGCCTGGAAGTGGAGGGTCTGCCGAGACGAATGTCCACAGGTTCAAAACTCAAGGACATATACCTCTGACTTTAAAATGTTGTGTGCATTATTTGTGAATTATTGCTTTAACGATGAAGAAAAATATCGCGAGGAAACCTGCAAACTTAAGAAGTTCTCTATAGGAGTTTTGAGGGTATGTGAACTCTACCAATCCGCATTAGCCCAGGGTGGTTGGGCTAGAAGAACAGGCTCATTCCCAGCAGTATATACTGGGCTGACAGAGGTCAAATGTTTAGCAGGCTATTTCATTTCGCGAGCAAAAGCTACTAATAATACTAAAACCGCTCATTATGTATCCAAACACAGTCATTTTTGCGAGTAATGTTAAGTTGTTAAAATAAATAAGTAGGTAATGTATAATTTTGTTTTATAGAATATAAAACAATGAACTATAAATTTGTAATAAGTACTCAGGCTTAAGCATAAGAAACTTTATATCGAAATGGATCTTAATGAGATTTTCTTAAGAAACAATTTCGCTTACAACGTCTTTGCAATAAGTTGTTTGGTCTTTTCACCTTGTAACTTGTTTTCTAGAAAACAATGCTTTAAAACTAGTTTATGAATGAATAAACTTATTTTATATAGGAACATAAACTGGATCTACTGCTCGTGATGGAAACTGGATAAGCGGTCAGATTTATTTAATGCACCTACCATGATTATCTCTGCTCGACCCTAAGGTTGACTGGGAGAGAATGCCTATGGCATTAAGTCCGCATGTGTGCAATTTTGTATAAGAAGTTTCATATTCTTAGGAATATGGTAGAAGTTTAGCTGCATAAGGTCTTCTGGAATCAGCAAAGTTTTAAGGTCAATGAGAAAAAGTTTGGGAACCTTTGATCTGGACTCGAGTATATACAATTATTGCAATCCTATTATATAATGTAGTAAGACCCTTCCAACTTAGTACTAACAGTCTGTTGCTACTTGCTAGCGAGACCGCAGCGTTTGTCACTCTCGCAAGCTTACGAACAATATTCATTATCTCAATATTACATTTACTGCATGAAAGACAAGGTAATATTGGAACGGATTTAATAAAATACTTGAGACGTGGTCATGTCGAAACTAAGAAGAAGATTTATTCCAGTTTATTTTACTGGTGGTAGGTCTCATATGTAAGAGTCCGCCTAGACAGGTACCACTGCAATGTCTATATCGGCCGCCAAGCAACAGTGTGTAGTCACTGTTGTGTTCCGGTTTGAAGGACATTGTAGTCAGTGTAACTACTGGACATAATACTTAACATCTCATGTCTCAGGATGACGAGCGCAGATGAATACTAAACAATACTTTGCAATTCAAGGTGTTGGATGGTATTTCTGTTGTTTATGGGCGGTCGTATCGAACGGCAAGCTCGACTCGTTATTTAAAGCAATAATGAAAATAAAATATCCGCCCGGATAGCGACTACCGTAGAAGTTGTTCAAACCCGCCATAGTGGCCAACGTAAGTGTGTCGCGTTCCGGGATTAGCCTGTGTATATCCAGTTCCAATAAGCCGGCACAATTGTGTCGACTGCCGAAGGGTAATCATCCGTGGTCAGTCGACATTCTATTGGACTCCACTCCACTTACCATCAGGTGCAGTGGGATCCCTTTGCCGGGCACTTATAACAACGATTTACTAATAAATAAGTAGTTATTGTAATGAAAATCTAGTTTGCTTTTATTCCCTAAACACTTTTATTTAGCTATGCGACTTTGCCAGAGTGGCCAAGAATAGCGGCTCAAGAATACCTTTATTATTGTTAAATTTTCTTACAAGTCCTGCTTCGGAAATTAACCGTTTAACTTAACTTCAGATTTGCGTACCAACAGAAATTCCATCCTTTTCCATAAATTTAATTAATCATTATTTCGTAGACATTTAAGTTATTAAATACAGCTTGATATTTGTCAGTGGCTTCCAAATTAGACAGCGGTATTTCGAAGCAGAATTGTAATATTTGAACGAGTGTTTGTTTTGTGAAATTGTACATATAAATATGAAATTCTTGGTGATATTTGTTTGAAACTGGTTATGTATTGTATTGCATTAGCGAAGGGTGAAATTTTCTAAAAGGGATCCCGACATAACTTATAGGTACTAATCATCATCATCATCATCATCATCATCATCATGCCTACAGCTGTCCACTGCTGAACATAGGCCTTCCCTAAAGCGGGCCACGCTGCTCGGTCCTCCGCTCTCCTCATCCAGCGTCCACCGGCGATCCTACGAATATCGTCGGACCGGTACTAATGACTACACGAATTAATGAGGCCTGCAAATCGTTTTAATGATAATTTGATTTTACATTAATCACATAGGGTAGTTGGTAGGAATCTGGTTATATGGATCCTTGGCCACTGTTATTGTCTATTTATAATGTTAAGCGTTTATCATCGAAGGGGTAGTCAGAGGCGTAACTGGTGTACCCATTTTCCGCCATGTGTATTCTATCCCATGATGTGATATGTGAGCCTATCGACATATCGGGCAACTGGACTGACTTTTATATGTGAAAGCCCGTCTGGGTAGGTACCACCGCAATTCTGCTGCCAAGCAGCAGTGTGTAGTCATTGTTGTGTTCTTGTTTAAAGAATATTGTAGCCAGCACTGGACATAATAAGACATCAATAATAATATCTCATGTCTTAAGATGGCGAGCGCAGTGGAATACCAAATAATACGTTGTAATTCAAGGTGATGGGATGGTATTTCCACTGTATATGGGCTGTCGTATCGCTTACCATCAGGCAAACGGCAAGGTCGTCTCGTCATTAAAAGTAATTACAAAAAAATATATATTCCCGGCACTCCGGGCTTATATTGAGTAGACAAAACACTTTGTGTTATCAAACCTGAGAAGTCGCTAGTCGTAATACAACTACGCCACCGAGCCTAAAATAATTTCGACAAAAATGGTGTAATATACTCAAATAAAGTGTCCAAAAGATTTCTACATCGTCCAACGTTAAAGCGTGGCAATTCGTCCATCGTATGGCAAGTGGCTTTATTTTTTAGGCGTTATTTACTTGCTTCCGTCAGGCGTGTAGCTAAAACAAATGCGGGACCGGTTTTTTCTGTTTAATATTGTGTCAAAGGATTATTGAGTTGGATTTTATACGACCATATTGAATTTACGATGTTTTATTAGCAAACGAGGTCATTTCCATGTTATTCAGTACCCATGCAACCCAAAATACAAATCTTAACATCTAGCGTGGACCTCGTTTCATCAAGCGAACGGCAAGCTTGTCATTCATAGCAATAAGAAAAAGTTGTGAACCACTCAAATAAAATAAAACCTTATTTAATAAAATGTTAGTATTAAATTAGTATGCAGAAGCGTTTCGAAGATGTAAAAGCGTTCAGCTATTATTGTGAGACATCCGTTTAAAAAACCTATATGGGTTGATGTTGAAAGGTATGCCTGGTCCGGTAATTTGACCATCTTTTACTTGAGAGATTAGCTCAATGAACCGTGTTTGCTGCATCCGAGTGTATACTTATAAAGTTTTAAGTTATCACTCTATTTGTAACCATTTTTCTTACTAATATTATAACTACAATTCAATTACCCGTTTTCTTTTCTTCCATACTATCCTCCTTATTCCATACTATAGTTTGCAAGACAATCTTTATTAAGTGAATATTATATCATATGTAGCAACACTGTCATGTTGGATTTGTAGTGTAGCAACATTGACAGTTGTTGTATCCGGCTTACGAACACAAGAACAGCTCAGTCGGCCATTCGAATACCAATTTTCGAGCAATACAGTCGTTATCTTGGTGACATAATAAAACAGTGAATGTATATGAGTTAAGAGTTTTCGCCATCCAAATTCTTCTGAGTGTTTCACATAATTATTTCTTATGTTTGTGGATTTCACACACTTGTACACCTGGAGTAAATTAGTAAAGTTCCTCACGAAGTTTTCCTTTATCGAACCTATTGTGGAAGGAATATATTTCCAGAACTGAAGGTGACATGTGCCTTCTTCAGGGATAAAAGCATGATCTCAAATTTTATTAGATGAAAAAAAAATAATACGAAGTGGAGGAAACATCAGTTCGAAATATTTTAGGATGTTAGCTCTCAGCTAGATAGTACATGGAAATGTCCGACATTTGTTAAAAAAGTGTTCGCACTTCAATCACATTTTGATTTAAAAATCCCATCTCTCCGGGTCCCTTAAGTTTGCCCTTGGGTGCTCTCAACGCTTCCAGTTTGCTAGTCTAGGCCACTAGCGTGGGACGTATTTGGGTAAAAGCTGGGGGTCAATAAGAATAATGAACATGAAGTTTCTATTTTTTGTAGTAATTATTATGGTCTTGGCTTAAGTATTAATTTCTGTATGGAAATTGGATCATCGCCTCTAAGCGTTTAGAACTAAAATATTGCAGCATGAATATTTGCCGCGTTTAAACTTCGAACAGTAAATTGTGTTATCATGGTAACAGAAAAAACGTATGGTGATCGGCAGAACAAATGGCCGAACCAATGTTTTTTTTGACGTATTACCTATTTCAAACGATTATAGAGAAATACTTAACCTTAATTGATACTTATTAAATTTATTTTTATTAACAGTATTAGCATCACAGTTATAAGGTTATTTTTTTGACGTGTTTTCTCACCATATATACCATGTTTTTGCTAATAAATATGTGTTGTTATTATTTATAATTATTATGTATTGTTTTCTCTCCTATTTGAAAATACTCGGGGTACGGTCCGAAGCCGAGTGCGATATGAAATTAATCATGGTAATGATATTTTTTTTTAGAAAAACACGACTTTAATATCGTTTTTTTGTTGAAGTAACGCTTTTTTTTAAGGTCAAGTGTTCGGATGTTTGTGAGTACGAGTATATAAATTACTCCTGTGGAAGATATTATAATGCGTTTGGTTTTAACTGTGGTGGCGTTCCAATTGTGTTTGTAATTGTATAGATAAGTCAGAGTATTTAGTATTTTTTCAATGTGGGTGGATTTCTTACTATTATTATAAATATATGTTTTTTTATTATATTGTGATTTATGTTAGCAATATTAGTGGTTATTATGTTTGAGAACGTATTCATTTACATACATACAATATTATAAAACAAAGTTTCATTTTCTGTCTGTCTGGATGTTATCGATTTTCCCAAAATCTACTGAAAGGATTTTTATTAAATTTGATATGGAGATAGTTTAATACCTTGAGAAGATTATAGGCTACTTTCTATCCCGGGAAAATATATAGCGGGAATTTATCCCGGTACACTCCTACACGCGGGCGAAACCTCGAGCATAAGCTAGTCTATTATAAATAGGAGAATATTGACGATATATTTATTTTGGCATCTTAATCTTCTTAAATAATGAATTTGTGTGGTATTGACTGTATTTAATAAAACTTTTTTCTTCCCTGCCAGCCCGAGCTGGCTTCTTTGTCTATTAAGTATATTTTTTATTTTTAAATTGTCTTTTTTTATATAAGCTAATTTAATTAAGTAATAATTAAATATTCTCATGTACCTTGACTTATCATAAGTGCAACCATGTTCGCCTACGTGATGAATAAAGCATTTTTATTTTATTTATTTTTATTTATGGATTATGGAACTCTAACAACATGTATTTAATATATTGCATTTTTGGTTTAATATTGGTTTCCAAGTTAATCGCAGTTTGTATTGTAATTAATATTTCCAATCATTGCCAAGCAACTCTAATTTAAATCGCATGACGAGCATAAATGGTATACTGAAGATAATACCTTGCTAATGGATGGAGTTGTAATTCATTAATTCACTACTGTATGAAATCTAAAGTTATAAGATCGCAATATAAGCTGGTAGAACTAATAAACGAATTATTTCATTATTGATATGATAGAGACAGAAAAACATCACACCTATAATCCCAAAGGGGTAGGCAGGGGTGCAATTAGGGCTTTAAGACACCCGCTTTTTGCCTGTGTGTTCCGTCCCGTGATGTGATAGGGGGCGAGCCTATCGCCATATCAGGCACAAAATCCGGACTCCGGGCTCATACTGAGGAGAAAAACCCAAATATCACTATGACCGACCCGCGATTCCAACCCAGGACCTCAGAGCGTTGTACAACTATGCCACCGGGGCAGTCGATTAATATTATTATTATTAAAGAAACAGTTGTTCTTGCTACTTTTACACAATAGATATAACATTTGTGACTTTTTTTTTATTCCTGGAGGGCAGTGGTGTAAGATGACATTTTCCGAAAGAGACCCAACACAACATATAGGTGCTGATATGCATAAGCGCGGTCTGTAAATCGTTCTAATGATCATATAACTACTACTGGTGGTAGGTCTCTCATATGTGAGAGTCCGCCTGGGTAGGTACCACCGCAATGTCTATTTCTGCCGCCAAGCAGCAGTGTGTAGTCACTGTTGTGTTCCGGTTTGAAGGACATTGTAGCCAGTGTAACTACTGAACATAATAAGACTTAACATTTAATGTTTAAGGATGGCGAGCGCAGTGGAATACCAAACTATACTTTGTAATTCAAGTTGTTGGATAGTGTTTCTACTGTTTATAGGCGGTCGTATCGCTTACCATCAGGCGAACGGCATGCTCGTCTCGTCATACAAAGAAATTAAAAAATATATAAATATACTTTACATAAATTAGGAAACAGAATTCAACAGGAATCGAGTACCCTCTATGGACCCTCCTCCACTGCTAGGGGGTTGGTACCCACGTTTTAAACTAAATCCGTCCACATCTGCAAGTTTTCTCTCTAAAAATCAACTCAATAAGAATACACTGCGAATGGAATGGCGTGAAAATTATTCGCGATTTCGTGAACTGACTTTTGGTTATTGTGTGCAATTTATTTGACAATTCTCAAATATATTTGCATTCGAAATGTTTCATACTAAAAACTTAATATTTCGATTCCAATTTCAATGCCTTTGAGAGTTTGTTTTTGCTTTGTTTATTCAGACGCCTTCTTTAGATTTTATTGAAGTTTATAAATATGAAAGAGGTTTTTTGTTTTATTTTTTAATGGAAATTGAAATTTACTTTCAGTCTGCTATAGTTTATTTTGGATTGTGTAGTTTACAGTTGACACCTTTATTAGCGAAGGACTGAAGAGTGGTACATGATTTCTAGTGCTCTGTAGTATGTAGTGCTATATATACAGGATAATTATGACATCGCGTTACTAAATGAAACCACATACTTATCTACTTCGAAATAACAATTTATAATAAGTTACTTGAGCCGTAGATGTAAAATAAAAAAGTGTAAGTTTCGAACAAAATAAATATTAATAAAAAAAATTTTTAATTTTATAGCCCTAAAGCTTCTACTACTACTCTAAGAGAATTCGTTGCAACGGCAACATCATACTTTCAGTCAGAAATACACCCAGGCACACGTCATATTCGTATTAAACCACAAAATGATCAAAAAATCTAAAACCAGGATGTTTCGCGAAAATATTAGTCACTAATGGATGATTTTTGGTATAATATAAATAAATAAATAAATGTCAGCAATGGTGAAGACGAATATGTGATTTCATTTAGTAACCCAACGTCAAAATGACCCTGTATATGCCTCCTAGTGTACCATTAAGAGCAAGCCCCATATCCCTCAAAATACCAACAACTATAGATTTTACAAATCGAAATCTTAGACAATTGTTAGTTGGACCATTGTGATGTTGATTATCATTGTAACACGTTCGTCACCGGAACTTGGCTGTTGTCAGTGGGCTGTCAATTATTCAGAGCCATGTCACCACCCGGATACTCCACGGATGTGGTTTCGGCCAGCTTCTGCATTGACAGATACGGCCGTTTACTGTCAAGATGTTTGTGGGGTGGGGGCTCACAACGGAAAATTCGTATATATCGGATTCCGCTATGTTAAGACTCAATTTCATCTGCATTGTCGTATTATTGCCTGTAGTTATATTAGTTCATCAGTATCATAATGGTCTAGCTTTTGCTCACGGCTTCGTCCGCGTGAAGGAGTTTTTCGGATTTTTTTGTTTCCGACTTATTGATATTAATCGTTAGATTATGACCAAATTACAGAAAATCATTACAAATTGTAGTCTATGTATTATTCTGATGTATAACCAATATAATTGTAAAGTTTTATCGAAATCCGTTAAGTAGTTTTTTCGTGAAAGAGAAACAAACATACATACATCCATACACTCATTGTCACAAACTTTCGCATTTATAATATTAGTAGGATTAATTATTGTTACTCTCTTTATTTTTATTAATTATTTATTATTAATAATGAAGGACACCATCGTGAGGAAACCTACATATCTGATAAATAAAAAAAAAGTTACTACTGACTAAGTGTGTGGGGGCTCGTCACCTGTCACATCATAGGACAGAATATATGGCAAAAAGTGAATATCCTGGTGGCAACTCTGCCTACTCCTTTGGGATAAAGTCGTATTTTTGTATAACGTAAACTAAGAAAGGATTTGTACAACTGTATTCCTTATTAATTCTATCGACTATAGTATTGTAACAAAGCATTTCAAAGGCCATTGATTCCTTCGTTCCAAGTTTAATCCATCGTTAATGCAAGTTAATGTTAATACAATAAAATATTAAATCAAGGTGACTGTACTGTACCATGCAAGTTCATTCACATTAAATGTTTAAAGTTAACTTAATGGGTCTGCATTTTGTATCGAAGTGCATGCTTGAGTATTTTGGAAGTATTTAAAATGTAATGAATGAAACTTTTTACTTATTACAATATGGTGTAGGTCCTGGCTCTGCTTGCGTGATTATATTTTCCGGAATAAATTTCCGCATTGCATATATTTTATGTATCAAATTCGTATCTAAACTTGTTCTGCGGTTTCTGTTAATTTTAACAAACATCCAAACATTTTCTCTGGTGGTCTCTTATTTGTGAGTTCACCTGGGTAGGTACCACCGCTATGTCTATTTCTGCCGCCAAGCAGCAGAATGTAGACTCTGTTGTGTTCCGATTTGAAGAACATTGTAGCCAGTGTAACTAATGGATATATATAACGTAACGTCTCATGTCTCAGTAGAGCGAGCGCAGTGGAATGCCAAATAATATTTTATGGGTTGTATCGCTTACCATCGGAGACCTCGTCTCGTCATTCAAGGCAATAAAAAAAACAAAAAAAAAGTAATTCCAATATAAGTAGCAGCATTCAATTCAACAATAATAATGTCTCTTCTGAGAATCGTACGCGCTTCACAACGTAAACCACTAAACCACTGCCAGAAACAGATTACGTCGATCCAATTTCCCAAATGTAATTGTAACACGTTCTGGGACGGAAAGAACCTAGCATCAGAAATTAGGAGAGATAAGCTCCCGGCGTGCGATACGATCTCCTTGGCCGATAACGGAATTAAATCACATGGGCGTGCTTCCAATTATATCCACCTACGTCACAGTAAAGGGAGCGTAAGGAAGCAGGCTTTCCCCTGGCGCGAAAATTTACAGGCCAGGGTAATTGTACCCTGGTATTAATTTAGGCACCAAATATTGACAGCTTATTTGACTTGCAATTGTTTGAAATTGGAAAATTTTGTAATAATGAAATTACAATAAGTTTTCTATAAAAAATTCGAATTCACAATGGGCCAGTGTGGTGGACTATGGCCGAATCCCTCTTAGTATTTCTGTATTATATACTGTCTCACTGCTGCGCACCCTCATAATTCTTATAGAGAACTTCTCAAGTATGCTGGTTTCCTCTCAATTTTTCCTTCACCGTTAAAGCAAGCGATGATTCACAAAGAATACAAACATAGTTTTAGAAAAGTCAGAGGTGTGTGCCCTTGGGATTTCATTCTGCGGATATTCATCTCGGCAGTGCTTTCCACAACCAACTAGGCTATCCCCGCTTTGTTACGCGCCGCGTCTACTAACCTATATCATAATATACATATCTAATTGTTATATATACGCATATATGTCACGTATCTCAACATCTGTTCGCATTGTTAACCGACTTCAAAAAAAGGAGGTTCTTAATTCGATTGTAATTAAAAAAAAAATATGTTTGTTACCTCAGAACTTTTGAATGGGTGAACTGATTTTGATGATTCTGTTTTTATTTGAAAGCTGGTGCTCCTTGTGTGGTCCCATATAAATGTCATTATTGTTGAAACCTTCACCTCGGAGATACATTAGAAAACTCTTAAAATGATGTTGTCAACAGTAATATCCTCGACGTATAATGATTTTTACTAACACAATAAAGCAAAATATAATACGAATATTTGATATACCGTTTCAAATCCCCTGTCGCGTTAAACTTGTATGATTACCCGTGCCTAGTTCAATGCCCTCGCAAGTTTGGTTCACCACGTGGGCGAATGTGGGGTCGTTGTATTTTTTAGTAGGCATTCTAGAGTTAAACTTTTCAGACGGCGATATACGGGCCAGGGGAAATGTGAGATGTTATTCCTGTGTTGGTTTATGTTTCAAGTGACGTCATGATTTTTTTATCAAGTTTGTTTGAGACAGCATGTCGCACTCTTAATAAAATAATGACCTATTTCAAAATTGTTAATTTGTGGCAGTCGTCGGAAGACAAATTTTTGTTAGCTACCTTTTTTTTGAAGTTGCTATAATATTGAGCTTATTAAAGATAGGTAAAAAAAGAAACCTATCGCATGAAAAAAAAAAGGAAAAAAAAAGGTCGCAAACAGAAATTGGTTGTTTGACGATTCCCACAAAATTGAAATTTTGGAATGGGTCATTTTTATTAAGAGTGCGATGTTATAAATATTATACAGACACAAATTACAAATTTAAATTTAGTTTATCTTCAGTTTATTTACTAAAACAAAAACATATCATGCATTTATCCCCGTATGCTGAGGTGTAACCAGGGCACCTACTTTTCGCCAAGTGCGTTCCGTCCTATGATGTGATAGGAGCGAGCCTATCGCCACATCGAGCACAAATTCCAGACTCCGAATTTACTTAATATTAAATTTCATTTAGGCAACTATTTATTAATTATTCTAATAATATTGCTTAAATGAAATTGTTCATTTAAGTAACCATTATTGTTTAAACTTAATAAATATTAATATAGTTAGTAATTTTTTTGACACATCTGCCAACTTATAAACTATTAGTTTAGCAATGAAATCGCATCAACATTCTACTTAACGAAATATTGCTAATTGGTGACATTTTATGTTAGGTACTCCAAGTTCTCGTTTGATTTTTTTATTGTGCATGGCAAAGTGACCCTTATGAGTGGTATGGAGTCCAATAGTATGTCGACTGACGAGAGATGATTGCTGGTTCTAACACCTTGTGCACGGTGGTCGCCATCCGGACGGATATAAAATATATCCTATCACCAATTGAATTGTACAAAAGGTTTTTTTTAGTATTTAGACCATCGCTTCCTTTAATCTATCATAAATAATCAGATTTCTGTTACAGTCTTTATTTAGCCATTCGTGACCAACGGCACGCTATTACTAAAATATTTAGTTGCACGTAAACTTTAACTTGATTTCTGAATTGTGTTTTGTTGGCTATAAATTAGGAATATTAAAACGAAACAGAAAGAAGGCATGCTATTCACGAGGTTTGAGAGACTTTTAGCGTACTAGGCGTTTGCGACTTTTTTATTGCTTTGAATGACGAGGTTGCCGTTCGCCTGATAGTAAGCGATACGACCGCCTATAAATAATACAATCACCTTCCAACACCTAGAAATACAAAGTGTTGTTTGGTATTCCACTGCGCTCGCCATCCTGAGACATGAAATTTTAAGTCTTATTATGTCCAGTAGTTACACTGACTCCGATTGAATGACCTTTCTAACTAATCATTTTTATTTTAACGGGATAATACTTTATTTACCTTTTCGTTGGAGAGAGCATCTTAATAAGTTGTGTTTATATCAAGCAGGTTGCTCACCTTATTTGTTTGTGTAAGCTAATATTACCTGTGTCAATATTAAGTGCTGCAGCCAGTTTTGAAAACCTGTAAAAAAATTCAAAAAAATATTGGTTTAGAGACTTTCCCGCCCTCACACCCACCACTACAACTCCTGTAAGCCAGGATCAGCAGTGGCACGCATTTTGTGACACCGAGCAGTGAAGCTCGGCGAGTCTCAGGGAAAACTAATATGTCATTATCCCGCAACGAAATTAATCAAATAGAAAAATAGGGAGGAGTTGGAAATATTAATTGTCCACTTCCCTCCAGAGCAAATATTGGTTTAGTAGGCAAACGAGCAAGCGGTCCGTTGGTAAGAAGCATTCGCCGCTCATGTATTATGCAATGCCAGAGGCACAGCTGAGCCGTTGCCTGCCGGGTTTTCTTACCCGCATGGAGTGGTCGGGGTCGGTGGTAAAATTAGCTAAGATCATAATCTAAGATAAAGTCGAAGCGACGATAGCCTAGTTGGTTGTGGAACGGACTGCCGAGACGATTGTCCGCAGGTTCAAATCCCAAGGGCACACACCTCTGATTTTTCTAATAAATGATGTGTGTATTTTTTGTGAATTATCGCTTGCTTTAACGGTGAAGGAAAACATCGTGAGGAAACCTGCATACCTGAGAAGTTCTCTATAGGAATTTCGAGGGTGTGTGAAGTCTACCAATCCGCATTAGGCCAGCGTGGTGGACTAAGGCCTAATCCCTCTCAGTAGTAGAGGAGGCCAGTGCTCAGCAGTGGGCAAGTATATAATACAGGGCTGATATTATTATTATTATTATTAAGATAAAGTCTAATTGTGTACCAAAATGCATTCAAATCAGTTCAGCGGTTTCTGACTTTACTTCCAATAAACATCCAAACTTTATAAACTTTTAAATCTATATTACAATTTTTGTACTATAACCTCTAGAACTTCTAACAGCCCATTAACGAGCGAGCAACAGTTGCTTCCAGATAATTGCCGATAATTATCACGATAGTCGTAGTTGGGCCGCATTTGGAAAGACCGTAGGGAGCCCTAGACCGCCAACGTTTACTCGGTTACTAGCCAGGGGCGGAATTAGGTGTACAAACGTTTTAAATTATTAGTAGACCTCATAGACCACTTTCAAAATTTTGCTAGTTCCGGTGTTTTTTTTTTTTGGTTTTGCGGAGAATGTGCTTCACCGCCCAGCTTTATAGGGGGGCGAATAGACCGTTATGTTAGGGTCACCGTGCCTTACGACCCCTATCAATATTACCTGCCTACATTGCTTGGTGAAGTCAAGCAAACATTTTAGTTCTTTACTATCAAACCACAACCATTTTCGTGAACCCACGCTTACATTGTTTCCCCCATTTTTTGGCCAAGGCAACGTAGACCTCCGCCAAGTCTCCCTGAGTTCCCTGGGGTTTCACTTGGACCACTTTGGGAATCAATGGTCTAAACTCTCCACGTTGTAGAGGAGGCCCGTGCCAATAATTTCTCATTAGCGAAATAATTTAACTCTTCAACTCTTACACTTTATCTGAATTATAGTAGTAATAGCATGTATGTGCTATAAGGTAGTCTAAAAATAATGCCTTCATTTCTTACGAAGTTTTTATTAACTAGATAAAATAAATAGATAAAAAAATAAAACCGTCTTCAAAACCACTAAAACCAACAAATAATTTAACTTTACCTTTATACTGGTTTACCAATATTGGAGTCGGAAAAAAATAATTTTGAAAATCGGTCCACAAATGGCGGAGTAATCGCGTAACAAACACAAAAAAACATACGGTCGAATTGAGAAACTCCTCCTTTTATGAAGTCGGTTAAAAATATAACAAAATACTTTATTTATCACGTAGGCGAACAAAGTTGAATTTATGATACGTCAAACCAATTTATAAGAACAATTAATATTATATCTAAATAACACTTAAGATCACTTATATATCTACGGACATTTTTAAATTAGGAATAGAATCCTTAAGGAATACAAGACATAAGGTAAAACAAAATAGCTAGCTCAGTTTGGCAGGTGGGCGAAATAAAAGAATAAGGTTTACAATTACTCGTGAGTCTAGTGCCCTCGGTAACCCCGCCAACGCCGGCCCTGTATTCTGTTTACTTAGGTACTTGTAGAGTAAACCTTTCCTTATTATTCGGGGTTTACTATAAATTAATCAAAGCGGTAAACTTTGGGTTTCTATTTGATGCGAATTATTTATTTCTTGGAATTTCCTTGGATTGGTGACAGTGTTTATAAGATTTGTTTTTATGAGGCCTTAGGTTTAATTACTGAAGTATGTGTAGTGTTTGTAAGCTTTGTTTTTATGAGAGGCATTAGATATAATTCCCGAAGTCCAATGTATAAGTTTTGGTGATAAAGTAATATAGGTTTTGATACGGGAGGTCGTGAGTTCAATGTCTACGGCATCTCAGGAACTATTTTAATCATTTCCACTCATCATTATATTCCTATGTCCCCTAGATGGGGCAGAGGGCATCCACAGTGCGCCGCCATCCCGTTCGGTCTTGAGCTTCCCGTTTTCACTGCCTCTAAACAAATTTGTTTTGTTTTTTATATTTACAGTGTATAATAAAGTTTTAAATAAATAAATATTTTGATTTTTTTACATTAATCCTGACTTAAAGTCTACATTTTTCCCCGGTAAAATATAAAATGAGACTTATATCCGAAAAAAACCTTTTCAAACGAGCGCAGTTGCAAGCAAAAGCTAGTGTATAAAAAAATAACTCCAACACCTCGTATCTAGCAAGGGATATTGCCGTTTGCCGATAAGTAAACATAGTAGATCGATTTTCGGACCCATGCCAACACGTTTCTTCGTGTTAGGTATTTTTAATACCAGTGTACGCGTGTGAAGCTTTTAACATTTAAACTCATCACGCCTTTATACCAGGGTAGACAGAGATGTAATTAGTACAACCATGGGCGCCTCTCCCCGAGACAATTCTTGTGCACTCGGTCTTGACAGCGAATGCACGCCCATACACGGGAGAACATTATGCCGCGACTCTAAGCACCTAGTGTAATGTATACCTCTTGGTTGCCAAATACACATTGAGGCCTATAAGGGTTCGCGAACATCTCCCCTCCCTCTCCTGACCAACCATCCTAACACAGCTCCTCCTCCTTCCTTCTTCCTTCCTCTTCTCTTCCTTCCCTCTATCCCCACCCTCTTTCTCACGGGCCCCGTGGCCGAATAGCTGCGGGTTGTCAGCGTACCGTCCGCTGGCACCCTCAGTAATAGCGGTAGGGCCCACGAAATCTTCATTGGGACTGCCGTGGTTGCTAAGCTGGGGATCGCTTGTACACCGTTAGCAGGTGACAACCGCGGCAGTTCTCAAAAAAAAACAACTTGGGCGCCCGGAGGTGCGTGCAAGGGTGTGCACGTACACCCCCCTGTCCGTAGCAAATCACAATAAAAATAACTAAATGACAATGGGAACTATCAACCACAGAGGTTTTGTTATAGTTAAACACATACAAAAAACGTTTAGTTAAAAAAAACAAACGTAGTACCTACTATAGTGTGTAGATTGCAGTTGCACCTCCCTAAACATTATTCAACATTTTTGATATTAATCTCTAGAAAAAAAATACAAAAGAATAAAATTGAGGATTATATGTTCAATAAGAAATATTTTATATTTAAAATATACGTATTTAATAACAATATCCTCGAGATCTGGTAATGCTGTGTGCTAAATAAATATATTTGTCAACAGATATTAACAAAAATAAACCGTAATGGTTTATTTTATAAATATGACTGACTTCATACAAAAATGTCTTGTAACGGAAAAATCTTCGCAGCAATAAAATCTACACAAAAAAAGCAAATTAAGCAAGAAAAATGGTAGTTACAAATTGGCGTACGAAATTAGCAAATTAATCTTGATATTGTTCGCTTCATAAGATCCTTATTAATGATTCAATTAATCAAACGATTAAGTCATCAATTTCTTAGGAAATCGTCTATTGGTAAAGGAAAATATTTTAAATATCGAACGTTCAGAAGTAATGCGTATTCGTTCTTTTAATTTATACAGGGTCATTTTGACGTCGCGTTATTAAATGAAACCACATAATTATCTACTTGGAAATAACACTTTACATTAAGTTACTTGAGCCATAGATGTAAAATAAAAAAGTTTAAGTTTCGAACAAAATATATATTAATAAAAAGTAATTTTAATTTTATGCGCCCTAAAGCCATTACTACTCTCAGAGAATTCGTCGCAGCGGCAACATCATACTCTCAGTCAGAAATACACCCACATATACGCCATATTCGCATTAAACTAAAAAATGATCAATAAATTAGAAAACTAAAATCAGGAATTTACGTGAAAATATTCGTTATTAATGGATGATTTTTGGCACAATGTCAGCAAAGGTGAAGACGAGTATGCGGTTTCATTTAGTAACGCAATGTCAAAATGACCGTGTATATCTGTTTCTCATTTAATTTATATATTTTTTAATAAAATTATTTATATTAATTATAAATTTCATAAATGAGAGTCGGCCAGGGTAAGTACCAATGTTATGTCTATTTCTGCCACGCAGAAGTGTGTAGTCACTCTTATGTTCCGA